>NC_133485.1:4709241-4742752 GCF_025370935.1 Choristoneura fumiferana | reverse complement strand
GGCGCCGGCCGCGGCACTTTGTACCTATTCCATTTTGACCGCGCGCTTCCTAGATGGCGCTAAAATAATAATTGCACACGGGCGCTACATGGGCTAAAGACGCCGCTGCATTACATGAAATGTTCTTGTGTACGTGACCTCAACTCTGGTGGCAGTTGCACTACGTATACATATTATGGGAGATTCGGGTAGCCCCGGACAGCGGCTAGCCCCGGTCACTGTCGATTCTAGGCAATCACGCACACATAGATAAATAGTGCACACCTTAAAATGTTCGCAATATAACATAATCTTACTAATATTTTAAGCTAGCGACGTGGTCTGGCTGAGCACGGGTGCAACCATGAAAAAAAGTAGCGAAAGAATAATGAAAGCAAAAGAAAAACTCATTGGTGGTAACTTCACATTTTTCACCTCCCTTTTCGCAAAACTATACCCGCGCGGTGCTTGAGCACGTCGCTATATAGCTAGCTATACTATGTATTATAAATTATAAAACTTCCTCTATTTATGTTGAGATTGAGTGTAAAAGATCTAACTTACATACACTTATAGGGTGAAGGCTTATGTGTATCGTTTTATTTGAAACAAGTCAACTTTTCTCATTCAAGCATTCTAACATTGAAAGTTAGCGTAGCGATAATAACGGAGCAACTACCACGGGGCAAAAGTTGCCTTGCAGTAATAAGGTTTTGTTAAAAATTACATTTTTAATACAAGTTTTTTTGCTGCCTGTACTTGCATTGTTATCTTTAGATGTTATATATGAATACCTAAACTTATTCCCGAGTTTGGAGTTGTTTAATACATGTGCATATATTTAAGTTTGTATCTATCGATTCAAGTATGTTAATCCATTGTCTGGTACCCACAAGCTTTGCTTATTTCGGGACTAGGTGAATTGGTGTCAAGTGTCCCTTGATACTTATTCATTTATTTCCTCATTGTTTTAACTAGAACTTCCCACAATTATCACCGTGCTGCACAATAAATAAAAGTGGGCAAGTAAATAAATATAAATAAACAAGTAATCAGTGAGTGAGCACCCATTAAGCCTCTATTTATAGCTCTAATCCCGGCTATCGCACCTTCTTCAACGTGCCGCTCATTACTGCCGACTAAAGCTGTTGTTGGGGATAAAATTAAAAAAAATGAACCATGACGTCATTATGAGGATACTATAGTTTTTACCCGCGGCTCCGATGCAGCCTCGCGGTGGGGTGGGAGGGATGAGTGGTTATTTGGTTAATTCAACTGAACGCCTTATAAAGGGTTTCAGCTTTGATGAACGATGGTTTCAGTGACGCGCTTGGACGTTTTGATCATTCGTCATTGTATGGAAACACTTGTTAAGCACAATTTCAAAAATCCTAAAGGTCTCTACTTTACCCATTATACCGTATCATAGGTATCATGACCGTAATAGCAATGTTTTAAGCAAAAATATATTCTTTGTATCGAAAAGTATGAGACTGTGTATGCCCACTGGCATGTTTCGTAACCAACCGTCGCCATCGCGTGTCATTAGTTGACATTCCGTTCCTGACACGTTCCTATTACGCTCATGGCATCATACGGTGTAATGGGTTTTGATCTTTAATAACATTTACAACGGTGCTCAGTCACGCAAACCCAAATGTCTGCTGAGATATTCCGGAAGAATTTGTAGACACCTTGTAGAGATACCTACGAGTATTGTTTAATTTTGTCTGGGTAAAGAAACTCTAACCATTTTGCAATATATTTTATCAATGTTAGGTACGGGGTCGCCTGATTCTGCACGTTTTCAATAAAGATAATCTAAGTGCTAAGCCCGTCGTGGCGTTTAAAGTTTTACGAGACTGACAAAATCATGCAATTTAATATAAGGGCCATAAACTATGCATACATTGTTACAGATTACACTAAATTCCACTAAACCTAACTTTATATCAACTTATGATTGCATTAAACCTACCTATCTTTGACCTATCCTTTGTAGTGTCAACGTTTTTCTATTTGTACTACCTAAACCATAACAATAAAAAGCCTATATCTCATTGTTGCTTCATAATTTCTTGCTGTTATTATTTTAGGTACTCGTACCTGAGTGGCCGAACGAAATTGATTGCTTAACTTTTTCTAACGTTATCAAAAAACTAAAGAAATCAGTATTACATTAATATCAAGTTTTTAAAGCTAACACAGATGATCACAATGAAACAAAGCCAAAAACATCAAGTTTAAATAAGATCCAACGGGCGAAGTCTCGAAAAGATAAAGGAATTATAAAGACCAATATAGAATCTCCCAAGGCCGTATTTTAGATTCGGCTGGCACAATCGGTGTTCTAGACTTTGAGCCTTCACTTTATGGATGAACTTTGGCAACTTTATTGGGATCGTTGCACTCGAAAGAATTGATTATTTGAAGATTGTGTCACGTAAATGGTAATCGACAGGGTCGCTGGGAATGAGGTTTCTTGACAGGCAAAATATTGCCAGATGGTGGCAGTATCGAGAGGTCTGTCTATAACAGTCTTGCTTCCGATTTGCTCATTTGGTTACAGATGTTAGTGAATAATCCTTCTCCATCGTATTTTCATGATGCGTGGCATGAGCGTTATCATTTACTCTAAACAATAATAATGGGAAAAATTGAGGGGAAAAGACGCGTCGGAAGAAGAAAGAAAACGTGGCTCCGAAACATCAGAGAGTGGACCGGTATCGCCAGTGTGAAGAACTTTTTTCTCTGGCGAGAGATAAGGAGAGTTATGCGGAGCTGACAGCTAACCTCCAGTAGTGGAGAGGCACCGCAAGAAGAAGAAGAAGATCGTATTTTCTCTGAAACGTTCGGTCGGATTGGTCGGGTTGGTGGTTGACAGCCTCAGTATACCCATCAAGACAGCGTACTTAAGAAGGGTAGGGGAAGGTCTCATTGAGAGATTAATCATCGAATTAGAGTGGTTAACACCTAAGTTAAATTCTTAGGAACCATGTCATCTAACAACTGTGTCTGTGACAAGAAAAACTCCACACATACTAGATTTAAAAAAAAATTATACTCAGTTCGGGAATCGAATCTGGTCGTATAGAAAAAATAAAGGCGATGAATAAAATCCATTTTTTCCTATCCTTTAATTTAATTCGGTGGTTGTTCGAAAGTACGACCCGTTTTTAAAGTTCCATAGCCAAAATGGCAAAAACCGTTATAATTTTTTTACTCCACCCTCACTACCGCTATGAACCCACCTGGTCCCCCATTCCGGTGATGATGGGGGTGTTCCAATAGGCCGCGAGTCGCGCGACTGGCTCCAGGGCAAACGCGCACGCCGGTCCGATGAAGGCTATCACGTCGTCCTTGAAGTGCATATCTGCCGCCAGGCCCGGTGCGACGGCGCCCGAGCAGGACGGGTAGCTGCGGGAGAGAGGGATGGGTAGAGAACAAAGTCAGCGAAATATCAAAGTAGGGCTAACGCATACACACAATTTTAGTATGAACTACCTAAACAGTTTCTCGGTGCAAAATTTGTAGATGTCAAAGGATAACATTTAGATAGTCGGGATCTGACCCTGACATGATCGATGTGGACAAACAGTGGGACTCATGCGAGCAAGCTGGTTCTGAACCTAACCTATCCGAGTCGCTTCTGCCTAGACTCGTCTTGATCGCTGTTGTCGTTCATTGTGGCGTTCTAAGGGGGAGTCCTTTGTTCAGCAGTGGGCGTCTTATGGCTGATGTTGCTGATGATGATTATTGTTTTAGATATCGCCTTTTGCCATTGAGGGCAGTATAGCAAGCCACGCGTCACGTACAGTCTATTCGAACTATTCAAAAATATATTACCATGGCCTTATTACGTACATCGGAATAAGATTATGTAGTACCTACGTATTTCTGAAGGGTTAGATAAGCCCTTATTTTTGCACTCTGTACAGTCCAAGCTAGCTCTCTCTCGAATAAAACCCGTGTATCCCGTTCTAACTTACGAAGCGCGAGTGGAATACTGAATAGAGATGTAGTATCTATGTCTTTTTAACGTGCCTTGCGACGTTTTGTACTTATTTTTGCTGCTAATGTTAAATCGGTTTAACAAAATACGTAATTTCCAATCATACCTATCTATTGTTGGATTTTAAATGATAACTATTTAAAATTCAATTTCTTAATGATATGACTTAAAAAATCGTATTTTATATTTTTCCTTATAGAAATTAGACGTAGTTATTACGAAATAATCACTCAACACACCGGTTTTTTTCCTGTTAGATATATTAGTGGATTCAGCTTAAGGGTCTAAAAACTGAATTATTCAAACATATTTTGACAGTAAATTTACTGATTACATTTTACTCAAAAAAAACACCTATTTTAGGGTAATTTTTTAAAACATTTTTACCATTTTCCGGAACCAAACTTTGGTGGATTCGAAAATATATGTAGGTTATTAAAATGAACGTAAAAGCCGTATACTTAAAGAAAGTTAGCCTTATATCGAATTATTTCCAAAAAAACTGCAGAATAACCAGGCTATAAGTTAACTAACCCTCAAACGTATCACTGAATTGCCTGGACTAACAAGCGAAGTAAACTGATTCCCTTCTGTACCACTACCATGAGTTTACAGTGACCGTACTCGATAACGACGGCGTAAATTATTTGTAGGGGCGCTGTACAATTTTCCATACAAATTATTTACGCCGTCGCTATCGAGTACAGTCACTGTAAACTCATGGTAGTACTGAAAGCTACACTCGTTACGCCTCGAGGCATTGCATACCTACTTTACGCCCTGCAGACTACAACTGAGCTTTGAGCTACAGAGTAGGTACAATAAAGTATAGTATATTTACTTCAAAAATCATTTACAAGTTTTACCTAAATCTAAACTACTCCCTAAGTAGGCTAAAAACCTGCGCTATGCTGTTGAAGTTACTAGGATGTTCTCAAACGTCATAATATACATTTATTTAGTCATAAGATGTAATTGCTGCCAGAAAAGCTTTAGTTTCGTCATATTTACTAAGCAACCATTATGTAATCTGCGCTATGAGCACCAAGTTGATTTCCATTTCGTATCCAACGGCTTTTAACGGCTGAAAAAGCAAAATACTTCACATGCCATTCCAGTTTACGGCGCGAGCCCACGCATTACGTTTAAGGGGGCACCGAGCTTCTAGCGCTAGCAAATGTGGATACGGGGGAAGTGGGGGGAAGGGAGATAGGGAGGACAGCGGCGGCTCAAGATAGGTTGGTCCGAACGCGCGCGTTCTCGTGTATTTCCTTTGTATTATTACAACAAATAGATAAAAATATTTTAAAATATGTATTGTAATAACTCTTTATTGTATGTAAGTACATAAAATATATGAAAATAACAGTTAACAAGAGAAAGAGATGCACTAAGGCAAACTTATCCCTTATAACTTAACTTAATGTAACGCGATAGAAGACATCTACTAAGTTTTCTTGTCATTCAAAAACACATGACCAGAAGCGGAATAGTTACGCCGTACTAAGGGTTTATTTAGTTTTTAGAGACTTTGAGATTTTTCTCTATCGAATAAACTACAAGTAAATCGTGTTTCTAAACTGTATGATTTATATACTAAAATCCTCAAATATTTTACATACTTAAGTTTCAAAACTAAAGTTTTACTAGTAATGATACAACAAGAGATTAAATGAATGCAATAAATGCGCTAGAAGCTCGGCGCGCTCTTAACGTAATAAAATTGGGTCAAAAGCATATAAACTAAAACACTGCACATCAAGTAATAAACATTTTAAGTATCTATTAAAATTGCGTCTCTCCGCAACATATGTCGACCGAGCTGGTTTAGAGGAAGGTGTATGAAAAAAATTTTGGCTTGCGTGGCAGACAGAAGATGAAATAAACGCAAAAACCTAGCTCTATGTAAAAATGGTCCATTTGTACGCAAAACTTTGCATTTTTGTCAACTTCAGTGTTTCGAGTAGTACAACTTAGGGATCTTTAAAAACCGGCCAAGAGCGTGTCGGACACGCCCAAAATAGGGTTCCGTAGCCATTACAAAAAAATTAAGTAATATTTTTCTAAGGATTTCGTATTTTATACGGAATCGTCCAAGTTTAGGTATATTTTATACCTTAGGCTGCTATTTACTCATAAACTACTAATAATTCTCAAACAAACTTGGCCGCTATAGTTTTCCTTGAAAGTTTGATATACTTACTACCATGCTGAATTTTTTCAAATTTTTCCACCCACCGGTTTAGATTTTAGAGGGGGCGGGGGGACGCTCGATTTTAATGAAAATTTGCACTTTAAAGTTGAATATTTCGCAAACACATCACTGAATCGAAAAATTGTCTCAGCAAACCCCTAATGGTTTTAAAAGACCTATCCAACGATATCCCACACTATAGGGTTCAATGAGAAAAAAAAATTACCCCCACTTTACGTCTATGGAAGGTACAAAAAAAATTTTTTTTCAAACTTTTAATTGTACCATTTTGTCGGCATAGTTCACTTATATATTCGTGCAAAATTACAGCTTTCTAGCATTGATAGTCCCTGAGCAAAGCCGCGGACGGACAGACAGACAGACGTGGCGAAACTATAAGGGTTCCGTTTTTGCCATTTTGGCTCCGGAACCCTAAAAACCTGTGATACCCCTCGTGTTGACAGGCGGTGATTGCTTCCCATCAGGTGCTCGTTTTCCCCCTCTTATATAAAAAAACTTGTGATATTACTCGAGAGACTATTAGGCTACGGTTCCACCAGAAATGTGTGACGGATGCGTTTCAGTCGAAATCTTGTCAAAATAGATATTTTATTAAAAAAAATAACTTCCTACATCACGTGTTTCATTCTTTGTAAAAAACAAAGTTTTTGTTGGGTCACCTGCTTTGACGTATTTGTATTAATTTCTGTATCTAAATGGCTGTTTGGAAGAGATCGCTTTTAAGCGATAAGACCGCCTATTGTCCAGTGGCGGATTTATGTTTTTTATGAGTGTAGGCCACTTTATATCCGCCGCCCTATGTAACTTTCTAAAATAATATTTTTTTGAAATCTGCCGCCCCTAGGCCGCGGCCTATACGGCCTATTTATAAATCCAGGACTGCTATTGTCTACCCTGCATTTCGTTACTGTGTGAAAAAATTATAGTATATTTTGCTGTTAAGTATTTTTTCTTTCGATCTGTATGGTATTTGTTCGATTTCTGTCTTAGGTAAATGAATGGGAAAAATCAAAAATCATGAAAATAATATTAATATTAAAAAAATATATATCTCCTTTGAGTTAAATTCATTGACTTTATTATTTATTCATATTCAAAATACCACGCACAAGACTTATCACGCTAACACACACGAGTAATATTTACCTACCTGCCACTGTAATGCCACTGCAATGCCACTGTAATGTTGCCGAAACGTCGAGGTAAATATTACTCGTGTGTGTTAGCGTGATAAGTCTTGTGCGTGGTATTTTGACTAGGAGTGAAAATCACGAAAGGTTAAGTAATTATTTTATTATTTAGGTATTACTTTCCTTTCAGGGCCCATTTGTTTTCTGCTTCCAAAATAACAACACGTTATTTTTTATTTTCGATAGCGCATGTCAGTAATACGAGTCATGAAAATGTTGCTCGTGTTGCAGGTGTTTAAAAAAAATTAAACTGTTTATTATAAATCAGAATAACATTACAAAAATTCTATGGGCGGTGGTGATCTCTTACCATCGAGAGACCCACTTGCTCGTTTGCCATCCAGTCGAATAAAAAAAAAACAAAAAAACTTTTCAACTTTGACCGGATGGCTACCTGACTGGAACCTGACTACGAAGCTTGAGGTCCAGGGTTCGATTCCCGGCCGGGGCAGATATTTGTATGAATAATACGAATGTTGGTTGTCGGGTCATGGATGTTTAATATGTATTTAAGTATGTATTTATTTATATAAGTATGTTTATCCGTTGCCAAGTATCCATAGTACAAGCTTTGCTTAGTTTGGGACTAGGTCAATTGGTGTCAAGTGTCCCATGATAAAAAAAAGCTTTGACGAAAGCTACCAATAACTTTTGCAATTTTCTGCAGGATGACACCTGTTGAAAATCGGAGCTACCAGCTACCTACAGTGTGTTTACCGCATAATATCGTCGGCTCGTAGACCGTAGCGCGTAGCGCGTAGCCATAATCCGTAGCGATTCGGCGTAGCGCGTAGCAACAAGCAACTCATCACGGCGTGCAGTTTCGGAGTATAAGCTCCGAAAAACTTAGTACATAATAGTAATGAAATAGACTTAAAAGCTCGTAAGCCCAATTGCAAGTACAGTCAAGAAAAAATACAGCCAGCTAAAAAAGTTTGTATAAAATGATTTTTTTAACAGAAAGTTATTAATTATCGTATCTTTTGATAGCGTTGACTTAGAAGTTTGGTTCTTTCACTGTTCCAAGGGATAGCAGACTTGAGTATTTGATATTAATTTGAGCTTGATACCTTCAGACGTTCCTGAGAAAAAAGATCATGACAGACGGATGGACGGAGAACAAAACCTCACTTTTTAACAACTGAGGTACGGAACCCTGAAAATGAGCTAGTATAGTTCAGCAGCTTTTTGATTGGTTGAGGAAGACCTACCTAGTCGACAACGCGCCCTTAATTCTACTTATGTTATGGGTGTTCATGTGTGACGGCGATCGCGTTCCATCAAGTAACCCGGTTGCATTTTCATATACCTATTATCTTTTAAAATTATTTTTCGGGAGTCCATTAGTAGATAGTGGACTAAGGTCCTATTTACAACCAAGTATTTGCTCGTTTCCAACCCTATTTCAAAAAAAGTTTCAAAAACCAACCTGCCCTGAACCTTCTGCAGCTCCACGTTGTGGTGGGCCAGAAACTTTTCGTTAACTTTTTCGAAAGCCAAGTCTACAGCTGGCCCACAGCGCTCCAGGTCGAATGGAGAGTCCAGGCGAGACGCCATCAAGACCCCAACCTTATACACTGTACGCGGAGCCAGCGAAAGAACTGGCGTTAAGAGCAATAGGAACCACATCTTCAGAGCAATATTAAGGAATATTAAAGCAAAGTTTTATAACAACTTGGTATAAATCACTAGTATCTCAACGTTCAAGTTAAAATGTCTCGATGAACTTCACAACTCGCACTTGAGAGTTCGCGCCAATCATGTTTGAGAGGACGTGCGGGCGTCGTCGGTGCCAGGAGTGAACTAAACCGTTACTGAACAGGGTTGCCAACCGTAGAACTTGTTTCCACGCACAAGACAGCTAAAAATCTTTTCAAGCCAAGTATCTTTCCTGGGCGCAACCCACGACAAAACATGCGAATTTCCTCAACGAGCAAAAAACTGCGCTGACATAGAAATGTTAATAAAAACCGGCCAACTGAATGGTTTCGTACCTAAAAAACATTAGACATAGCTACATTAGCAAAAAAACGGGAAAATAATCAAGTTTGTTGTATGGGAGCCCCTTAAATATTTATCTTATTTTAATTTAACTATTCATTTTTAAAGTGATTATACAAGTAAAACTCTACTTCTCTAATTGAAAACATCTATTTAAAGTGTAAAACGATACCTAAAATTTCCTGTATCAAAGTCTCACAGGTACGAGTAGGGTTTGTCAAAATTGTACGAGCGAGTAGACCACAAATTGCGGGATTATTCGAGGAACTTCATACGGTTGGCAACCCTTATGCTAAATGGGGTGGGGGTGGGGGGAAGCAACAAGTTGTGATTCCTTCCGTTAACCGATGAGATACCACGGCTTATTCATGGACTTTCTTAAATCGATTTTAACCGGTGAACATCCGATTAGATAGGACAGATAAGGTAAACGTCCGAGAGCTCGACGAGTTAATGCCCAATAGACGACACCCTGCTGTCATCTCTATTGCTAATGACATAAGATTAAAGATGCCAACTATTGGGACAGTGACGAGCACTCGTACGTTTACCTTAGGTCGTCTTAATAAAAATTTAACAATTGAACTCTTATCTTTGGAGTAATCACCACTTATCCTTTTCTTCTGCCAGTCTTTTAACTTATTAGATACCTCGAGGTAAATTTTGCCCGTGATTTCGTCTGCCGAGAATTCGTTTATCGCTATCTCGCGAGTACTATGCAATTTTCCGAGATAAAAACTATTCTATGGCCTTTCCAGGGTCTCAAATACCTAAATCGGTTCAGCGGTTTAAGCGTATAGATGTAACAAGCAGTGCAGACAGACGGACAGAGTTACTTTCGCATATAATAACATTTACTTCGGTAGTTAACCATACATAAATATGGGTTGAGCAATACGGTGGTAGTTGTCTACGTCCATAAGTGCTTCTTAAGGTTAGGGTGTAGCAAAGGGTGACCAGTAGATTAGGTTAGGTTTATTACGCCAAAAAAAATATAAGTGCTTATATGTATACAAACTTTTTTATTTGTGTCTGTTAACACCTGATTACCTTGGTCTTAGACGAAGATTTTACTTTATGCACTAGAGCATAAAAACTCACTTTATGTCGCCTAGATCCAGCATAAACACGAACTTCACGAGCATGAGAAGTGAAAAATATATTTTATCTTTGATGTTGAAAACGACTCTAGAAAAAGTACCATTGTGACACGAAAATCATCCTTAGGTAGGTATGTAGGTACGGTACACTACTCTGCCACACGGCAAAAACTAAGTACATGCTACCTTTTAACAACCGATGTTAAATTTCTAATTTTTTGAACTCCATGGAAGACGTTATTATAAGGTGGGGTTTTAAAATTCAAACCTCCTCTTTAGACTCTAGCTCTAGCTCCTCCCATATAATTTGATAACACAATCTAATACGGCATACGGCAGAACCCAAAAGTATAATCATTAAAAAGTGAAATAAGCGAATGAATAAAATTATTTCTTTATATTCTTAAAACATTTGTAGTATCTAAGTGTTTAATAAACCTTCGAATAGTGACTGCTACCAAGGCCGTGGCTTATTTGCTCTTCTGTGCAGCATTATGTCTAGAGAACAATTCATGAAAAACATACCTCAATGAAACCGTAAAGTCCGTAAAGCCGCAATAGTCCGCACCGCCACTTCACTAGCTAGTTTTTAGGCGTATAAAGTTTGTTATTATTTACACACAAAACTATTTACAATGTCTACAATCACAATTAATATTTATTTTACAAAACCGAGCACAACCGCAATAATATATATCCGCCGAGAGTTTTTTTGAAGTCTGGCTGACTGCCGCCTTTTTTCACAATCGAAGGCGCGCGGCAAAGGACTTGCGCCAATCAGCCACCGATAGCAAAGAGGATGCAAATCAAAAAATTGTTCGCCATCCATAATACTTGCACACTAAGTCTTATATTTATAATGCAAGTACAGAGTGGATTTGCGCTCTCAGTGAATCTGACGGCGGGGAGTGGTTAATAATTTGCTTAAAAGGGCTTAAAAAGTAATTTTGGTCTCATTGTTAGGCGAACAAAGGAATTTAGCAGATAATCTAGAAAAGGGTCAGATCACCTGACTGAAACAGATTAAGGCAGATTGTGGCATCGGTCTAAAAAAAGGGGTTGCATGTTTGTTTCTTAAGTCACGTTAACGTGGCTCAAAATGGGAGAAGGGGGTTAAAAAAGCACGAAATATCACAAGTACCCCGTTGAGATATTTCGTGTTTCGTGGGGTGCAGTAAGATAACGTCTATTTTTTGCTGAATATAAGATTTCTAAACCGAAAACATAACCATGGCACTTCGTCGCCGTCGCCGCCCGCCGATTAAGGTAGGTATATTCTAAAACAAATAAAAACCGGCCAAGAGCGTTTCAGACACGCCCGAAATAGGGTTCCGTAGCCATTACGAAAAAAATTAAGTCATATTTTTCTAAGGATTTCGTATTTTGTACGGAATATTCCAAGTTTAGGTATATTTTATACCTTAGGCTGCTATATAGGGGCTGTTTCACCATCCATTGATTAGTGTTAACTGGCGGTCTCTATTTGTTTTGTTCGAATAGACGGAGACGGCATCACATTTAACCGTCGGTTAACGCTAATCAATGGATGGTGAAACAGCCCCTTACTGTTAAACTACTAATAATTCTCAAGAAAACTTAACCGTTATAGTTTTCCTTGTAAGTTTGATATACTTACTACCATCCTGATTTTTTTTTAATTTTCCACCCACCGGTTAAGTTTTATAAATAAATAAATATCACGGGACACTTGACACCAATTGACCTAGTCCAAACTTGGCAAAGCTTGCACTATCAAGGACTATTATATGTATTACTATAAACAAATATAATAAACATACTTAAATAAATATTAAACATCCAAGACCCGAGAACAAACAATCGTATTATTCATAAAACAATCTGTCCCGGCCGGGGATCGAACCCGGAACCTCAAGCTTCGTTGTTAAGTTCTCTAACCACTTGGCCATCCGGTAGTCGGTAATCGGAGAGTCGCCGGTTGCCTAGCATCGACACGGCACACCACAGGAGACCAGCACGGGCAACAAGCGACTTAGTTTCCAGTTACCTAGTTACACTGAACACTTTTTGATTGGCGATCGGCATGTGTTAATTAAAAGATCCAACTGAACCAGGCGCGGTTCACTCAGCCATTTTATTTTCCGCTACAAGTAGATGTCTGGGGCCCCCTAAAGTGTGCTATTCCACTACACGTGCCGCGTGCGATTGAATACCAGTTATGCGATGGACAGAAACGCACGATTCTTATGCCTAAACGTCACTTTTGTACGGCTGTGAGGCTTCTGTACTTTACTTATTCTGTGACTGGACACAAAATGACGTCTGCGTAGGCAAATTGATAATCTGACGTAATTTAACAAAAAGGATCCAAAGCACTATCATGTTATTCTTTAACTTCGCTTTTGTTACTACTGAAACTAGATCTAAAATCAAAAAGTGAATTGTTGACGGTTTGATCTTTTCTGATAAAACTACGTCCAATGAATATTGTTGATTCAATAAATAAGACTTAATTCAAAACATGACATTTATTCAACAAAATCTACACACTGTTTACAATTTTCGCATAAAATATATTACCTTTACTAATTTGAAAAGATAAATATTGGTGTTATAAATTATTAGGTACAAGTAACAAATTATATAGACAGTTAGATAAATATTTTACCGAACACAACTTTCTCATGAGAACAATTAAATACAATACACAATGTAATATCTATCAAATTTTGTAAGTACACAAGACGTATGCTGACCGCCACTACTCCAAGTCTTTGATATTAATATCATTATAATTCAGATAGACGAACATTTTAGGAACTTAACTAAAAAACACAACAGTTTTATAAGATGCTAAAGAATGTCAAGACCAAATAAATTTTAAATACGAACCAGTTTCACCCCTCTCTGTTAAGTTGTAGTTATTTTACGTGGCCGATATCTTAGCTTACGTAAACAAAATAAACATATGCGGCGTCGTAGACATTTATCACATTACTTGATCGGTAATATTCTCTTAAAAATAGCATAAAAGAAATACAAATCGAAGCTCAGAGCACTGCCAGCCACCATGTCATTAATATCCGCCTTTTAAAACATTAAAAAAACACTACACCGGTCAAATCACCTACGTCACCTAATATCATGATACCTACACTATGGAATATCATTTTAAAACTTTAAAAAACATGTTTTAAGCGTTAATATTAAATACTATGATCTGACTACGGGCCCTTTGGCCAGCTAATGTGCGTTAAACCTCCAACGGAAATCTAAGGGAGCTTAAACTTGCTTGGCTGAAGGGATGACGTCGCGATCTTCTAAATGTACTCTAGAAAGCTGCTGATGCTAATGTTACGACTATAGTATTTTGCTGACTTTGTTTAGTCAACTGAAAATGCCCATTGGAATAAGATGGCGGGCGGCCAAATTTTCACAAAATGTGGTAAAGTCAAGTTAAAATAAAATATAATGTTTTGATGTCGGCTTATAGTTCTCATTTTGGCTTTCAACAGAATATACAGCGTGAAACCAAAGGGTTTATACTAAGTACTAAAAATAGAGAGATAATAAAATGTAACCAAGTGCCGAATGCTATCGCCACGAGCAAATCATGCGATACAATTGGCATTGGTCTCAAAAAAACGATGTTTATTTTTATATATTTTTTTCATAACATAGGCGAATTTAAAATTTATTTTGGTTTTAGTTGCGTTTTAAATTTTTACCCTATTTAAAAAGTTACCGGAATTATAGCTAACCATAGTTGCCATGGCGATTTAAAAAAACGTAGTGTCTTCTGTCATCTGGCAGTGTTAGAATGAGGCAGATTAGTTATATAACGTTTATTTACAATGATAGTCAAAGATCAAACGTTATTTTGCAAATATACACACGATCAATTAGTATTTTATTACAAAATGATTTGATTGTTATAAAATGATTTAATAAACCTATTCCTCGAAATGGTTTTGGAATTAGACCACATTGTAAAAAGTGATCAATGCCAATCATCGAACTTGTTACTAAGTTATAGAATATAGTGTCAATCAAATAAAATCAGAGACCTATAAAATAGCGAAATACAGCCCTTTCTAACTAATTTTTACTAAGGTGAGTTAGAACAAATAAAATAACTCGTTTTTTTGAAATATAACTTGTGTGACGCATGTGACGATGCGCTATGATTCATATTGTCATACCAACTGACGACACAGGTGTAACCCTTTGACGTCGTACGCCGCACATTAGCATAACATGGATCGCAACCCCATCCCCTCCTCCTCCAAAGTCTACAACATACGATACACATTTAGATTCAACTAACACACCAATGAAACAAACTTATTGTCAACCTTACTCACTGGACATAACGTACAATTAGAATGGTCAATCAAATTAAATGCAAATATATTAGGATCTCTGTACACAATTATTTCACTAGTGAACCGCCACGTTTAGACATCGAGTTACACAAAATAATGACTAGAATTAGAACCTATTAGGTGATACGTTACTTCGAACTAATGCTCTACAAAACACTACATTAAATTGGAGAAAAACACCATTTCTTCAATTTTTGCCAGGACAATAGTCACAAAGAAAAAATCGCAAACCGTGCCGTCAAGGATATACTTCTCCAACTTAATGTTCCTCGTCTAAGACGAAACTAAACGCTCCTTGTACTATAATAGTACATTACATCGTTAGAATGACAATATTATAAATTGCGTTACGACCCTTGGGGGATAAGTAGGCATCACACACCGTCGGCGCGGCAAAGCTCAGGTTACTTATGAATAATTAATATAAATGCCGTGTCACGTCAAAACTAGCGTCAGATTGTATCGCGGACACCTCCGTGCATGGTTTGAATTACCAAGTTAAAAGTATGTATCTGACATCTATTTAATGATTCGCACAAAAGCAAAGTCAAAGGAAGCTACAGGTGACATTTACTCTGGTGAAATCTGTATACACATCGGTTATTTACTAATTACATTACATTCAACGCAAAAATTTAATAGCAGCAGCGAAAAGTAGCAGGCTTAGCGCGAAAGATACTTTTGATTAAGTTTTTTAATTTTTAAGTTTCAGCACAAACCGTCAGCAGTGTTGCCATTCCACAATGATATACATCACAGTAATACGCTAACAGGCTTAAATGACTGTAGAATCTGTACGTTGTCAGAAAAGATATTAATAGATACTTCAGGAGTTTCAAGTCAATTATGACAAAATATTAAAATTGGATTTACGCTAAGAGCTGTAAAGGTGGCTGCACTGATCTCTTAGAGCTCGATTGACTTTTAAT
Organism: Choristoneura fumiferana; assembly: GCF_025370935.1. Lineage (NCBI taxonomy): Eukaryota > Metazoa > Arthropoda > Insecta > Lepidoptera > Tortricidae > Choristoneura > Choristoneura fumiferana. Next base: position 4,726,962 of record NC_133485.1, on the reverse strand, counting down.
AAAAAGTAATTGAATAGTGACGTTAGGAGCCAGTTTCTGACGTAACACGGCTGGAGGTACCCTAGTTTGACACTGCCATTAAACTAGAAATATTTATTGATCGTCGTTTGTCATTATTATTCAATAGTTTCTTTTTTTTATTTATATAAGCCATAAGTAGGTGCATAGGTACAAGCTGTGGATCATTTGCGTCTACCTCTTTGTTTAAATTAAATAAAAATATCATTTGAAATTATTCACCTTTAAATATATTAACATCACAAATCATTTAATAAATGCTTTGTCGTCAAAATATATGATTAGGATAAGTTGTGTTAAAACACGAACAATAATGACAACTCGTACTGAAGTGTACATTTGGATATTTTTCATTGTAAATAGACGTCATTCGAAACAAACGAAAAAGTTTTTTTTTGGGATTTTAGAACAATTTTACATAAAATTTACCGTTAAATGATATCATTAGCAACATTATGTTCTCAAGGTTAGCTAGGTATGAGTGTCCAACACAAGTAGGGTAGTCAGATGGTATCCAAAAAGAAGACATGTCCTTCCTTTCCACACTTTGTCTTCCCCTCCTCCCTTAGCCACTATAAGTCTTTTCGTGCGCTGTAAGTGGCCAAAGGTCACACAGTGGGGCAAAAAGAGGAGCAGACTGGTTGTGCAGTCACTCAAATCTTGATTCTTGCTCAATACGACTTCAAAAACATTGTCATGTGAAGATGTTCATAATTATTCGTTAAATAAACTAAGAATCGTCGTTGCTGTCGCCGGTGTCGTAGTCGTCTCGTGATCATGGCGCATGCAACTGTGGCGACATTTCGAGCTTCTTCTAAAATCAAGGTACGCGGAACAAAACCCGAATTTGAATTATTAAATTAGTAATGACCGCGATAATCTAAAACATTGTGTTATAAACCAAGAACTTCTTGCGAAAATTGGTACCTCAGCTAAACATGATTAAAATCAAAGTAAATTATATTTATATACTCGTATAATCGTAAATGTCCTCCTTTTTAGATGTATCTGCCCTCCTTTATGAAATTATCATCTGGCAATCCTAACCACACGTAGCTGACCATCCAAAGCCAGTAGATAGTTGCCAGTAGCAAGCAAGCCAGTAGGTGTAGGTAGTTGGGTTGTATATTTTAAAATCTTCGTCAATTTCGAATGCCGCCCAACACGTAATAAAGGTACACTATAACATTACAGACTAGAATTTGTGCGTCTCGACCTAAATATTACTCCACACACACCACAACACTAATTTAGGTACTCAATTACATACATCAAACAAGGTTCTAAATTTATCATATAATTATATTATATTGTTTATATCATATACTTATTGCTGTTTCTGTCACACAGATTACAATGAAGAGCTCGATAGATCTTACTTATGCTAACGACTGGCATTTATGAAGCAACAACTTAAATTCTGATTGAAATAAACATGAACCAATCTGTAACTCTCTTTGGTCTGTCTTAATATATACTGCAACAGAAGAGCGATTATCAAAAAAAAAAGTCTAGTTGACACCACGTTAAATTCAAAATATGAAAACTATGTTGACGAAATTTTATTATAAATACCTATACATATAAATGCCAGCCTCACTTGTACTTTAAGGTCACCAAGTTATCAAAATATAGTCGATAATTTGTAATAGTTAGCATATCTTTTTTACCACGAATAAGGAAGTAATTTTCCTACGAACAATTTTTTTTCTCGAATATAAATAATTCTTTAAGATATTTTACATCAGAGCTGCTGACATACGCTTTTCACATTTACAAAACATCGACTAGAACAGAATCTACAGAATATTATTTTAGGTATTTCCAATGGATATACACAAACTAACACGGGAGACTCTAGAGTAAAACTGTCAATCCTGTCAAACCTCAACTGTAAAATGTCATTGACTAATAAACATGAGTCACGCCGTTTAGTCAGCATATGTTTTTAAGATACCCAAAAATAAAGAATAGAGCACAATATAAACATCAAATTATGGCCTGTGATTACAAACTAACATTATTTTGGTATCCATTCCTATAAGGTCCCCCTATACACGATAAACCACACTTTAAACGCCTACACTATACTATGTAAGCTATAACATTAAAACTCTAAATTAATAAACAATTATCAACAAAAGGTACTTTTAAAATATCTAAATATATTTATTGCTCTGACGGGTTTCATTTTGCGGAAGACATGTGCTTCGAAGCCTATGTTTGAGAACTACACTATCATAGACATCGACGGTCAAAAACGGTGAAGATAGTGCGGTGCCTTTGGAATATTCCGATTGTCTATGGTCTAATTTCTAATCTATGGATTAAGCGCGATCAACGTTTAAATATCTTTCAAATTATTAACATATCATTACAATTACCATCCTGGATTCTAGTCTTATGGCTAAACAAGACTTCTATGGAATTACATACAAAAAATCATTAATTCATTAAACTTTTCATTAACATTACTCTTTTCTGCATATGTTTCCGTCAATCTCTATATTAGTATAACGATTTTTTCATCGCGTCTTTAGGTTAGAATGTGTCCTAACAAAATACTAAAGGCATTGGTCGAAAACTATGTTTCAACGTGTCTGGGGACGTGGTATAAGGCCTGGGGTTTCGTAAATCACTTTGTCTTAACCTAAAATTAATTAAATGTAACATTTAAACATAATTTTGATAGTATAGTAACTTCATAATATAATATTATGATGGTAAGTTTTATAAGGACATTAAAAAAAATAACACTTTGTCATTGATGCAATGAGTTAGGAGATAATTAAAACTAGTCAAGAAGAGATCTTCTCACTAGATCCATGTTTCATCACATCATAAAGAGCATAACACAAAACCGGAGTATAGCTAGACAGGTTCTTTTTGCACATAATATTGTCAACATTTTAACCAACCATTGGTCCTCAAAGGAAACAGTTATATCTAATTAAATTTCAATTAGTATAAAATAAAAAAGTTATTACGATTATAAGCGCTAAAAAGTTGCACAAAAATAGGCCCTGTTTATTTTAGTAACATTTTAGAAATTGGTTACAATAAGTATTATTTAACATGTCAACAACCAAGGTAAAGCGAAGCAAAATTTTATATTATCATCACATCCCTTGGTCTTTAAAATGTTAATTTATTTTAAGAGGTAGAAGTTTAATCGATAAAAATAACCATTTGGCATAAAGGAGTTGTAAAAGTTATTAGAAAATTTTTTTTTTTCGGATTAAGACTCCAATTTTCGCTTAAAAGTTAGTTACCATAGAAATTAATATTTTAGGTTGCTTTAATGGAAATATAAACTAAATGGCTCAAGTCATCACTATGATTGACAGGTGGGAACTTCAATTAAATACTTATTTGAAGGTCGATTGGAAGGTACTGAAGTTGGTATAAAATATATTTCACAAGGCAAGCACTCATGACGTCTTTACATAGAAATAGAAAATGCAAGTACGTTAGACCAGGGGTCGGCAACGCGCGGCCCGAGACCTATCTCCTTGCGGCCCGTGACTATTTTGTAATACCACGTATAGTACCTACCTACAATAGGTAACTAGGTAGATATCTATTAGGTACAAAATTATCTTACGACTGTGGCCCGCCTTTATCTATTTTTTTCACTATTTCTCCAAAAGGTTCCCGACCCCTTAATTGACGAGGCCCTTAATTGTCGTATTAAGTATCATCGATCATCGCCCCCCCCCCCCCCCTACACAACAGGGTGCCCTACACTACATTTATAAAATAAAAATGTAGTTTCACTTGTCATGCTCGTAAAGTTCGTATTTATGCTAAATCTAGGCGACATAAAATGACTTTTTATGCTCAAGTGCATAAAATAAAATCTCCGTCTAAGACCAATGCAATCAGGTGTAAACAGCCACAAAAACAAAGAGGTTCCTACATTTTTTTTTATAATTTTTAATTTATATAAAACCAAAAATCAGCCAAATCAATCAACATAGATCAATAAAATTAAAAATTTATAATTATTCAGTAATGCATGAACAATAAAAGATAGTACGTGAACAATTAACTGTCTCCCCTGTTGCTATTTCATTTTCTCGACATCGAAGTGAAAAGCAGTGTAAAAATCGAGCATTAAATCCATTTTCCCCTCGACGTGTCTATCTACCCTCGCCGTACCGGCTCGCTCTGCTCTTGTTGTACAGTCTACTACTATACCGGGTGGTGTGGCCTGTAATACGAGCAAAACATTTAGTTCAGAGACTTATAAAAATAATAATGGAGTCTTTGAATTTTCCTTTTTTCATACAAATTAAATACTGCTATCAATGTACGCCATCCTAGAACCCAACTGACGTCGCCTGTCACGCTACAAGCATCAAGCATTTTGCTTTACATTGCTTCTTTAAATAAACTTTAAAGTGTAATACAAATTAAAACACTAAGTCGCTCAATTAATGTTGTTCAGTTTGAGGAATTAGATCTATGTTTTAATTATTAGCTCACATTACAAGCCACACCCGTATGTGTTCTGTCTTTCAGATAATCTGGTCAGTCAAATGTTTTGACACATTTACGTGCACTAATTGCCCAAATGACCAAATAGCTTTTTGGATAGGCTCAGAATCACGCAACGGGCTATGGAGAGACTGTGCTCAACGGTGGACGTTTTCCAGCTGTGCAAGAATGGATTGGCAGAATATATTAAACTCTGATGTAGTGTCCGACTTAGAAGAAAGAGAATATTAAAATTCTAATGTTTTCCTTAACCAGCCAACGGGTGCACTTGCATTATCTATTTCTACAGTATTGAACAATACTTAGTAGCCGCCATTAAGGTAGGTTACGCGTTAGCTTACGGTAGGTTAGGGCGAGCTGTGGTGCCGTCGGCGGCGCCGGAACACGAGCGCGAAGATGCTGCGCAAGCGTCGCCAGCGCCGGCGCCCGCCGCCCGTCGATATCGACGTGCCCATTAGCGACGCCTGCCGACAAATTAACACTTAATACGTTATGGCTTGTTACTATGTCTCTTGGGTGTACTTTGACCAAAAATAGAACGAGATCTGATGATGGATGCAGGCAAACATCCCCTGTTCCACCTATCCCTACTGCTGTATCCCCCCTGATAGAGATATGTGGAATATTTTTCCTTTCTTCTCCACTGGTAGGGATATCATTCCATGTATTTCTACTAAAATCCACGGCGGTAGGGACATGTGGAATTTTTTCCAACCATCCATACTAAGTGCCCGCCTGGTAGGGACTTGTGGATTTTTTTTCAACCATCCATACCAACTGACCGTTTGTTAGGGACTTGTGGGTTTTTTTCCAACCATCCATACTAAGTGCCTGCCTGGTAGGGACTTGTGGTTTTTTTTCCAACTATCTATACTAACTGCTCGTGTGGTAGGGACTTGTGGATTTTTTTCCAACCATCCATATTAGCTGACCTTTTTGTTTCTGTTATTTTATAAAAAAATACGTTCTGAGAATCACCTGGAAGTCGGTTTGGATGGTTGGAAAAAAATCTACAAGTCACTACAAAACGGCCATCTAGTATGGTTGGTTGGAAAAAAGTCCACAAGTCCCTACCAAACGGTCAGCAAGTATGGATGGTTGGAAAAAAATCCAAAAGTCCCTACCAGTACCACACAGTCAGCTAGTAGGAATGGTTGGAAAAAATTCCACATGTCCCTACCGGTGGGAGCTGGGAGGGATAATTGGACATATTCTTTCCATCTATCCCTACCGGTACCAAATAAAGGAAAAATATTCCACGTACCTCTATCATGGGGGATATAGCGGTAGGGATAGGTGGAACAGGGGGCAAACATAGGTTTTAGTGTCTTGGTATTCTTTGTCCATAGCTTCTAGACTAGACAATATGTATGGCATGTGTTTTTTAAACTGAAATAAATATTATTGACTAGAAAAATCGGTTAGATATAAATATTAGGTATATCGTCGATAATTCAGTCAAATAATTTTATGGCAAAACACACAATTTCTGCAACGCTAGTTATCGGCAAAACAATTTTATACTCATTAAATTTCTGCGTAGACATAATTTGGAGCTTGAAAAATATGACCAAATAATATTAGGACTAACGAAATGCTGCGTAATCAAACTATGCGAATTATATTCTGTGATAATAGTTTATGCGCAAAGCCTAATATGGCTATATGTATAGATTATGCCACAAAGAATTATTACTTATAACATTATGATCGCTACCTGTCTCTGCCGCTCTAGGCGCCGTATCTCGCGCACGAGCGCGTGGAACGCGTCGTCCACGAAGTGCCGCAGCGCCGCCGACGTCTCGAAGAACGGACAGCCCAGCTGCGTGGCCAGCGCCGCGCCCTCTTCCGTCGTCACCTGATAACAGAACAGTTTTTCACATAAAACTGACCCGTGATTGACCCCTATTTAACCTGATGAAAAGTGCAAAGGCGGCCGGATTAACCAGGAAATACAATTATCAAAACCTCTTTGACGTTAAATGATCAACAGCTCTTTTCAAGTTCAATCAAATCAACTGACAGAATGGGTCGAAAAAAAGTAATAATAGATACTTATTGTCATTGAGAGAAACTTATTTTTTCTATTTTTTATTTGATGCTTAGGTACACCTGTTTGACTATGCCAGGCTAATTGAAAGACTCGATGGCCACTTTCATCAAACACTTCTCCTGCAATGTCCAGATTATCTGGCTGCAAAGGAGTGCTTGATGAACCTGTATAATCGTACTGCATCTTCTGATACCGGACAACTCAAAATAATATTCACTGCACCATTGAACAGGTCCAAATCACTCAAATACCTCTCACTATCCTTAGTCAATACACACTCCACCAAAAAATGTACTAATTCCTCAATCCTATTACAATACATGCACATTGGGGATTGAACAACTTTCATCCCTTGGATAATGGTAGATAGCGTGGCCAAGCCTGTGGTAGGCTCCGTGCAGACTTTGCTGCTGGCTTAATCTATGCTGACCTGGCGACAGCGCTGCGCGAGATCCAGCTTGTTCCCGACCAGCACGAGCGGCAGGCGCTCCAGCGGGCGCGCGGCGGCCAGCAGGCGCGGGTACTCCGCCGCGGCGCGGAACGACCGCCGGTCCGTCACCGAGTAACACAGCACGAAGCCCTCGCCACACCGCATGTACTGCTCGCGCATGGCTGTGAACTCCACCTGGAAATTACGGCATGATTAGCTTGCTGTTTATAGAACAACATATCGAATGTAACAACCAAAAAAAAGTCTCATCACAATCTTTTAAACCAAAATAAAACTAGTTATAACAACCAACCGTGTTTAACAACCAAATTTTGCTGTCCCTTTGATGTCATTATAAATGGATTTGATACTAGTTGATAGATTGTTCCAATACACAGACTTACTTTACTTAATTAATATTTTAACTTTGAATAGCTCTTCTTTATATGTATTTCAGACAGAGGAGGGTAAAGAATAAAAATAGTGGTTCAGAATAAAAATGATAAACAAATTAATCGTAAAAACAACTGCCACACAAACTGTAACCATAACATAGTATACATTCTCCTAAATTGCAAGATTGATATGTACCAAAATTGAATATTTTAAAAGTAAATCTGAAAATGCCATGCCAATATTGAAAATTCAGAAACATACCTGGCCTGCAGTATCCAGAATGTCCAACAATGCTGGTTCTCCGTCAATAACAGCTTGCTGCTGATATGAGTCCTCTGAAACACAAACATTAACTAATTAATAATTTTAATTAAATTAAACATAAACCTTTGTTTACAAGCAACAGTTGTATTTTGTTGGGTGACAAGCAAAAGTCACTAACTGCAAAAAAAAATATTAGTGGAATATTAACCTTACAGTGCTATGCATAAGTTTGATTATCCCTTTTGACTTTAGGTGGTAATTAGTGACTTTTGGTTGTCACCCGACGATTTATACATATACATGCCAACTACATAAATAAAACAGTATATTAAATTACTGTTTCCCAAATATTTTAAATAAAACTAGTTCATTTTACTACATTTTCCAATTGATACAGAACATTATTATGCATGAATCTCTTATTAAACTACTATTACTGGTAAGCATTATCAACAAGCAACAGCAAGCTCAATAAAGTGATAAATTATAACCGTTACCGTTAGCTTAGCTCAGAATCATGAACAACAGTGGTACCTATAGTAGGGTCATGGTAATCGAGGAAGCTGTGACTGACGAACTGCAGCGTAACCGCGGACTTGCCGACGCCGCCGTCGCCCAGTACCACGATCTTGTAGACGCGCAGGCCGCGCGACGTGCCCGAGGCCTCCCCCATGTCCCCGCATGCCTGGCCCTGGCTCCCTGTGCCTGTCCCTGCCCGCTTCGGACCTCGCCCGCCCGCCTCGCCGTCGCGGTCACCGTCACTCTCCGAAACACCGCGCCATCGTCCCACGCCGCACAAACCCAATATCACCACCGTGATTGTTTCTTAACTAACAATGATGATTCACATTTATTTAATACACATTGTGTTCATAATAAATTATTGCAATAAAAATCGACAGCTGATTATTGTGCACGATTGACATTTCGTTCGATTCGATGGTATTTATTTAATTGTTTGTGTATGTTGGTAAGTTAAAACTGCGTTCTCTGTTCTCTTGAGATTAAAAATTAAAAAAAAATAGAAAACGAAACTTCAGCGAGAAGTGATATTAATCGAATTGTGTTTTAGTTGTTGCATAGTCCAGTTAAAAGTTTTTACAATGTGTAACAATTTCAAAACAATTTAATTTACATTAATGTACTACATAGTAAAGGTTAAAAGGTTAAAAGGCAGTCGACCAACAAGAACAGTATGTGAACCAAGTGTAAGAGTAATTTTTTTTTAGTAGTCTGTGGACAGGGATGGCAACTTACAGAAAGAAAACGTCATTGCTTGCTTTCTATTATTCGTAGTTTGAAAACAAAATATTAATATTATTAATTACTATCATAAAATTTGAACAAAATGGCTCACGTACAGTTTGTTGATGAATTAGTAAGAGAGTACTTGCTGTATAGAGGATTCACAACAACTGTAAAAGCGTTCGACACCGATTTGAAAGCTGATAAAGACAAAGGTTTTAGGGTAGATAAAATTGTAGATCAAATACTGCATTACATAAATGTTTCTGATCTTAACGGCTTCAAGGAGTACTGGTCGCATCTCGACAGCTTAGTATTTTCAAAACTAGAGATTCATGTTCAGCCAGGTAAGGTTTCTTCTTTGTATTGAATGCTCTGTGGGTCACTACTCAATAAACATTGTTGCTGTGGAAATGTAATGCACATATCGTAGAAATGGCATGAATTCTACTGTTACAGCTGTAAAAAAGTTGGAGTACAGCTTATACAAGCTGTACTTAATTACGGCCGCACAAGGAACAGGCGGAGTGAAGAATGAGAGGGTCACAGAGTTCTTTGCCAAGATGCTTCCAGAATTACAAGGGCAGAATGAATGGAGGGATTGGGTTTAGTGAGTGCCTTCATACAATCTGTTTTGAAATCATATTCAGGTTATGTTTCCTGATATTGCATGTTCCTAAAAATCTTGTGACCATTAGCATTTGCAAGGCGCAAATAAATTCATATAAAATAAAATAAATGGAGTGTTTTATTGAATATGATTCTTGCTGAAAAGTCGCATCATCAAACTCTTCTCTATTTCCAGTGCTTCCTTATATCCAAAAGCCTGAAGAGAACCCAACATTCAGCCTATTCTTCACCCGAGCATGGCAAGACTCCGTGCTGGTATCACTGCAAATTTACTGGCCACTGTGTTCCAGTGCATGCCACAGCCAACCCTGACCAGTTATGAGAGTGACGCATCCATGGTCAAAGGCTGCAGGATGAGCTTGCTGCGCTGAGAGGGAAGGTTATAAAATAATAAGAAATAAAAAACTAGTTTTGGGATTTCACATACTTTTTTAAAGTAGCTGTTTTAGTACTGAAACATATTAAATGCTAATGAGGTTTTGAGTCAATCCACTGCATCGAAATCAAGCCTTACAGAGCGGACAGATTTGTTGCTTTGTATAGATTTCTATGGTACTGTGTGCACTGGATCGGAATATCTGCACCATAGAAATCTATACATGGCAACAAATCCGTACTGTGCATGCATACACTCTGATTCTGATGCAGTGGATGCGCAGCATTGAAGACAATATTGGCTACAAAATACAAAATCTGTTCATGCAGGTCAGTATAATACAGTTGTTGTTGAACTTTTTTTGACCAAAGACCATTTTGGTTTCAGCTATAAGAACCACTGCAAGAAAACTTGCTTTCGTGTAAAACAAAAACATATTGAAATCGGTCCATCCATTTGAGGCCTATAATGCGTAGACAGACATTGGTGTCAAACTTATAACACCCCTCTTTTTGCGTCAGGGTTTAAAAATATCTATGTATGTATTTAAACTTTATTATACAAAAGAAAAGAAACAAAATACAAAAATCAAAATATAAAATAAACTGTAACTATCAATTATCTCCCTGTAATTGTAATAAACCACTAATACAGCGTTTCTTAACCTCTGGTCGCGACCCACATTTGGGTCGCAGGGATTCTCTGATAAAAGCCTTGCAAAAAATTTCTTTGATGTTAATTTTTGCAGTGTTTTAGGGTTGTGGACTACAATTTATATTTACACTTTGGGTCGCCAGCCCAAAAGGTTAAGAACCGCTGCACTGATATATCCAATTTTTATTAAAAACTTTACAGACCCAACAACAACCCATAGAGCGGTCATCACCCAGCGGCCATCAGTCCCGACTTGCACAGTACTCAGCGCCTCAGTGGCCCCTGCCCCTTGTTGATGACTTCTGTGCTGTACCTTCAGAACACCTGGACAGCGGAATCCGTGAGGCTAAGGGTTAAGAGGCTCATACGCCAGATGGGAGGTAGCCCCATCATGGGAAAAAAACCTGGACGATCACAAAGTCAAAATTAATAGTCAAAAGTCAAAATGTATATTACATTTTATGATTTATACATCATCACATTGTAATCTCTGATGTTTCTTATACATCAGAGAGTATGTGTAGATAAAGTGAAAAAAGTTTTTACACAGGCCAAGTAAAAATCAATCTTATGTCAATGCCACAAAGACATGGAAAAACTTTTTTCACTTTACTATACCTATGACAAAATTTAAACATCTGATGGTGATTATCCACTTTTCTCTTCTTGTCCAGTCAAGTGCAAAAGTCAAAGTCAAAATATCTTTATTCAATTTAGGCTATAACAAGCACTTATGAATGTCAAAAAAAACTACCACCTTAGTGTTAAGCACAGTTGAATATGATGTTAAGTGCATAAAGTCGTGTATCCTCCTGGCCTGAGTCCTCGCGTACTTTAAAGGACCAATTAACACTATAAGAAACACTTTATAAAGTACAAATTGTTAATTGAATAAAGAATTCTAAGAATTTAGAAATAATATCCAAAATAACAAAGCAGGGCAACCATGTTAAGCACTAAATTTGTTTAAAAATTTCAGGAATTAGGAGGGTATACATGTTTTTGTACTTTGACCATATCAATATTTTTGCACTTACTGTACCTACCATGCAGTTAATTTCCTGATTACAGTATAAATATTGTATGGCAGGTACAAGTTGAAACTTTTTAAACAGGGCTATTTTTTTTTTTATTGTAAGTAATTAAATCTGTTAATATTGTCTGTTTTATCGATAAGTTAGAATATCAATCTAATCTAATTCTCGGGTCAAAAATGTTTTGTGATCCAACGCCTTCGAAATAGCTTTTGTGTATATTCATAATCATAGTCATAATAGACATTTTTTTGTGTATATTCGGTAGGTCTGAGAATAGGATGTAAACTATTTTTCATACTTCTACGCGGAAGGAGTCGCGGGCCATAGCTAGTAATTCAATTAGTTGGAACTTTTTAAACAGGGCTAATTTTATTGTAAGTAATTAAATCTGTTAATATTGTTTGTTTTATAGATAAGTTAGAAAATCAATTGTAAATATATAATTATCTATTGAGTTTATTCTAGTTTTATTTGGAGTCAGACTTTGAATTTACAGAATTGGTGCCAATTCGGACGTGATTTATTCCAAGTCTAAAGGAGTATGGAGAGAATGAGGGCTATCGTTTCGTCTCACTAGATGCGCAGTGTGCGTAGGTTTTAAGTATGGCTTTCAAAATCGTTTTACGGGACGTTGAAAACAATAGTTTAGATTTATCATATTAAATACACCTTAAACCGTAGCATAAAATATCGACATACACAGTGTGCAAAGCCAGTTTTCTTCGGAAAAAAGGAAGACAAAGGTTCCGAAAGACAAAACTGTCTCAAAACACAGATCTGCCCCGAACGCATATTTGCCATATTAATTTCAGATATTGCAAAATATTCACAAAATAATTCTAATTATAAATAAACCCGCGTAGCTCATCCAAAAACTATGAGATTTGACATTTCGGTGACCTCACGCTACACTAGCGCCTCTAGCGGCGAATTCATTCCGATGCCCTCAATTGGGAGCAGAAGAATCGTTCCATATTATTTATACTATTTTACGCATGGCCGTAACTCCCTTCACCTGTCTAAGCACTTAAAAAAAAACACGTTTCACTCACATTTCAATCTTGTCGTTCAAACTTGGTTCAAACAAATTGAATTTAAATAATGACGATTCGCGCTGTCATCGTTCATCCACCATTACCTCTCATATTTCGTTTTTTAGATTTTTTTTTTGTTTTTTACCGTACAACGGCAAAAACTACTAGACACTGGCAAAATTGTCCTCCGATGGACAGAGCCATATTTTTTTTAAAGAAACAACAACAACAAATAATGACGAGGCGATGTGGTCTCCGACTTTAGCCTGGCCGAACGCACAAAATAATAAAAAAAACAACTTTTCCTTCAAATTCCTGTCAAAAGTAACTGAAATAAAGCAAATTCTAATTTTCGTTTATTTTTACTAGCTTTCTTACTTCATTTAAAATTACTACGAAAAGATGTCTCACGTATTCGGAGCCGATGTCATGCAGAAGGCGAAGCGTCGCCAACGCAAATGGTGCCAGGAAAATTTGCTGACAGTGTTGGAACAAGCTAAAGACCGGCAGGCCCGCGATATAGAAGTGTCTATCGAGCTGGCGAAGGAACTTTTAGCGGTAAATAAACACCTAGAATTCGTCGTCACATTTTTTCACCCTGTACAGTCGAGTTCGTATCGTATACCAGAGTAAAAATTAAATCAAAAAAATACCTGAACACGCTTCTATGCGTTAAAATAGAGTATCTATATGTTGTGTGGTAATGTTCACATATTTTTGATAATATTTTTGCTGTTAATATAAGAACAACTGTACATCCATTTAGTTATAACCTAACCACCAAAAAGTTGGCAAACCCCCGACTTTGTCACTTCAAAGTTCAATATCTCAAAAACGGCTGAACCGATTTTGATAAAACGTGTCTTAAGAACCATCGCTAGAAAACCTGCTTTTCAACAAAAAAAACGCATTCAAATCGGTCCACCCGTTTAAGAGCTACGGTGCCACAGACAGACAGACATGGACACATAGCAGTCAAACTTATAGCTCTTTTTGCGTCGGGGGTTAAAAATGAATGTTATTTAATGAAAACGTGTAGTTATGCGCCGGTATTAGTTTCGTCGGGTAGTCACGCGAGCCCGCAGTGCGCGTGTTGTAGCAGCCGACGAATCGCGTCGCTCCGGGAAGAATGGCTACGAATTAGCCCGAAAAATGACGAGTTAAACTCGAATTAAGACGTGACCGGTTACGGTTCTATTTCATTAAAAATTGGTGAGTCTCACGGTAGTTGTTTCATGTTTAAAACTGTATTTTTGTAAAAGAAAGACGGATAAGTTATTTTTAAGTAATTTCGGTCCCTGAATTTACTAAAAGTTTTACAGCTCCATGTTAACACTAATTCCAGATATACGCGGAGAAGTTGCCGAAACCCGTGGAGGTGCCGGCGCACACCCCAGAGCCGTTCGTGGACGACAGCATGATGCGACACATGGACCCCGCCGTACGCGCCATCCTGCATGACAGCACGGAAAAGGGGGCGGCGGAGCGGTACCTGAGGGAGAGGAACAAGAAATCGCCGGACGAGAAGTTAGTAGTAATTAAGGCTCTATTTTCACCAGAAATGTGCGAGGATGTATTGCGAGAAATGTGTATTTCATAATCCAAATAGAATGGCCTCGTTTACCTCGCCTCGGATAAAGTGTATTTTAGAATACTTTTCGTACGTGCAAAATATCTGACACGTCCTACCGTACCGGCCTTAGAAATAGTCGTATCAAATATTTATGTATTATCTAATGAGATTTGGTATGCAGGGGTTTTCGAGGATGACAAATCGATCTAACTTGCTCTTATCTCTGGGAAAACGCTTATAGATTTTTTGGCCGAGCAAAGCTCGGTCGCCTAGGTACTACTATTTAATACGAGAGTGAAAGGGACGGTACGATACGAACTTTGAATTTTGGAGTAGGCCCTCTGGTAACTGACTGGCTAACGCCATCTAGTGAGCAAATATCGAAACTCGATTGCGCCATCGAAGTTTATCAACTAATACGCATATATATAACTTCTGACGCTCTGCCTTCGGGCTTCGATCCATCTGCCTGGATTGGAGAGAAATCTCTGTATTGTAGCCACTCCCCTCATAATGATATAAAATTTAGCACGGGTACCTTGTACAAATTACAATACTGCTGTTGTCCACGACGACTCCGTCCGCGTAGGATTCATTGAGCGCTATCCCGCGAGAACTATGCAATTTTCCGAGTTAAAAACTACCCTATATCCTTCCCCGGGACTCAAACTATCTGTATACAGAATTTCATCTAAATCGGCTCAGCTATTTAGACGTGAAGAGGTAACAAACAAACAAACATACTTACAAACTTTAGCATTATAATATTAGTGAGAAGGATAAAGGAAGAGCACTATGTATTTTTTACGAACACAGTAAAATCTTGATTTCCGTAAGGTAACTTGAGTCCCTTCCCTACGTAATGGATAGGTTAGGTACGGTCAATGAACAAATAATAGCACAAGTACCTTCCTACATACAGAAGTTGCACTTCCTTACAATAACGACATTCAAGCACGAAATTGATTGCCTCCATTGTCCAGTCGATCGTGGCATGGCAAAAACGCATTTTTGCGACAATATAATTCTTATAATGTTTTTGACGACCAGATGGCCTAGTGGTTAGAGAACCTGACTACGAAGCTTGAGGTCCCGGGTTCGATTCCCGTATCGGGGCAGATATTTGCATGAAAAATACGATTTGTGTCTGGGTCTGGTGTTTTAATATGTGTTTAAGTATGTATCTATCTATATAATTATTTATCCGTTGCTTAGTACCCATACACAAGCTTTGCTAAGCTTACTTTGGGACTAGGTCAATTGTGGAATTGTCCCGTGATATTTATTTATCATGAGAAGTACTGAGAAATTCCTAGATCCACAGGACAATAAACAGGGTTAAGTATGTAGATCATGAGAATAGAGTTGGCCACCTCTGTTCTAGATACTGGTACAGGGTGGTGACGAGTTGGATTACGGCTGGCAGCAGAAGGCATCGCGCGTGCGCGCCCGCGACTTTAACTTCGGCCGCTGCGCCTACTACGAGATACCTTCTACCGAAGAACAATCCCCGCCGGACCCGCCGCACGTGTCGCAGGCTAGCGTGGGGATTCTCCGTCTGCACTCAGTACTCCTGCTACTTTGGCTAAGGTCAGTATGAGGCTCGAGCAGTGTTGGCATTAAGCCTCAGGCTTTTACTTTAAAAAAAAAACAAGTCTGGTCAGTAACGTCAATGTCTTTTATGGCGCGAACGAAGCTCTTACAATACTAACCAACTTGGGTATCTGAGAATCAACCGAGCAATACCATACTTTGTGAGAACGCGTAAAGTGTGAGCTCGCGGTGGAAACCGTGTTTTACTTAAAATGTCTGGCGGTGTCACGCAGCTTTGATGGTATTAAGATTTCCGATGCTTCTAGATACTTATCTGGCTGGAATTGCTGCTGGCAGAATATTCGGGAGCGTCAATCAACTACGGCCCTGCACTCTGCTACACTCTTCTACACAAGAGCAATCCAGCGCCGGACCCGCCGCACGTGTCACACACAGGCTAGGGGAGATCTCCGTCTGCACTCAGCACTCCTGCTAAATACTTGGCACGTTCAGTATGAGCTCGAGCACTACTGGCATAACGCCTGTCAGGCTTTTACTTTAAAAAAAGACGTGTCACTTCGTCATGTCAATTTATGGCGCGAAACTAAATCGTATTTCTCACAGAACGAAATTCAAATGGCAAGCAGCAGAGCGAGTGACAGGAAAAAACAAAAATCGGGCATGTGCGAGTTCGCGGTGGAAACCGTGCTTTAAACTAAAATGTCTGGCGGTGTCCGCGCGGCTTTAATGATATTAAGATCCCGATGCTTCTAGATACTTCTGTCTGGAACTCCAGCTGGCAGAATATGGGAAGTGCCAACAGCAGCCACTGCCTGTTGCGAGACACCAACCGGAAGAAATCCCCTATGCTGGACCCGTCGCACGACGCAAGCTAGCGTCGGAGTTTCTGCCTGCACTCAGTACCGCTCTACTTTAGTTAGGGTGACGGTGAGTATGAGACGCGTGGCGTGGGTATCATTTTACCAGGAAAGTATCCAACTAGCACTGCACAATTACAGTCACAACTAATATGAGGATAGAATGACACGCGAGGCTATGACTAAGAAGTTTAGAAGCCATATATTTTATTCAGACTTGTCTATATAAATAAAATAATTGCTCAAAAAATAGGTTATTTGAGATTGTGATTACGAAAGGATCACGTTTTACTGCGTTTATGCCGTAATTTAATAACCAATATGCAAGAGAGGTGAAAAAGTGGCGCAACGGTTGTGTAAAAATACACACGATAATATATAATATAATAGTTCTGTGATTGAACCATTAAGGAAGTGGCAGATAGAATAGTGCCTCTCTAAGCTACACTAAGGACTTGGCCACACTTCGGCCTGGGTGGGACGTCTGCAGACGATGCAGGGTTTAAAGAATAAGGAAACTTTATTTATAGCAAAAAACATATATTTTATATTTTTATTATTTACAATATTTCAACTTTTATTTACATATTAACAACAGAAAATGTACCCCCATTATTTAGGCCACATCTCACTGTCATAAAGGGAATTATTACAAAATAAAAATGTGTACAATTATTAGAATCGTTTATAATCTATTTATTTACAATAATCTAATCGTTGCCCGCTGTAGAAGCGCTATAATGATGGATGAGGTCAATGGTAAGTTGTTTCAATGGATGGCTCCGGCGTCGTGCTGCGAATCAATTCACAATTATATGTTGTACATATTATTCTTAGCTAAATATGCTACGCTACGCACAACGCTGGCGGCCCATGCACCCATTGAAACGCAGACTAAACGAATGCTAATGCTACATAACTAAAAATAATCAACCATCATATCGTCAACAACATTCGCTCACTCTAACAAATTACCAAATAATAAAAATATTAATAAATATGAGACATTTTGTTCATTCTCAAGTTCATTGACACATTATGTACAATAATTATCAGTCCTTAGAATTTCGCGTTACAACACATCAGCGCTTATTTTTCTA
>NC_133485.1:4685482-4709141 GCF_025370935.1 Choristoneura fumiferana | reverse complement strand
GGAAGTAAACACAATTGACACACACAGATAAATATCAAATCAAATAGATAGAGCAAATTCAACCTCACACCTTACCAAGTGGAAGTAAACATTACAATTCAAGCCTACCATATCCTAGTCCTACTTCTAAACTAACCAACTAATCTACACGATACAGCAAACTAGAAAGCCCGGGCTCCACATTTAGATTACTCGCGGTCTCTCTCAAGGTGCAGTGAGAGAGCCTATTCTAAATTACCCCTACGTCGAGTGGGTGGCTCTGTTTCCTACGCCTATCACCCGTGTGCTCACCAGTATCTGTCGTGTTAGGATTGGGATAGACAAATACCGATGCCGAAGAATAAGTGTGTGAATAGATAAATAAATAGATAAGGAGGACAAGATCTTGGTTGATTTAGGACACCGGTATGGCATCCAAACCCTCCAAAACCCAGGGAGAAAATTAGGCCTGTCTCTTCCGGTATAATACAAGACCCCGCCCTTACTCCATAGGCGTACACTGACACTGAAGAACGTTCCCGAGAAAGTCAGCCTGTCCGTTACCACCGCTAGGTGACCTGGCTCCCATTCCCTAAGAATCGGCTTTTACTGAGCCGAAACTCGATAAGTCCTCTACTATTCCAGAAATATTTAAAATCACAACTGATTGTGATCCCCAAACCCCATAATGAATCAATACGCAATTCCAGCAATGGATACCTAATACCAAAAGCCTTCGATACCAAGATACACAAAGCAGGGAAACCACACACCAATTCACTATAAAATAACACAAAACAATTTAAAAATACGATAGAAATAATACAAGTGTGCCAGAGAGAACCTCTCGAGTCCGTGTCGAAGAAAAGAATCCCCCGCCGTTCGCGCGCTTCTATTTATACCCAATTCCGGCGACAATGGCGACAATGGCGACAATGGCGACCGATAGTAGAAACAGGCCGCGGCCATTGCGTCGGGCAGGAAAGGCTCTGCCGCGCTATTTCCACGTTCGTACTGGATAGTTTAATGTTGCCAATAATCTCGTTCGCATATTTATGGGTAGATTAGCTTTATTTGTTCATAATTTACCTTTATTTAATAAAATTAATAAATTAGTTTAGCCTCTCCTAATAAACCTATGTTCACATAAGGCGAAACATTACGGACCATAGGCCGTATTGTTACAATTGCCCCCCAAATTCTATGAAAGCGGACATGTATCTAGCTGGAGTAGAATTTGTAAACCCAATAAAACATCAGCCCCCAATAACTTATTAACATTTTCCCCTTCTATGATTGCCTCTCCTCACTTCTTCCAGGCAAGATCTTTGAGTGGTGTGTATTTAGACCAATCGTAAAAGTGATACTACTCAAGGAGCGAATGATCAAGTCCGCACATGCCAGAAATGACGCTGAAGGGGTTTCACGAGTGACTCTTGCCTCAAAAGGAAAAGTGAGTTGTGCTAGGCTCACCCCGATCCTAGTGATACACACAAAAGTATTTGACCCAGTCTTGCTCTGCCTTTGTCGACCGAAATCAGTACCAATGTGTCCCTTCTAAAGACAATGCCAAACGTCGGCGGCCAAATCCATTGCTTTCAAAACAATCCCAGCAGTGCAACCTAATCCTCTCTCCTCAATCGCACCACTCCTAGCTTGGTGTATGTTGCAACAATAACGTAACGTTATATTGTATATAATTCGTCTTAAAATCAACCAAGAATAAAATTACTAAGGCACAAAAACTAGATTTTAGTTGCAAGAAATAACGCTGAAAGGGTTCACGAGGAACTATTGTTTCAGCGAGGGTAAATGATTCCTCCGGTCCCATACACGAGAGCTAGTGACCCGATCTTGCTCTGCTTTAACGATCAAAGCCCTTCGCAAACGTGTCCCTCCATAAAACAAAGCTCAACGTCGGCGTCTAAAACCATTGCTTTAAAGGCTATTTCAAAGCAACCACCTCCAGTCCCTGAACCTCATTCACCTTACTCCCAGTTTCCCGCTTATTGTTATAACAAAGTAGTGTCACTATCTATGACTTCGGATTATATCCGATAAAATGATTTTGTTAAAAAAAACAATACAAATTTGTTAGGTTCTATCTTTTATGTACCAAGCCTTTTGCAAGAGTACAAGTGCCCTCTCATTCAACTTAATTTTAGTGTCGTCCCGTAATCATAAAATTCATAATAATGCTGAGGGTTTCATTCTCAATCATAGTAGAGATTATACAATATCACGCATCGTCATTGCTACGTGTAGGGTTCTAGTATCATGTTGTGTTGAATGTGAAAACTTCATGGGCGGCAATTTAACTGCATTTTGCCAATTTTTTTTTTTTTTTTTTGGCTTACTCCTAACTTCTACACCCATGGGCTTTGTTTGTTGAGTGTAATGGTTCCGGTTCAAATGTCAATAAGTCAAATAAAATTCCAACATCAGAGCCCCACATATACTGGATACCTTATTTCTTCCACTCGTCTTATTTTGAATCCCCAGAAACATTCTTCCTCTCGCGCTCTTTCGCACCTTTACTAAACCTCTACCCCTGTTCTCAATCACATATAATACTCTCATGGGCCCCCCCCTTTTAACACGCCACTCTGACATAGGAATAATATTTTTATACATTTATAAAAAAAAACCGAATTATTTCCAGAAACAACTCAAATAATAGAAATGTCCTCCAGCAAAACACATGTCCATATTTTTTTTCTAGACTCAAGAATAACTTCTTAAATAACATACTATTATTCCATCTACATTTTATTTTGTAATTCTTAATTAATTTTACTGTTGCTCCGAAGAAAACTAAGTTATAAAATCCATTGCACCAAAATAACTACCACCAAGCACCAAATGTTCCGCCACACCCCCTACGAACTCCCATCATCCAGACAATTTTAAAGTGACTATACCAACTGCACCAATTTTATTAACCATAACAACACTACTCGAGCACGCAAGACAAACAGAAACATCTGTGCCCACTCTGGACCAACTATCTGAATAATGCATTATCTAAATTACTTACTACTATTTACATACATACCTATAAACATTTTTTTGAGTTAATTTATGAATAAGTTTTATAAAATTTAAATCATTTATATAAAATAATTGTGAAATTTGTAATGCTAATTATTATGAAATGAAATGTTATGTACTTTTGAAATGCATATGTAAGTATAATAATTAATTTAAGTATGCAATGCATGCACTTGTGATTATGTTCTGTGATTCAAAATGGAAATAAGGAGGCTATAATAATAATAATACATATGAATACAGCCGAAATTTACTCTTGCCTGGCTTACTTAAATTAGGCCGAAAACGCTAGTTAAACAGTAATAAGGTATAGTCTAACAGTTTGCGACAGCTAGGTAGAATTAACACCGAACCTGATAACACCGCTTTGATGACAAAAGTTTCTTCGGGATGGCAACAAGAATATACAACAACTTCCCGCAGAAATATTAAAAGGAGGGAATTTAAAACAGTTTAAAAAAAAACATTATCTACAATTTTTAGTTGCGGTCTTTTATAATGTTGATGAACATGTTAGAGACACAGTAACCTAGTTTGCTACTTTTGGGTTGTGACATAATTTCAATTAGATATCCGAATAGAATTAGACATACTCGTTTGAGGGGACATTCCTTGAGACTGATTAAGCAACCAAGTGCAAGCAACCCTAGGAAACATTTCTTACCCTATCGTGTTGTAATGACTATTTCATCCACCGTTTCTTAAATGTCACTACTGTCATCGAAATTAGAAATTAGTAAATAACGCGCGGTATCTTTTAGATGGAAGTGAGGGTAGCGCTGGCGAGGATGAAGAAACAGACGCCTAGTGATGTCACTGATCTGTGTGCAATTATAAAATATAAATATCAGCTATAATAGCTTCGAACAGATATGATTTTAGTGCTATAAAAATATTGCTTGCGTATTCGTGACACGGCCTTTGGAAACGCCTTAAGCTCTGTCTGATTTTGGAGTGCTCAGCAATAAGAAAGGAAGCAATTACTTGCATTTGAGGGAGTACTCACGTAGCGGATAGGACTCGATAAATTCGCTCCTCACTCAGAAGTCGCCGTGGCCGAGCGTACGACCGGCGGCTAATACCCAGCAGCGCTGACTCCCGAGTTCGAATCTCGACACAAATATCAAATTTTTTGTTTTTTTTTTTTTTTTTTTTTTTTTCTTCTCTATTTGTCTTGTTTATGGGGAGCTAGGACACCGCTCCTTACTCTCAGATGAGGATATTTTCGTATGTTTTTTTTTTGTTTTATTATTATTTTTTTTTTATGCATCAGCTCTAAGAGCTGCTAGTGTATTATTTCAATAATAATAATAATAATATAGTATTATGAGAGTCCTGGAGTGGTAACACCTGCGGTAGAGGACATCCACCAAAAGATGGACAGACAATATCCTGCAACAAGCTAGCATAAACTAGATGCGAGGGGCAATGAATAGGCAAGACTGGAAAAGTAGAGAGGAGGCCTATGACCGAAGACGGGCGCTATAAGGGCTGTTATAGATAGAGATAGATAGATAGTATTATGAGGTAGATATGTATTTTGAAATTTATGAATTGTTAATTGTCCTTAAGGACCATGCTGCATGTGAAACTGTGGCTACCTGTATGCCTTATGGTGCAACATAGTGTTACTGAAAATAACCTGTCATTTATTTCCACCTGACTTCACCTATGATTGACAAACAAACGAATTTGTAATTTGTATTTTGACTTAAAGAATGCAAATTACCTAATATTTTTTTTTTTATTATTTTTTATTTTTATGTACCTAGTATTTTTTTTTTTCTATCAATGTTTGTTCATTTAAATATTAAATGTTTAACTCAACTTGGTAATGCCGTGCCCCCAGATACTTAAACTATCAAACCATACCTAAGTTCAAAATACACACAAAAAATAGGCTCTTCGACCAAAATGTAATCGCATAAATCTATAAATTCATTACCTATTCCATATAACAATACAATACACATCAAGCAGCACAGGAAACAGGATTACCTGCATTACTTATAGTTGCCAAACATAAGTAAAATTTAATTGTAGATAGAATCCTTATATTATAATAAAATCACTCACTAAATCTACCTGTTCCAGTAGGCTACTATGTACAGTAACAATGTACAACTGATCCATTCAACGATTTGAAACGTCTTGGATATTGGACTACCCTGCTGCCAGGTTATCAGTATAAATAATCAATTAGAACATCTTGCAATGAAATTTCATACTCACCCTATCTAAATTTTCTACCTAAGTTCCCAGCTCATTTTCCTATGTAGATCTGCCAGATCATTTACATGACACTGCACCATAAGACTACAACGTCTACAACTCATACTTTACCCGCCGTATCAGGTATTAGTCCAATTTTTGCTAGAGAGATAAAGTTTGTTTTCACACATACGTATTGGCCGGGCAACAAGAACAACAGCACTGCACAACCTACAGGAAGCCATTTTACTCACTTAGCAAAACCCTGCGCTATTATTTTCATGTCATTTCATGTTTTTGCAACATAAAAATTACGTATTTTAACGATGTTTTCAGTTTTCTTCTGACAGCTACGTACGTACCTACTGACTGATCTTTGCGTTCGGATAATTGAACACTACTATCCTATCATAAAATTTTCAAAACACATGTGATCACGGCCATATTTTTAATTCTACTTTACACGCTAAATAATTTACTTACTCTAAACATTGATTTCTAAAACTAACGGTACTAAAATTGTTATTTAGTTCCGATTTTCCTAAACTCGTTCGTGAATCAACCGGTCGTGTTCAAGATTGTGTTTCATTATTCTAGTTTCCGAACTGGTAGGTTGCGGTGTGACAGCTGACATCAATGACTTTTGACACCGTCAATTTTGACAACTTAATACTACTAAGAGGCTACTACAAAACTCGCAAATTGAATCTCGCATCGCACCGTCTCTTTCACTCGCGCATCAATCATCACAAGCGTCAGCGGGACGGCAACATACGAAGCTCGAGTTTTGCACTTCATGGTATAGGGCCTGATTATCTATTCTGCGCTGGTGTTATCATAGATTACAATAAATTAAATATTTATTAAATATTTTCTCGCTTTTGTATTCATAAACGAAATCACTATTCAATTACAATCGCGATTCGGACCACCTCCTACCTACCGTAATGAACGTTTAAATTATTATTAATAGATAGAACACATTGCAACGTATATATTTTACAATTGCTCGCACCTGTATGTTTGTTAGAAAGAGACAAAATGACACTTTAGACAACACTAATGCACTAACCTGACAAGCTCTTTACCGAAATATTAAAACTCATTTACGTCTACGCTTATCTTTTGTTTAATGTCGTTAATCATGCACTTTCGTCCTTTTACTTTATTTGATAGTTTATATTACAACTGTTCTTGTCTATAGATCTATCGCCATCATCACCTTCAAATCAATGCTGCCAACTCAATATTAAAAATTATTAAAGGTGGTCATACATTATCTAAATCTATCTTAATAGTAAAACTTATATAATATGAATAACTACATAACTAACTTAACCTAAGCTAAATAGTCAATAAATAACTTATAATACAATAGTACTACTTAAAAACCTTTAACTATAATCATAGTTGCGATAATGAATGGGCGTCTTCTTCGAGTAAACATTATTGTTTTGTGGCAGCACTCGCGTTGTAACTCGCGGTGTAGTTATTGTACGACCTGGACAATGCTCGACCGATTTTGTACGACCTGGTAATTCAATCACATGTCACTTGGAACACGGGTCGAGCTTTATCATCCTGTACCGATAATGTTCAAGGTGCTATTGGACAACCTGATTTTGTACGACCTAACATTGTACGATGTGATATATCTAATCCAAAACGAGTTCGTATTATCAGGTCGTACAGTGATGGCTGAGCAGTATAGTAACCTGTCACTGTGAATTCAATTCGATAACCAATAAATAACCTAAAGAAATCCCGCGGACTATTCTTTTATCTGTGTTAATCTTGGAAGTATCATGAAAATAATACTATCCCTATCCTACCGAAAGGGCGATATGAAGACTCGCCAAACGATCACAACAAACGACCAAGTCCACCTCGCCAAAAGTACCCACAACAACTCACAAAAAGGGAACTTGAATGTAAGTAGGTACCCTTGTTTATTTTTAGTATAGATGTTAAATTTTTAACCGTGACTTTGATGAAATAAGTTTTCGTTTTGTAAATAATTCAGCCACGATGATATCTGAGACCTAGTTATCCTGCACACTAAATAACATGATAATCAGTTATTAACCTGTTTTGACGGAAAATGATTGTAATTGTAATTACTAATGAACCTTATAAACAAAGTTAATGATCAAGCAAACAATCTAACTTAACCATTTATTTCCTGATAATACCTAAAGTCCACAACCAAATCATTTATCTATTCTCCTTCTGTTATTGTTTTAATGATTTTATCAAGGAGGCACAAGTTCAATAAGGTAAAATTTAAGGTAAAGTTTGCTAGTATACCTAATTTTTATCAATATGATGCTGTAGTAAGATCACTTGCAATCATTTTAGTTAGTAGATAGGGCTTTTTCTAATCATTATATTTAATTGAAATGTAGATATGTTTGTTTGCAATGTGGCTATTACTTGAAATAATTCTCAATTAATGAAACTAACCTGATGTCATAACATTTTAAAGTGAATGAAATTGATCTTTGACCGAGAATAAATTTACTTCCACCGAACTTAGACCCAGAATAAAATATATCTATATTTAATTTTATTCTTAAATGTAGTTACACTACTTAGACTAAACTGCTTACACACTACTTAGCCTTTAAATAGTCTAACAACTAGAACCAGATTTTGATGCTTAGATTTTGATTTTGGTTTTTACTTTGTTTCAGCGCTGAGTATTTATTTTTAGTCACAGTCCTGAGAGCTAAGGAGAACATTCATTAGAATGGTAGTAAAGGTATGCTATAAATGGTTTTCTAATTATCTTCATTATGTTCCAGAAATCTTTCATACTATGTACTCTTAAAATTTATTAATGTTCTTCACATTATGAATTTATTTATAACCATACTAAAATATATTTCAGGTGACCTGGGCCCGGGGAAACTTGCCTTTTGTCCTGTGGTTTACACACTAGCAAGGGCTATGCTGAATTGCTGATGTACCGAACACTGCTGAGCATTATTAATTAAGGTACAGTAAATTACCTACCTATATACTACCTTTTTTTTTTTTATTTACCACATCGGTGGCAAACAGGCATGCGGCCCGCCTGATGTTAAGCAATTACCGCCGCCTAGGAACGCTTGCAACACCCGAAGTATCACTCGCGCGTTGCCAACCCTGCATAACCTTAACTACCTTATCTATAAATTATTCTATGCAAACGGGAAGTTATATGCAGATTCATATTACTTAATTAATTTTCTTCTTTCATTTGTTTTTAGAAAACCCATCTTTCCTACCAGTCCAGCCCTAGTTAACTTACTATTACTCTATTGTCTTTGTTACTCAGAATACTCTTTGCTTCACTCCCAATTCATCATCATCATCATCATCATCATATCAGCCACAGGACAGCCATGGATAAACACAAGTCCCCCACACAACCCAGTGGCCTCGGTTGGTGTCAGCTATTCTCAATAAACTATTTAGTTAACCAAACCAACAATGCTCCTACTACCATGACAATCTAAAGGAAAACCGATCTTATCTTAATTGTTATTTTTCACATCATGACATGATTGGTATTTTATTTTATTATTTTTTATTATTATTATTTTTTTTTTTTTTTTTTTTATCCTTGATGATCTCAATATAAATTCTTTTACTTGACTGACATTTATGAAAATATAATGTAATTTTATATTGAATGAATAAACAAAGTAAACTACTTCAATGTGTTAGAAATGAATGCATAAACAACGCAGCATCAATACCAACCGTTGATGCAGCTTAACGATGCAATAAATGATTAATTTGGATTTTTTTCTTATATTAATTAATCAATAATAAAATAAATGATGTTAGAGTTGAGGGACTCCGTAGATATCATCTCTTTATTTCAAGCATTAATTTTATTCGTTTGTGGCCCCCACTGTCTGCAAACCATCTAATAACCTATGCCAATAATAATATATTGATATAAAGTGCTTATATGCTACCATAATGTAATGATATAATGTGGGAAAAATAGGCGCGCGCACCCAGACGTGGAGTTGCAGAAAATAGCCTGCTACTACCTATAACTATACTTAATGTGGTTGGAACTTCCTAGGCTTGCTATGTTCATGGGGTCGAACCGTTTTTACCTGACTTTACAACAACTCAGTCACTAACGTATTTTACTCATATCAAACTATACTATTACTACAACTACTACTTAATTCACTATTAAATTACTTAATCACTTAAGATAGTACCAATTTTAATGTTTAGTCAACTTATTTTTCTTCACCCTTTATTTAATAAATCACAACATCACTAACTTCGGTCTTTTATTCACTCACTGTTTTACTGATAGTCGCTAAAATAACATTTTTTTTTCAGGGCAACATGTACAAGAATGCCGCACCGATAAGAAAAGACTACAAGCTGCTTTAGAACAATACAACTACCTATTATGAGCTCCTATTTCCCACTTATACTTTTCCTTTTTCACGTCAACAAAATTGTTGCTATAACCAATTGTCACATGACAATAGATTATAACAACACTCGACCTAAACAAGGCAAAATCAACTTAATATCATATCTACAAGCAATGTAACATAATTGAATTTAACTAATAATTGATTTAGCAGAGAAATGATTATTTGAGACCCAGTGAAACAAAAATGGAAAGATAAAAACTTAGCAAAGCATAATAAATAAAGTAAATGGTAATAATTACTAAAATATACATATTATCCTGGTTTTCTACGCACAAAATTGTAACGAATCCTACCTTAAACTAGATTTAAACTCTTAACCTAAAGCTTACTCCGATGCCTACAAACCGAATTTATTTATTATTACCTTATTATGGGTTCTCAACCTACGAATATATAGACCTAATTGAAGTTGATTTACCTTATTTAAGTCATAAAAATTGGCCAAGTTATCGCTAGCGGTCTAGTATAAGGAACCTACGTTGTGTCCTAGAAAGTAACCCTTTAGTACGTTTAGTATAATGGGAAAAGAGCTCACTTTATATAATTTAACTAAATAAAAAGAGAAGATAAAAGAAGAACAAATGAAGAATGTAGTTAATTGTTTAAAGTAGTCTGTCAATAGTCTATGATATGTTCGCGTGGAAGAAGGTATTTTATTTCGCAGCTAAAGTTCAGAGGCCCACTCCCCGCCTCTGAAAGTGGCCTTCGCCCGTACTGGACACGCCTCCTCTGCGTTAGCCCTGAAGGAGCATACTACCTCTTCCTTGTTAGGAAATAAAACATATCTTTATGTTATAAGAGAGGACATTTCAAAGGGAAGTCAATTATAGCCTGAGGCTGTTCCTGGATCAAACCCGTGATCACAATACTCCTGTAGTAACAAACCCAACTTCAGCAGAATGTAGAGATAAGTTATAGTGGTTTATTATATTGATTAATGAGTAGTTTCCGGATCACCTGGTACCGGCCAACCACTGACTTGCTCTGCCTTAGTCTTAATCAATATGACTTACATTGTAAGTTTACAGAAGAAAAATAGAGCTATATTACTTATTGAAATAGTTGATATCAATAGCCACTACAGGTTCATACAATCCAAGGTCCATTGCCAGGAACGACCACAGTCTTCAAAGGAGATTCTACTTTCAGCAAATAAAATATTATTCCATTGTGAGTTGTTGAATTATTTTGTCTCACTTGTATTTGAGGCTACTAGCGTTTGTAACTTAGGACATTGAATGAAAAGTGAAACGCCGAAACCCTTCATTCGTCGGACGTCAAAGTCAGTCATTCGGTTGTCTATATTTATGTAAGTACGTCGCCATGAGTATGGCTAGGTTCTGAATGTAGCAGGCAAGCTTTAAAGCAGCCTTAGGCAAATTGGTAAGTAGCTGTATAGTTAATGGAAAGAAAACACAACACACACACACAAGTAAAGTCAAATCAAATAAAATAGAGCAAATACAACATCCACCTTACCAAGTGGAAGTAAACACAATTGACACACACAGATAAATATCAAATCAAATAGATAGAGCAAATTCAACCTCCACCTTACCAAGTGGAAGTAAACACAATTCAAGCCTACCATATCCTAGTCCTACTTCTAAACTAACCAACTAACCTACACGATACAGCAGACTAGAAGCCCGGGCTCCACATTTAGATTACTCGCGGTCTCTCTCAAGGTGCAGTGAGAGAGCCTATTCTAAATTACCCCTACGTCGAGTGGGTGGCTCTGTTTCCTACGCCTATCACCCGTGTGCTCACCAGTATCTGTCGTGTTAGGATTGGGATAGACAAATACCGATGCCGAAGAATAAGTGTGTGAATAGATAAATAAATAGATAAGGAGGACAAGATCTTGGTTGATTTAGGACACCGGTATGGCATCCCAAACCCTCCAAAACCCAGGGAGAAAATTAGGCCTGTCTCTTCCGGTATAATACAAGACCCCGCCCTTACTCCATAGGGCGTACACTGACACTGAAGAACGTTTCCAGAGAAAGTCAGCCTGTCCGTTACCACCGCTAGGTGACCTGGCTCCCATTCCCTAAGAATCGGCTTTTACTGAGCCGAAACTCGATAAGTCCTCTACTATTCCAGAAATATTTAAAATCACAACTGATTGTGATCCCCAAACCCCATAATGAATCAATACGCAATTCCCAGCGATGGATACCTTAATACCAAAAGCCTTCGATACCAAGATACACAAAGCAGGGAAACCACACACCAATTCACTATAAAAATAACACAAAACAATTTTTAAAATACGATAGAATTAATACAAAGTATGCCAGAGAGAACCTCTCGAGTCCGTGTCGTCGAAAAGAATCCCCCGCCGTTCGCGCGCTCCTATTTATACCCCAATTCCGGCGACAATGGCGACAATGGCGACAATGGCGACCGATAGTAGAAACAGGCCGCGGCCATTGCGTCGGGCAGGAAAGGCTCTGCCGCGCTATTTCCACGTTCGTACTGGATAGTTTAATGTTGCCAATAATCTCGTTCGCATATTTATGGGTAGATTAGCTTTATTTGTTCATAATTTACCTTTATTTAATAAAATTAATAAATTAGTTTAGCCTCTCCTAATAAACCTATGTTCACATAAGGCGAAACATTACGGACCATAGGCCGTATTGTTACACTTGTTGTACCTATACTTCAACCATAAAGCAGTGCGTAGTATTTCACGAAACCGATTTCGTCCTTTCAGTTCTGTAGACCGTACCTTCTACAAGTTACGGAAGGCCAGCGAGATAAATTATGCCCGGTGCAGGAGCTGTATTCAATTTCGCATTACAATGCAAACGTTGTAGCAAATGTTTGAGCAAATGTTTGGTTTGGATGTTGATTAAAAACTGAGACTGGAACACAGTGGGTACACGTGTCCCAGGTGGATTAATTTGTTTACGGATCCGCTTCTGTTAGTAGATTGATTTTGCTGCAGAGATGAGGAGTGATAAATTTTGTATTAAACCTTAATAAGTATGATGTTTTACAAATTAAGGTAGACCTGTTTATATTTTTTCTACAAAACGTCCTATTGGACACATATAATATAAACCTTTCATAAATAATAATCTAACTGATAGTAAAAACAGCAATAAAATCCACTACGTAGTTTAAAAGATCAAAGCGTACATACATACAGACAGAAGGCGGGAAGTGACTTTATTTTGTTAAATGTAAGAAAGATCTTACACGATATTTCCAGTCTAACACGAGTATACTTTGCTTATGTAGCATATTGACATAGGTAAGTAGATCGAGTGAATAATGTGTTTCCATCGTATTTTGTCAGATACTCTCGTATTTATTTTGGCTCCAGTAAACTTCAGTAAGCTAGTTGAGACAGCAAGATAAATACAAACTTTTCCGACAAAATACGATGGCAAATGATGCTCCTTTAGGGTACGTTTTACTTACCCGGGTCCCTTTTCTAAGGTTCCTGAGTCGGTGCATGCGGCTTAGTACGCCGACCGGCGCCGCCAGTTCCCCCTCCGACGGGGGCTGCGAACAAAATAAAAGTATTAACGAAAACTGCCTCAAACTTGGTTATAACTTGTAATCAAGAGTTAACAAACTGTCTCAACGAAACAAAAGAAGCGGAGCCTTTTTAAATTATTTATTTGGTCCGTGGGGTCATAGCGCTTTGCAGTTCACAAGGAAATGTCAAAGAGGTTACAGATCTGTTGAATAATGTTTTTCCATCATATTTAGTTGGAAAAGTTCGTATTTATCTTGGTTTCTCAACTAGCTTATACTGAAGTTTACTGAAGCTATCTGAGAAAGCAAGCTCGGCCGAACTCTTCAGACAAAATACGATGGCGAAACATTATTCACTATGTGATTCACTACATCTGTAGTAAAATATGGTTACTGAAGTAGACACAAAAATAAAAAACATAAGAGCTACTTATACCAAATTTAAGTTTCTAGGATAACCCAATAAACAGTTTTGGGACAGATTGTTGTTTCCATAAAAAAATACGACCAATTTTGCCAGTGTCAAGTAGGTTTTGCCGTTGTACGGTTTAAAAAAAACTATAAAACGAAATATGAGAGGTAATGGTGGATGAACGATGACAGCACATAATTAATAAAATGTCTGGGACAGATTGAAAAGTAACTCTTCTCATGCGGGGCGTCAGACATCAGCATCCACAACGCGAGCTCTGTGGCACGACCCGATACAGGTAAATAACTATTAAACTAAAGGGACCGAAGAGCGATTACAGGTCTATCGTGACGATCGATGAATGAAGAATCCTGCGTTACATTGCCGTGAACGGTCGATCACGTAAAAACTTTAGCGTCGCGACCCCGTAATGTACAACGCGCGATCGCTTAAATAATATTTCATAAATAATATATGTCGACGAGAGCGGGGAGGAGAGATGTGATGATGATAATGATGGAGGGAATAAGAGTACTTCCGTCTCGCCGTCAGGATGCGTTCATGATGTATTTAGGTACTTGAGTGAGAGCTTCAATAAGAACTTCTTGTGGAACACAGTTTTATTTCACCAGCCGATAATAATTAAACTACAAAACCAATCAGAGTATGTGCAGAGCTAATCGACAGACGAACTGACAGAATCATTAGCCAGGTGTTGTCGTGCCTACAGTCCGAAGTAGAATGACGCTCCGGTAGTTACGTCACACGGCATTCGCCGCCATTTCGATGTTGTAAATTGACAATCCTATAAGGCTTGATTATTGTATCCACGACATTATAAATATAATTTTAATGCCTTCGTAGGCCAAAATTATAATGAAATCGTAACAAAGAGGCTTCTTCGACTGAACGTTGAAACAAAACTTGGCGAAATATAGGTACATACCTAGACCCAAAATTACTAAGTTTAAATTATTAATATTTATCAGTACACTGAATACACCAGCAAATTCTTAAACTGTCAATGGATTCTATTTCAGTTTAAATTACCTACCCACAATGATCGGCTGCATGTAAGTACTTCCCCCAAACCTCTATGAAATTGATTGGTGTAGATAAGTTAAACTGAGTCCTAGCGGAGTCCGCTTCGCTCGCTTTGGAAGGTAGGCATTAAATCGAAGGCACAAATGGCTGTTTTACTACCACGTTTATCTCGGCCGCCACAATCGATCCAAAGCGACAGTGGAAGCTGATCGGGAGCAGCGGGTGTCGGGCCTCATTACACTTCAATCGCATTACGCCACCTCAATGCCAAGTTCGTTGTCTAACCGACAACATTCTGGGCTTTCACGTTGATTTGTTTGTACCCTTGACCAAACGGGTCATTTCACACCTATACGAGTAGTCTACGGCTATGCCCCTGCGCCATCCAATCGCAATCGAGCAGAGTAATGACTGACATCATCCCGCAAGCTGCTGGGCTACTGCGAAACTCGAAAATCGAAATTCGTAACAATCGTAACGTACCGTCCCGCTGACGCTTATATTATTTAATACGAGAGTGAGTGGGATGGTGGCACGTGCCGATAGTTCGAAAAACGTTCACAAAACCGAATTATGGATTGAAATTCAATTTACGATGATGTCGTGTGAGGACTTAAATGAAACGTAGCGTTATATTACGTTACTGAAAATGTAATAACAGGTTTTAAATTTTGTCATTCAAAACGCTCACGCTTTGATTCAAATGAGTAAAATATTATCTAAATGAACTTGGCGAGCCCTTTGAGGATTGTTGGCGAAGTAATTACTCGGTTCAATTTTCTAAGAATGGTTTGGAGATACTAAAGTATTAAAATGAATAAATTAATTTTTAGAGCATTTTCGGGAGCCGTTTCGGAACTGTGCTCACTGGTTCGAGCGCCTTTTATAAATTTGTAACTTTATATTTAACCTTCAATTTAAAAATGCTTTTTTTTATTTAAAAATAGATAATTGATATGGGATAGACCGAGATAATTTCAACTCAGTTGAATGCATTATGATCACGGGTAGGCTGAAGAATTTGCGAGAGAATATTGTGTAGACCGTGCCGTCTCTTATATTATTCTTGCGCGTTGACTTCCTATGAAATATTCAATGCGTCAGTAATACATTGTGATTGGCGCCTATCTCACCCGATGAAAAGTACCTACAGATAAGGCCAAAGGTGTATTTCACTGGTTGAGTAACAGACTATATTCTTTTTTACGCATTCAATCTGAACAACATCTAATTAAGGCTTAGACAATGAGGTTGTTTCGTGCCCCAATCCGGTAGGTAT
Source organism: Choristoneura fumiferana (assembly GCF_025370935.1). Taxonomy (NCBI): domain Eukaryota; kingdom Metazoa; phylum Arthropoda; class Insecta; order Lepidoptera; family Tortricidae; genus Choristoneura; species Choristoneura fumiferana. The sequence goes on along the minus strand of NC_133485.1, from coordinate 4,693,213 downwards.
ACGTTAGGGAATCGGGTCATCCCTAAACGACCTCTCCCAAATCATCTACAAAAATGGCGTAATTGCGATGCCGTGCCGGTCCCGCATGCGATGCCACCAAATTACTGTAATTAGTTTCATTTACTTACGTGGCAAGAAACAAGAAAGAACCATTTAAACGTTTCTACTACATGACCGAAACTCCGAGTACGGTCACGAGCGTTAATTTGGGACCCATTTCGTGAAAAAATCCTTTGAATTGTCATACAAAATTACAGATAGTCGGTCTTAAGTGGGTCCTAAATTAACGCTCGTGACTCGTGGGTCTACGTGGGTCCTAAATTAACGCTCGTGACTCTACTTAGAGTTCCTTCTCATCACAGAGATGTTCTATGTTACTTAGTTAAAATTTAATTTGCTTGTAATAGAGCTATAAAGTAAAATTTATTAACTATATAAAAGTTGCCCTCTTGTATAAATACTGCTGTGTCTCAGGGTTCATGATGATTGCATCGCATATATCCTTTTTTAACATCTTTATAAACACACATTGTGGAAGAGCCATAAAGTATTGATATTTAAAATATATAAAAAACCGGCCGGTTCCGTACAAATATTTTTATTATGATGTAACTAAAAATGTATGCTTTTCGCAACTTTTCCTTTATCTGTGCCATAAGACGTTGCTTCGCACCAAATTTCAAGATTCTGAGTTCACGGGAGTACCCTGGAGGTTTTGATTCCTTTGCGAGTGTCGAAAATTTGCAGCACAAACGGCTGTATCTTTTGATTGCGTTGGTTTAGAAGTTTGATTTTTTCACAGCTCCAAGGGACAGTAGACTTGAGTATGTGATATAAATTTCAGCTTGATACCTCCACGCGTTCCTGAGAAAAAGGGTCTTGACAGACAGACAGACGAACAACAAAGTGATCCTATACGGGTTCCGTTTTTTCCTTTTGAGGTACGAAACTACTAAAAAAAACTTCTACTGAAAATAATCAAAATCAAATTAATGTATGTTCCGAAGTATTAAATCGTAAATCAGTCATTTCTCCGTTTATACTGTGGCGTTTAGTATGTGGCCACGTACAATGTACATATACATATAGGTTATAAATACCCTAAATCTGCACGTTCTATTCCTCTTTGTTCAGAGGGTAGAGACACTTTGTAATCAGGATTTTTTGAAAGTTAAAAAAGGTAAAGAATGACGGCGGTGCCGACCGTTAACTTAGCTAAATTGGCTAGCCACAGCTATTCAATAATGACAGGTAAGAGGATGTAAGGTTTCCTCTTCTATCAATCAAGAAAATAGTGTCAAGTAAATTCTGAACAATGTAAATCTGGCCTACTCAAGGTGTTAGCCGAGCGTTTGGTTTGTCCGCTGTCTTAGTACTGGGTTGATATGGCCATTTGGACGGCCAAGTAAACCGCGACGGTGGCCTGTGTAGTCTGTCCGCGGCATACAAATAATATTTCATTTCTGACACACTTTTATAAGCCTTTATTAAACCCCACGCAAAAAGAGGGGTGTTAAGTGTAAGTTTGGCGCAAAGGTCTGTCTGTGTCCCCGACATCGTAGCTCTCAAACGGATGCTCCAGTGTCAATGCGTTTTTATACGTGAAAACGAGTTTCGTTGCTATGTAGATATAGCTATGTTTCATTAAAATCGGTTTAGAGGTTTTTGAGATATTGAACATTGAAATGGCAATCGGGTCCTTTTCAACTTTTCTAAATTGATTAGATTAGGTTAGTTATTGTTCTGAGACATGGGCCTCTCCTGGAGCGAAGGCCTCATCCGGTTCCTAGCCTTTTAACAACTGACGATTCCCAAATGTTTCATTTCCCAACTCAGGATTTTCTCTGAAACGATATTTTTTTCGGAACTTACAAAAAACAAACCTAACCTAACCTAACCTTAATGTGTTCTATAAAAGCATAAGAAAATACACTGAGAAAAAAAAATGGTTTCGGAGAAAATTGAGAGTTGGGAAATGAAACAGTTGGCAAATGAAACATTTGGGAAAAAAAATTGTGCGAAAAGGCAGGATACCGCCTCCAATCTTCTTCCACAACTCACTGATTTCTCTGTTCCGTTCTCAGTCGCGGGCCAAAGCTAATCCATACTAATATTATAAATGTGAAAGTGTGTTTGTATGTTTGTCCGCCTTTCACATCGAGACGAAGCGACGGATCGTCGTGATTTTTAGCATAGAGATAATTTATTGGCCAGAGAGTGACATAGGCTACTTTTTAACCCGGAAAATGCACAGTTCCCGAGGGAACAGCACGTGATAACCAAATTCCACGCGGGCGGAGCCGCGGGCAAAATCTAGTTATAAATAATCATCAAATGTACGAGTCACCCGCACTCGGTTCTTTTCTTTACACGCGAATTACTATTTTTATTTTAGTTTAGCTACGAAGTAAAATCACCAACCTATTTATTTTACTTGTGAGTTGACCTTCTTCATAGAGCGGTCACAAATCAGTCCAAAGTTAAGGTAAAGTCAGCAAACGTAACTTTGCAGCCCTAGGGAACAATTAAATTGAGTTCTTTACCCCTAATGAGCAATTTTCTTTAAAAACGGACGCCATTACGCTTAGGTACCTACTTTTAATCACTTTTTTGATCAATTGTTAGCGAGTGGAGATCTTCAAAAATAATTTATCATTGTCTGCATTTCCTTTTTGTTAGGAAAAAGTTGGCTAAAGTAATTAAATTATACCGTAGAATAAATCCTACATTTACGATTCGTTGACTTTTGAAAAGTCTCAAAAGAAGTCGTTAATATTGAATTGAAAGTGGAGATACAAAATCCACCCTTTACTCCATTGTACATTTAATTGTAAAGTAGTTATTAGATTCTCTAACCAGAATAAAATTCATCTTTTATCTACGATTTACAAATAATTAGTAACTAGACTTAGAGCGTAATTTTTATGACAATATGATAAGAATAAGAAGGAACATTACAAATATTCATTATTTTATTCTCCGCGATTTTCAAATTCAGCACATAGCGTTGGGAGCGTGTGCTGTAGTTTATTTTGGATGGTTCTTCACAAGAAAAGTCTGTGCACTGCATGCACTGGTTTGAAGATTTATTACAAAACACCAACACTTACGAGAACACAGTTAATGAAAGAGCAAATAAAATGGCACACGAATTTGTCTTATCTTACTAGACATAAGATAAAAGATTAAAGATACTTAAGTATCTTTCATCTTATGTCAGCAGCAATTAAGGTCACAGCAGGGTGTCATCTATTGCGCATTAGCACATCGAATACTAGGACATTTACCTTGACAATTTTTGATATTACTATAATATAACACGTTACATACTTAAGTGTATTGCTACGTTTCATACTTAAGTTGTTTTACTGAAGCACTTTACATACACTGATGTTTTAAAAAATAAAGCTAACTTCAATATCTTTCTACTATAGGTATTTCTTTATTTGTACGCCTTGCGGCAATACATAGCAATCCATGTAAATTTTTAACACCATGTAATTGATTGATTATGATTAGTACCTGGGTGACCGAGCTTTGCTCGGGCTGAAATTCGGTAATAAGCGTTTTCCCAGAGATAAGACCAAGCTAGATCAATTTGTCATCCCCGAAAACCCCTACATGGTTAAGTCATAGTCATTTGCATGTGGTAGAGTTTACAGTAACCACTTGCTGGCTGCAGTACGAATGGGCCGGCTCCACCGGATTAGTACCACATTCCCACAGAATACCCGCGTGAAATAGTACTTTTGCTTCTGTGTTTGTTTGTGTGTGTGTGTGTGTGTGTGTGTGTGTGTGTGTGTGGACAGGATGGGATGCAATAGGAAGCCGTGGTGGCCTAGTGGTTTGACCTATCGCCTCTCAAGCAGAGGGTCGTGGGTTCGAACCCCGGCTCGCACCTCTGAGTTTTTCGAAATTCATGTGCGGAAATTTACCACGAGCTTTGCGGTAGGAAAACATCGTGAGGAAACCTGCACAAACCTGCGAAGCGACTCAATGGTGCATGCGAAGTTCCCAATCCGCACTGGGCCCGCGTGGAAACTATGGCCCAAGCCCTCTTATTCTGAGAGGAGGCCTGTGCCCAGCAGTGGGACGTATATAGGCTGGGATGATGGCAAATATGCGTTCCGGGTCAATGAATGTCTGTGTTTGAGACAGTTTTTGTCTTTCGGAAACCTTTGTCGTCCCTTTTTTTCCGCACAAAACGGGACTATGGAACACTGTGGCATGCTCGATATTTTTATGATACGGTTTTAAGGTTTATTAAATATGATTTTAATCTAAACTTTGTTTTCACGCCCGTAATAACACTACGACTTTGAAAGCCACACTTAAAAACCTCAGGCAACAGTGCGCCATCTAGTGAGACAAAAAACGATAGCCCTCATTGCACAAAGGTTCCACGCTGGTACATGATCAGTTTGTTTCGACTTTATATATTTACAAGCTTTTATTTAGTTTCACCTGTCCCGTTGTCTGTCTGTCTGTAATCAAATCTTGCAAGTTAAATTTGACCAACTTCCAGGAGTCAGATTGACTTGAAATTTGGAATACTTATGTAAATCGCGTGACAATACAATAATCTAGTAGTGGCATCCTGGTAGTCCAGCCAGGATCGTTTCCGCAGGACGAAACTCTTCAACGGTTAATAGCATCGACTTGAAATTTGGTATGCAAATGTAGTTTGGCTGAAAATGCAAGTAGGTACAGTCAACAAAAAGTACAGTCAGCAAGAAAAGCTTGTATGAAAAATTAAATTTTTATGGTTAGGTTATACGTATGATGTATGTAGGTAAAGAAACCGTCTGAAAGCTTCTTGAGTTTTTGAACACCCTAGTAAGTGATCAACCACTAGCCTTAATGATAGCCTTAAAAAAAATGAGCTGTAGTTTTTAGGCGAACACAGATTTCTAAATATTATACGACTACGTAATTTTACAGATCTATTTTAAATAATCACCCCTAAATTATTTAGATATCATGGTATCGTGATATCTAAACACATGCCGTTTAATTTTTTCTATACTGTTAGTATTTTTTTTAGTATTTTTGTGTCATTTCTTACTGAACAAAATATTTTGTAATTTCTCAGAATAATCGTGTCCCATTTACGTCCCATACACAACATGAAGAAAGACAAGGAAAACGCATTACCATATAAATCACTGGGCAAATGAAGCACTGCGTATGCAGCGAGGGCCGGAGCCAGATTCTGGAGATAACAGGACTTAGGGCTCCTCGGGGGCAATAAGGAGGGCCACTCGGCCGTCGTACACAATTAATGGACATTTAATTGACCAAGCTGCCCGCTAACGGCCATACAGGGACGTATAGGTAGAGTTGAAGTGAATGATTACACACACAGCTACATGAAGAACTGATTGCATAAAAGGAGAATGAATGAAATGAATGAGTAAATGTCAAATCCCGCCGCGCTGTCATTACATGAAATGTTCTTGTGTACGTGACCTCAACTCTGATGGCAGTTGCACTACGTATACATATTATGGGAGATTCGGGTAGCCCCGGACAGCGGCTAGCCCCGGTCACTGTCGATTCTAGGCAATCACGCACACATAGATAAATAGTGCACACCTTAAAATGTTCGCAATATAACATAATCTTACTAATATTTTAAGCTAGCGACGTGGCCTGGCTGAGCACGGGTGCAACCATGAAAAAAAGTAGCGAAAGAATAATGAAAGCAAAAGAAAAAGTCAGTTGGTGGTAACTTCACATTTTCACCTCCCTTTTTCGCAAAACTATACCCGCGCGGTGCTTGAGCACGTCGCTATATAGCTAGCTATACTATGTATTATAAATTATAAAACTTCCTCTATTTATGTTGAGATTGAGTGTAAAAGATCTAACTTACATACACGTATAGGGTAAAGCTTATGTGTATCGTTTTATTTGAAACAAGTCAACTTTTCTCATTCAAGCATTCTAACATTGAAAGTTAGCGTAGCGATAATAACGGAGCAACTACCACGGGGCAAAAGTTGCCTTGCAGTAATAAGGTTTTTGTAAGGGTAGCGACCCTTAGTTATACTCGTAGCACGCGACGAACCGATATACTACGAGTACCTTTCTTGGTTGTGCGAAATGAAGAAAGTGTTAGATTTAAAACTGTTTAATTAATATGTTAAAATGTACAATGTTATATTATAATGTTAGGTTGAATCACTAATCTAGCCACTAAATGTCTATACAAATGTTAATGTTCACGGTAGAATACTAAAACGTGATTGATTCAAATAATTTAAGCAATATTAAGAAAGTAGATATGCACTATAAGCTATATGACAGCAGTGTCGGATAATTGGGGTTACACGCGTAGCGCGCCTAGTAACATTAATGTACGCTGACCGTACAGTTTTTTTAAAAATGTCATTTTTAATACAAGTTTTTTTGCTGCCTGTACTTGCATTGTTATCTTTAGATGTTATATATGAATACCTAAACTTATTCCCGAGTTTTGAGTTGTTTAATACATGTGCATATATTTAAGTTTGTATCTATCGATTCAAGTATGTTAATCCATTGTCTGGTACCCACAAGCTTTGCTTATTTCGGGACTAGGTGAATTGGTGTCAAGTGTCCCTTGATACTTATTCATTTATTTCCTCATTGTTTTAACTAGAACTTCCCACAATTATCACCGTGCTGCACAATAAATAAAAGTGGGCAAGTAAATAAATATAAATAAACAAGTAATCAGTGAGTGAGCACCCATTAAGCCTCTATTTATAGCTCTAATCCCGGCTATCGCACCTTCTTCAACGTGCCGCTCATTACTGCCGACTAAAGCTGTTGCTGGGGATAAAATTAAAAAAAATGAACCATGACGTCATTATGAGGATACTATAGTTTTTACCCGCGGCTCCGATGCAGCCTCGCGGTAGGGGGGGAGGGGTGAGTGGTTATTTGGTTAATTTAACTGAACGCCTTGTAAAGGGTTTCAGTGACGCGCTTGGACGTTTTGATCATTCGTCATTGTATGGAAACACTTGTTAACCACAATTTCAAAAATCCTAAAGGTCTCTACTCTACTCATTATACCGTATCATAGGTATCATGACCGTAATAGCAATGTTTTAAACAAAAATATATTCTTTGTATCGAAAAGTATGAGACTGTGTATGCCCACTGGCATGTTTCGTAACCAACCGTCGCCATCGCGTGTCATGTATGCGCTTGACATTAGTTGACATTCCGTTCCTGACGCGTTCCTATTACGCTCATGGCATCATACGGTGTAATGGGTTTTGACCTTTAATAACATTTAAAACGGTGTTCAGTCACGCAAACCCAAATGTCTGCTGAGATATTCCGGAAGAATTTGTAAACACCTTGTAGAGATACCTACGAGTATTGTTTAATTTTGTCTGGGTAAAGAAACTCTAACCATTTTACAATATATTTTATCAATGTTAGGTACGGGGTCGCCTGATTCTGCACGTTTTCAATAAAGATAATCTAAGTGCTAAGCCCGTCGTGGCGTTTAAAGTTTTACGAGACTGACAAAATCATGCAATTTAATATAAGGGCCATAAACTACGCATACATTGTTACAGATTACACTAAATTCCACTAAACCTAACTTTATATCAACTTATGATTTGCATTAAACCTACCTATCTTTGACCTATCCTTTGTAGCGTCAACGTTTTTCTATTTGTACTTACCTAAACCATAACAATAAAAAAGCCTATATCTCATTGTTGCTTC
>NC_133485.1:4651687-4679004 GCF_025370935.1 Choristoneura fumiferana | reverse complement strand
ACCTAAAGCCTATATCGATGCCTACATACTGAACTAAAATTATTTACCTTATTATTTATTTAATATTATTATTTTATTACCTATTATGAGTTCTCAACCTACAAAATTACCTAAACCTAACAAGTTGATTTACCTTGTTTAAGTCATAAGATTGGCCAAGTGATCGCTAGCGGTCTAGATAAGGAACCCACGTTGTGTCCTGAAGAAGTAACCCTTAGTTCGTTTAGTATAATGGGAAAAGAGCTCAATTAATAATATTTTATATAATTTAATTAAATAATAAAGAAGACAAAATAAGGTTGAATGAAGGAAAGTTATTAAAGTTAGTTTCTTATAGGTCATTATGTCTATAGTCTATGATATGTTCATGTGGAGAGAGTATTTTATACCGCAGCTAAAGTTCAGAGGCCCACTCCCCGCCCCTGAAAGTGGCTTTCGTCACCGAACTGGATGTTGCCTCCTCTGCGTTAGCCCTGAAGGAGCATACTACCTTTCCTTGTTAGGAAATAAAACATATCATTATTTATATGAGAGGACATTTCAAAGGGAAGTCAATTATAGGCCTGAGGCTGTTCCTGGATCAAAACCGTGATCACAATACTCCTGCAGTAACAAAGCCAACTTCAGTAGTACGAAGATTTAACTTCAATGGTTCATCATATGACCAATAAGTAACTTCGGATCACCTGGTACCGGTCAGCCATGACTTGCATCTGCCTTAGTCTTAGTCAAAATGACTTGCATTGTTAGTTTATGAAAGATAAGTATTGGTAAAGCTTTTACCATTAAAATTATGTAGAAATAGCCAAAAGGACTATACAATCCAAGGTTCGCTACCAGGAACGACCACAGTCTTCAAAAGAGATTCTACTTTCAGCAAATAAATATTATTCTGTCGTGAGTTGTTGAATTATTTTGTCTCACTTGTTTGAAGCTACTAGCGTTGTAACATAGGACATTGAATGAAAGCGAAACGCTGAAACCTTTCATTCTCGGGCGTCAAAAGTCTGTCATTTATCGTCAGTATTTATGAAGTATGTCGCCATGAGTATGGCTAGTTTTGTACGTAGTAGGCAAACTTAAAAGCAGCCTAAGCAAACAGTAAGTAGCTGTATAGTTAATGAGAAGAAAACACAATTAAATACCAAATCAGATAACACAACCACCGCCTTCCCCAAGTGAGATAATAATACCAAACCTACTATATCCTATTCCTACTTCTAAACAACCAACTAATCTACACGAAAGCAGCAAACTAGGAACCCGGATTCCACATTTAAATTACTCGCGGTCTCTCTCAAAGTGCAGTGAGAGGCCTATTCTAAGCTAAACCTAAGTCGAGTGGGTAACTCTGCTCCCTAATTCCTAACACCCGTGCCTACTGGTATCCATCAAGGGGATTGGGTCGACAAATACCAGTAACGAAGAATAAGAGTGCGAATAAATAAATAAATAGATAAAGCGGACAAGATCTTGGAATTAGGACACCGGTATGGCATCTCAAAACCCTCCAAACCCTGGGAGAAAAATAGGTCTGTCTCTTCCGGTATAATACAAGACCCCGCCCTTACTCAATAGGCGTACTCTACATGAAGAACGTTCCCAGGGAATGCCAGCCTGTCCGTTACCACCGCTAGGTGACCTGGCTCTCATTCCCCAAGAATCGGCTATTACTGAGCCGAAATCCGGTTGGTTCTCCGCTACCCCAATATTAATATTTAACCCAAAACTTCACTAAAAACACAAATCCCATTAAACCCCGTTTTAACTATTAAATAAACAATTCGAATCCGCTATGTAGTCTCCAGCAATGAATATCAAATCACTCGTATTTTTGGCGATAAAATACACAAAGCAGAAATTTACACAAAAGAATACACTATAATTAATTAACAAGAAATTATCAAAAACCCAACAAAAATTACGAGAATAATTGATACTTCAATAATTCAGGGAGAACCTTCCCGAACGCGTAGCAAAATCCAAGTCTTTTTCCGCTCGTCTTCGTCCTCCTTTTATACTTAAATTGTTGATACATCTGCTACAAGTGTCACTTTTTCTACTCTGGCTACTCTGGATACTGTTGTCACATTTGCTACTTTGGACACTTTCGCCTCTTTGGATACAATGGCTACAAATTTACGTCAGAATCCTTCCTCGAACTGTCCGGTCAGTATTGCCAGTGATCTTATTTGAGTAGTTAGTAAATAATAAGTTGTATATGATAATTTTACAATGAAATAGTCTTAATAAGGTACAGAATAATTTAATTTAATAAAATAAGTTCATTTTTAATCTATATATATCTAAATATATGTTCACATAAGATGAAACATTACAGACCATCGGCTTTAATGTTACAACACAACATGTTTTGTGTATTACGTTAAACTTGATAAGTATTTTTGAACATGAAACTACGTGAGACTCACTCATATTAAATATAATGACCCGGATAACTCACGTCACGTCACGTTTAAGACGTGAGTTATCCGGGTCATTATATTTAATTTGATAAGTATTGTTTTAAATAAACAACTGTATCCAAATGGCATACCTCTTTGACGTATCACCATCTCATCCTGTGACACCACCGGGCTGGGACGACCTGGGGACTCCTCCCAAGCTTAATGTCGGAGGGGACCTGAGAGGCCGAAGCGGAGCCCGGACTTGAGGGTTCGCTTGAACCAGCTCGAGGATTCCCCGGAGTGACGCGTCCGTGCGTAAGTAATCGAGACGTTGCTGGATCTCGTCGAGGGCGTCACGGAAAGAGATATCTGACTCTGTTTGCCGATTGTTTATATCTGTAAAAACAAGTTTGCTAAAATAAGTAAGCACTTAGTGTCTAAAAAATAATGATATTAATAAAAATAATTAGTCAGTTAAAATGAAGTGAATATCAAAAAGACTTAATTAGTTGTTCACAAATACATGAATCAATGTGTTTCAGGTAATTTACTAGGCGATGTTAATTTCGTGACTCTAGCTGGATTCTTTCAATGAATAGCGTAGTCTTATCCTCTTATCCCACTTGCGGCTAGAGAGCAAGATATCAATAAAACTTGATGTCCACTGCAACTGTCTGCAACACACCATCACTTTATGCGCACCGCCCAGTGCGCTTGATCTGTCATGAAAAAGAACTCCTTGAAATGTCATACTTGGTTGTGGCAACACGGGTGGGCTGGGATGACCTGGCGACAACATCGGCGATACCTCCCGGGTGTCAGGCGGCAGGGTGCGGCCGAGAGGCTGGAGCGGGGCCTGATCTTGAGGCGGCGCTTGCACCAGCTCAGGGATCGAGCGGATCGTGCGTAAGTGATCGAGACGGGACTGGATCCCGCCGAGGGCTTCATGGAATGAAAGAACCATCTCTGACTGCCGATCGCTGAAGTCTAAGGAAAATATTTTAAATAAATAAATACCTAAATAAATATCACGGGACAGTTCACACCAATTGACCTAGTCCCAAAGTAAGCTTAGCAAAGCTTGTGTTATGGGTACTAAGCAACGGATAAATATAGATAGATACATAAAACATATTAAATACATATTTAACACCCAAGACCCGAGAACATCCATTCGTATTCTCATACAAATATCTGCCCCGACACGGGAATCGAACCCGGGGCCTCAAGCTTCGTAGTCAGGTCTCTAACCACTAGGCCTGGTCGTCAATTTTATTAATCTTTAACTAACATTTTACGGTAGAAATAAGATTATTTGTTTTAATGGATAAACTTAAAAAGTTGTGAAGCAATTTTAATAAAGTTATAAAAAATTACAAAATAGAGTACTAAAAAATTTGATTCACATATATTTTAGCTATGCGATACATATCGTATCGCATTGCTAAAATATACAAAATACAAAATTGAGATAATGAGATACTCAAATAATGTAACAAAAAATCTTTAAAGAAATGGAAATATTATGTCACAGTTCGTATAAAGTTTTTATAGGATTAAAGTCTGAAATATATTATATCATTTATTATTATTTAAGCTTCTGTATGTGTATATGTCTTAATCAAACGGCAAAGCACTTTTGTCTACTCGACTAAGAAACTTACAGGGCGTTAATACGGAGATTTCTACCCGCCTGCCCGAAGGAGGGTTATGTTTTTCGAGCGTATGTATGTCCATTTCTTTGGTCCTCGCTGCAGCCTAAACAGCTGGACGGATTGTATCACTAGATTCGTCATAACTGTCGGAGTGACATAGGGTATATAATATGGCGAAGGGATAAAAAACAAAAAATTGTATTGTAACAATATGGGTATCAAATGAAAGCTAATAATTAGCCCATTCTAAATATATATGGTTAGAATACTTTTAATCTACTATTTTCACAGAAATATGAAAAAAATATATAAAGTCTGCGTTAAAAACTAAAAAAAGAAAATCTAGTCTAGAACTCTGTCAAGAAGCACATTTAAGGTTCAACAGTCGGGACCCATTCAAATCGTAACCAGCTCAAAAAATCTCGGTAATGGGTCCCGACTGTTGAACCTTAAATGTGCTTATTGACAGAGTTCTAGACCACTCGACTTATTTTCTTCTTTTTATTTTTAACGCAGTCAACTGTTTTGATTTTTTAAATTTAATATTTTTATTTTTGCGTTTTTCCGCAACCATAGGCTAACTAATGGAGTCAGGAACAAAAGCGGGTATTTAAATAAGTAAGTCAGGTGAATTTTGACCAAAAACCATGTATTCTATAGAAACTTACTCATATTGTCCAACAGATCAATGTCCCTCAACAGATCTAGGTAAGCAATAATGTGCGCAGGAGAATCCATTGCAACACAACTTCACTAAACGCGAAGGGCACAAAGTCAAAATTCAAATTTATTTAAAAGAAAGCTGCCAGACACGTACATCCTTCTAAGGTCAAATATGCATTGATAATCAAAAGCAGAATAAATTTTGCAAATGGGGATTACCAAAATATGTCATTAATGACTAATAGGTAATTAGGTGGAAATAAAGAATTGCAAACAACGCTCCTTACTAATGGGCTTTTACATTTTTTTACTATGTCCTACAGTAAATCCATTACATCTTTTACTATTATACGCTTAGGAATGTAAGGAATTTCGGTGCGCATTTTTTCATATAACTTTTTAAGTCCGAAAATTTTTCTCATACCATTTTACATCATAATGATATCACTCTTCATAATTTTTTAGATACTAACGATCGAAACTCATAATCATCGGAATTCATAATATAGCTATTCATACACCTTGGTCATACTAAGATTGGTTTTCATATATTTTTTAATACTAACTATCGAAACTCCCAATCATTCTAATTTATAACGCAAATATTCATAATTTTGTTAATACTAATATTTGTTTTCATATATTTCTTAATCATAAGTGTTATTTATCCGCATTATTGAAATTCATAATGTCAATAATCATACATCTGCTTTATACATATAATTATTGTCATATATATTTGAATGATTAGTCTAAATGAAATTGGATAGATAACAATAAATACATGCGCTCGAAAAACATAACCCTCCTTCGGGCAGTCGGGTAATACAAAAATAGGCAAGAGTAACGGATGCTCGTAAGAGACGGGTTTCCTCTCTTTTCGGCGAAATATTATGTTTCGCCAAATTGTCAAATAACATTTGGCCAATTTTTATATTGGAAAGTTTTACTTCAAAATTTGACGGTTCAGAGTAGAAGCGACTTGGATAGTTAAGGTTCAGGAGCAAAGTTCCCGCCATAGTCTTCGATGTTAGGTTTTTTTTATAGCAGCAAAAATAACTGCCACTGGTCGGATGCCATTCAATATGTTGCTAAATTAAGATATGCCAATTGACAATCAGTACATTTGACGAACACATAAATGACATCTTGAAAAAATAACTAATATTATAAATGTGAAAGTTGTGAGTGAGTGAGTGAGTGAGTGAGTGAGTGAGTATGTTTGTTACTTTTTCACGCTTAAACGGCTGGACGGATTTGGATGAAATTTGGCAGAAAGTTAGTTTATAACCTGGATTAAAACATAGGATACTTTTTATCCCGATATTCCCAAGGGATAGGGATAAAATCTCGAAATAATAACCGCTGGGCTTAGAGTCATGAAATTTGGTATGTAGGTAACTGGACCTCTGGAATAACACTTAAGTGACTTTTTGACCCGATATTCCTACGGGATAACTAGGGATAAAATCTCGAAATAACAACCACTGGGCTTAGAGCCATGAAATTTGGTATGTAGGTAGCTGGACCTCTGGAATAACACATAGGCTACTTTTTATTCCGACATTCCCACGGGATAGGGATAAAATCTTGAAATAACAACCGCTGGGCTTAGAGGCATGAAATTTGGTATGTAGGTAGCCGGACGTCTGGAATAACACATACGCTACTTTTTATCCCGATATTTCCACGGGATAGTTTTGTAACTAAGGGACCCCATACATCCGTGTATTATTGTTATTATTATTTTGTAATTTTTTCTTTAATTGTATACTTACTGTAGTTTTTAAGTATTTTATTTGTACTTATTTTATTTTGAAAAAATGACTTTCTGCCAAGCTTCTCACGGCGCATTCTTCTTGGCAATGATGGTCTTTCCGAAAGTGCTGGTATTTAAAAAAATGACGTGTAAAAGTGCCCATTGCGGCCTATTTACTGAATAAATGATATGAATTTGAATTTGGAGAGGGAAAAAATTTGAAATTTTAGCACTGGGTTTAGAGTTTTGAATTTTGTACAGTTATTCACAACACAACTTCAATGAAGGCCACGATATAAATTTTGGAAATTTCCAGGGGAATTTTGTAAAATCCCGAAAATTTCAATTGCAACTACCAGACCGAATAGTTTACGCGTGCGAAGCCGCGGGTAAAAGCTAGTATATATATATATATATATATATATATATATATATATAAAACAGTCGTGTTAGTTACACCATTATTTACCTACCTATAACTCAAGAACGGCTGGAACAATTTTTATGATTTTGGATTTGTCTTCGTCACGAATAGGATAAAAAGTAAGTACCTATTAAAACATTGGAAAAATTGACGAAAAAATAAAATAAAAGAAAAAATATTTTGCCATACAAAATTGTTGTTGGTGTTCATTATCATAATTTAAATGTAGTGTTTTGCGGGAAGGACGTCTGTCGGGTCCACTATAGTTAGTAATAAATACGTTTTTGGTAAGAATTTCATTTTTAATACAAGCTTTTTGACGACTGTACTTTTTAACCGACTTCAAAAAAGGAGGAGGTTCTATGTTCCAATGTTTGTATTTTTTTTGTATGTTCACCGATTACTCAGTCAATTGTGGACCGATTTTCAAAATTCTTTTTTTATTCTAAAGGGTACTCTTCTGAGGTGGTTCCATTGTCACCAAGTCAAGATCTAATGATGGAATCCTAGGGAAATCGAGGGCAAACCTCAAACTTTATAGGTACACCTATGGCGATTTTGGCATATTTAGCATTAAAATAAGCATTTAAGTACATTCAGAAAGTATCATTTGGTAAACTGGACCTGATGAAGAAGACCGTGATGACCAATGGAACTCGTCAAAGCTAAGTACTTAATCCTCGCTCGTCTATAAACGATCATGATTAATATACCTAGATAAGCGACTAAGAAGGAGCTTTAAGTTAATGATTCTTTCGAACTAATCTGATGCTGAAGCCGAAAGGTAGGCAACGGAACTCTGTTATAAAACAACGTAACTAAGCCATGTTTGGGCTTAATGGAATCGTTGTGAGATTTTTTTTGGCTACGAATCACTAAAAAGTGAGAAATAAAGAAAATTTTTAACAAAAAAATAAAACCGACTCCAAAAAATAAAAAATAACGAAAAATGGAACCGACTACAAAACCCTTGAAAATATTTTTCTAGGTACCTACTAGCTCGAAGGCGGTGACTCAGCACGACCCAGCAGGATGGATTGAAACCCATAGTAGGTATGTAGGTGAGGTAGACGACTATTGTTCCATTCCTGCTGACTCGTGCTGAGGCACCGACTTCGAGCTAGTAGGTACCTAGAAAAATATTTTCAGGGGTTTTGTAGTCGGTTCCATTTTTCGTTATTTTTTTGGAGTCGGTTTTACTTTTTTGTTATTGTTGACTGTACCTGTAATTGCCACCCAAACTACATTTGCATACCAAATTTCTAGACGATGCCATTAACTGTTCCGTCCTGCGGTGACGATCCTGGCGACTACCAGAATGTATACCAAACAGTACACCGAATTTCAAGTCAATCCAACTACTGAAGTTGGTCAAATATATAACTTGCAAGATTTGATTACAGACAGACAGACAACGGGACAGGTGAAACTAAATAAAAGCTTGTAAAGAGTGGCAATGGGCAGGCTACATCACTCAAATAACAAGTAACCATTCGGGGTAAAAGATTTTCGTGTAGTGACCGACCACGAACCAGAAGACACATACCACCACACTAACCCTATAGACCACTAAGCGGAGCTACCTATATCGCGAGTTGTAAGCCACTGGTAGATGCACGCGGCAAGATATTGTTCACCAGTGCCTGCGGCTATGCCTCAGTGATAGACCAATTTGTTCAAAAAATATCATTTATTAAGCGTAAAATTATGCTTAATTACCTAAAACACTAAAATGGTACACAATATCGAACGATATTTTGTCAATCGTATGCTTAACACTAGTTAATATTCTAGATTAACATCAAGGCACAAATTTTAGTTACACTGAAATCTCAAGAACACTTGTCTAAAATAACTTGAGCAGCTACTACTAGAGTAGCACGTAACTATATTAAAGATGCTACATATTAACATGAGGTGATGAAAACTATAACACAGGCGGATATTCTGAATAAACAGAATTATTAGATTTTTCACCACAAATACGCATAAAACCCGAGGATAATATTATGACAACAGTACACAGGAAATTTTAAATTGTTACAGAATTTCTCGATTTTCACGTACTATTATTATCTACTACTCCATTTATTTTAACATTTTTGCACACGTTTTTAAATGAAACAACGAAACTATTTAAAATTGTGTTAACTTCTGTAATAAAAACAAAATAAATACCGCTAATAATTCTACATGTAGGTATTTTTAGTCCATTTGTGTTCGAAATACCGAGAAACGTGTGTTACAATTTGACCGTTAATTCAAATCTCAAATTAAACGGAGTATACCTGTACGTGAAAATCGCGAAAATCGACTCTTGATCGTGGCCATGCAGTGCGGTCGAAGTAATTTTCAGCATTTTATTTTTTATGGTCGCGTTTGTCTCGGGTGTAATAACTAGAACAAACTTTGTTTTTTATGATATATCTATGGTGAAAACGCTAATTTAACATAAATTAGGTCAGGAGACATTTGGCACTTTCACAGCTATAGAAATTATACTATAAAAACAGTCCCAACAATGAAAGACACTCGATTCCTTCCACCAATTACAGTAAACACTGATTTAAAACAGCAATGTCTTACAAATAGTGTGATTAAAACTATACAATCAAAATCGATTACAAAAAGTTAATTCAATCATGAAATAAATCCACATAACTGGTTTAAAAATGAAACAATTTTCTAAACATTTTGTCTAATCATTAATTTAGTGTCGAACAGTAAATGCAATATGGAAAATAACTCTTGTTTAAATTTCCATTACTAATCTTGTATTTGGCTCTGGATGTACTTTAAGCAAGATTGCGCCTCTTCTGCGTCAGACGAAATTCCCTGCAACTTGTCATAAACATCGACCAGCGTCTCTCTATCAAAAGAGCCTTTCTTCAGAGCGCTCATACAAAAATTAATCAGTGCTTTAAAACATTGCTTCCTCGCTGTATTATGGGGCTGATTGTCCCATACAGGCGTAGCCCTAACGTAACTCCAGGCGAGAAAAACATACTTAACCACGGAATCCCAATGTTGCGATTCCACCAACGTCTTCCCTTGATCGATGACGCATTTTTTAAATGCCCCCAAATGCGTAGCGACTCTTGAGTACGCCGGTGAATCAGTTTTCGACGTCAAACGTGAAGTTGGCAGACTTTTGAAGATATTAGATTTCAAATAGTTCAGTCGCTCCTCCAAGGGCGCTAAATCAGGCTTTGGCATTTCCATGCGAATCTCCTTTTCTATGTCAGGATGTTTGTTTGTTATGGTCTTTATAACATTAATGAGTTGCGTTGGGCTTAAACCTTTGAGAGCCACGTCGATAGGGCCTTTAAAATCGGCCTCAAGAGTCCTTTCAATCCTTGGACGTTTGATAGGTGGCGTCTCTTTAATAGGGCTATTGGTGATTTTGAACTTTTTGGGAGTGCTGATGTGGCTGAAGTCTATTTTCTCGGGTGTAAGGGGGTTTCGCTCGTCGCTTAATATAAGGCGTTTTCTGGGCGTAGAGCGTAAAGTTACGCCTAGCTTTTGAGGGGAAAGACGGCCCGGGGCGACCTTGGGCGGCGTGCGGACGGTGGAGTGGAATGAGTTGCGTTTCAAGTCGATGTCTGGGGACCATGTCACCGGGAGACGTTTGCGACCTTAAAAATAAAAGATATTTATTTTAATGCACATGTGATACAAACATAATTGTTGTTAGCTTGACTTACTCTAAGGGTTAGTTATTATAAATTACTAGAAATTTGCCTGTCCTACACCCGAACGTTCATACATACCAAGTACCTAATTAATTCATCACATACAAGACAGGTGGAGGAAAGTAAGTAGTTTGTTACAATGTTCCCTTAAAAAAATACAGATGATTTTGAATGGCATTCCCTTACAAATTTGTAGCAAGATTTAATGGATTGGTGTGATTGTAGCCAAGGCTAGCGTTAAGTAGGACGACTGCGCCGCGCATGAATAAGAACTTAGAAAATCAATTATCATACCTCGTTGTTGTATCAGCATTTCATCCGGCGACGCCGCGGGGCTGAGGTACCCGGGCGGCAGCGCCGGCGACCTCTCCCGCGTGTTAGGTGTCAGACGGGTATTAGTGAGGGGCTGGAGCGGGGTTGCCCGGCCTAGGGTTGTCGCTCGGGCCGGTTGCGGGTTCGCAGGCTGTGGGGTTGCGCGGCCTAGACCTAGCTGGGGGATCACAACGGCCGGGGGTTGCGGGGTCACGCGCAGGCGGTCGAGATGCAGCGGGATCTCGGCGAGGGCGGCACGGGTGCGGCGACCCCCTTCTGGGGTCTGTGCTGCCATTGGTGCTGTCGATTTTAAAAATAAGTAAAGTAATATCTTAACTTTTTATATAAGGATCAAAGTGGACCATTTCTTTTACCTCTTATTTACCCTTTGGTTAACTTGAAACTTGCCATGGATTAGTAGTTTAGATAACAATGCAAGAACAGACAACAAACAAAAGCTTAAATATTGATGTTGATTGAGGCATGAGCTGCAACATACAGACTAGGTGTACATATAAAGAGGGGCATGGTAATATCAGAGGGAAATTTATATAATTTAAACTATTTCAATTTTACTTTTGTATTCTAACTGCCTTCTTATTATGATATTTTTACTTTGTAACTTGGTTGTGTTCTGTATATGTATTTATTTACATACACTCACATAATGTAGTAAACTTTTGTTTATACAAGTGTGTACTTTGTATGTGAGAAAAATAATTTTCTGAGCAAACTACAAAACCAATTTTAAACCGACAGTGTTACTTAGCTTACTTTTCATGTGGTGCATGTGGGGGACGATTGGGACCCATGCAAATATTATATAAAGAAGAAGGGGGCTATTAGGGGTCTACGCTTTTCTTATATACAGTTGTGGTCATATAATTAAGAACGATTTTTTATAGAGAAGATTTTTTCAAACTGACAAGTGTTACTAACTGCATGTATATTTTTGTACTTCTCTCGGTATCGTAAAACAATTCCGTACTAGCGGTAAATTCATTTATACATATAATTGGCTAAAAAATAAATATATAAACTTTATACATTACATCTAAACCTAGTATTACTACTTACTGGCTGGTCATATAATTAAGAACGTTGAATAGTTTATTTTTTATTCAAATTTATATAGAGAACGGACCGCCGCTTTGTGGTTTTAGGTTATTATTCGAATAATTTTGGCGCCATTTAGTGCCGTAAAAGTCTTAAAGGCGATTGCTTCATATAAAAACAATGGGGAAAAATAAAAGTTGTGATAAATCTACAAGAGAAGTAATACTAAAACTTCGCGACAAGAATTGGTCGTATAAACACATAGCCGATCATCTGCAATGTTCAAAAACTATGGTTTTCCACGCCATAAAGCATTTTGCCACGTATCAAACTACTTCAAATGTTCCGCGTGTACCTAGACAAAGAAAGTCATCTTGTCGAGATGATCGAAATATCGTTCGTTTGGCAAAACAAAATCCTTTTAAAGGGTCTAATACCGTCTAATGAGTTAAGAAAAAAATATTTTGGCGAAAACAACCCTTCAGCAATCTCGGCACGCATTATTCGAAGGCGTTTGGTAGAAGAAAAGTTGCACGGAAGGATAGCAAGGAAGGTGCCTATGTTGAAACGGTGTCATAGGCAAGCCCGGCTTGCATTTGCAAGAAGATATGAAAACTGGACAGTCAGACAGTGGAAAAACGTTCTTTTTTCTGACGAGACAAAAATAAATAGGGTATGTTCTGATGGCAAACGATATGTAAGACGGCTTCCAAATAAAGCATTCGACCCAAAGTACACAAAAGTGACTTTAAAGCATGGCGGGAGAAATGTAAAAATTTGGGGATGTTTTTCTGGACATGGTGTTGGACCTGTTAGGCTGATAGAAGGAAACATGGATCAATTTCAATACAAAAACATACTGGAAGAAACAATGTTACCATATGCTGAAGGCGTGCTTCCGGTTATTTGGACATTCCAGCATGACAATGATCCCAAGCATACTGCACGTACCGTTAAGGAATTCCTCACATCGCAATCAGTTTCTGTCTTAGATTGGCCAGCCAACAGCCCCGATCTTAACTCAATAGAGCATCTTTGGTGCGAAGTCAAGAAAAAGGTTTCAAATCGACAGTGTGGCAATTTAACAGAACTGTATGACGTATTCTTAGAAGAATGGAGCTCTATCTCTCTTGCGAAATGTCAAAAATTGATAGATTCAGTGCCTCGCCGGTGTAAGGCAGTAATAAAAAGCCGTGGACATGCTACTAACTATTAATTTTAGTTAAAATGTATTAAATTGCTTTTTTTTGTGTACAAACTTCACGTTAGTGTGATTTAGTTAATCTAAGTTTCAAATAAAAAAACTTTCGAGCAGTTCAATAAATCGTTCTTAATTATTTGTCCAGCTTCATTACTATTTTAATTTGTTACTAAAGAGAATAAAAACAAAATTTGTAAAAAAATGTCAGCAATTTTATTATTTATCCTTAATCCCGTTTGCTCTATTCATGTGGCTATTTCATAACGTAACTAGTTACTTCTAAGAAGGAACCACGACTACACATGACATGATTTAGTTAAAAATAATCTGGAACTTCAAATCATTCTTAATTACATGACCACCACTGTATTTATGATGGACGGAGGTTTCCTGTACTTTGTTGGTTTAGAATAAAATGTGCATACAAATTTTAATTGGACCATCAAGAAATCTTTTTATATAAAAGTATACTTCTATTATTGTCACTGCTCCGCTCCTTAGTTCCCCTTACTGTTTCAACCTGACACAATCTTAAGCAAAAAAAATCCTGTTTCATGCTTGGGAGCTTAAAATGTTCAGAGTATAGAAACCTCTTTATTGGGTCATAGAAATTACAATAAATTACAGTAAAAATTGTCAAAGGACTGTAAAAAAATATTATTAAATGGAAAATCACCATCACTACGATTAGCCTTTGTTTAGCATCATCAGATTTCCATAGTACCTAGTAGATAATATATAGAGGACAGATTTTAACCCAGTTATTTCTTTAAGAAAATTATTTTAACGGGTTCCATCCCAGCCTATACACGTCCCACTGCTGGGCACAGGCCTCCTCTCAGAACGAAAGGGCTTGGGCCATAGTTCCCACGCGGGCCCAGTGTGGATTGGGAACTTCACATGCTCCATTTAATTGCTTCGCAGGTTTGTGCAGGTTTCCTCACAATGTTTTCCTTAACCATGTTTAACAGGTTACTCATTAAAAAAAAAACAGCCAAAAAAAATTAAATTAAATTAGTATAAGATTCCAATTTAAAGTATACAGATAGGTATAAGAAACATTCGGACAAAGAGCTACTGCTAAGCTAAGAAATGAATTTTAGCAGGAACAAATTTTATTTAGATTACACGAAAAAGAGATTCAAGAAAATTCCCATGGGACCATATTATAAAATTTAGTCTTAACTCCCTAGAATTTTTGAGGCGAAGCCTCGCGGGTAAACTAATTATAAAACATAATTATTTAGACAGGTTATTTATGAGTACAATGGGGTAGACAAGCAGGCGGGTCCCCTGAAAGAAAGCAATCATCACCGTTTTAAAGAAGTTTGATCTTCAACTATATCAGAATCAAAAGAGTATGAGAAATGGAATCGCATCAAATATTAGGTAAAATTTTAATAACACTTAAAACGCACTCAAATGGTGCCAAAGTAGTAGTTTCCTCATATCATTAATCATGAATTTTCATAGTGAAAAACACTTACAATCGCGCCCTAATTAACACAAATGATAGCCCGATGTCTATATTACGTAATAAAATATATCAACCTAACTTTTGGGGTTAAATATTGTTATTTTTCATGTTCCCGCTCAAAATAAACCACTGCCATATTTCGTGACAAGAAAAGCAATTTAAAGACATAATTCAGTAGAATTAATATGAAATAGCTCATTACCGTAATTGTTGCTGTTTTTTTGACACTAAAATCTTAAACAAACACTAAAAAATAAGTAAAAAACAATGAATTCGATAAGGAAGGAAATTGGCGCAATAATTGACGCGAATGAGCGAAGTTGACTGTTGACTTTGACTTGACAGACAGAACAGACGCCATCCAATCCAACGGTCGTGCTAGTGATGTGCAAATTTACGTTACGTTTATATATAATGTAAAAACGCCTCTGCGCATTTTATCAGACATACCTCGTCAGCTCAGCACTGTGTATCTAGTAAATAATAAGCAGCTACTACGAACTTCTATTTTCGAATTCGTAGTAGCCCTTCTGTTTTCTGAGTTAATCTATGAAAATAGGTCGAGGCCGCACTACAGCTAAACAGCCGCGGTTTTAACTGCGTGGCTTTGTGAATCAACAAGCGCCGCACTGGCGGTCTTAAGTAAAAAAAGTCACGCGGTTAAATAACGTGGTGGTTTAGCCGTAGTGCGGCCTCGGCCATAAACCGAACCGATGCGATGCAAATAAAAGGATTTTAAAGGATTATAAAGGATCAGCTGGGCTACTCCGAAACTCGAAACTCGAAGTTCGTGTCGTGCGGTCCTCTGACACTTACACTGTTTGATACGAGAGCGAGAGGGACCGCACGACACGAACTTCGAGTTACGAGTTTCGTAGTAGCTGTCGCGGCTAAGCGCGAATTATACCTGAAAGTGAGCTAACCTTAAACTGTAATTGACATTGTATGGTAACACTGGCAGTATAATAAAGTAATTGTTTTATGGCACCTGACAGCTGTCACTAGTTTTGAATTTTAACAGGCGAAAATAAGGCGGGATTGACATCTCGAGCGCGGGAAGGGTAACACGTCATTTCCTGTTCTGGTAGGATTTATCCAATTTTTATAATTTCTGGAGGTGGCTTTTAGTAATCTTAATTCTGTTTTGTAATATAATTTCTGTTTAGTATTTCTGTAGATATAATTCAGGTGATACGTTGTTTCAAATATATAATGTACAGGGGACGGACGTAATGGCGGGTAATTCGGACCCGTCATGCTCCAATGTTCCGGGGGCTCAGTCCGAATCTGAATTGAGGGTAACTGATATGGAATTAGAATCCCCTAATAGCCTTCCATTGGGTCAGCAAACACAATCTTCCTTTCTCGAGAATGATGAAGAAATTTCTGGTGAGTTCATTAAAGTTAAACCTAAGAAAAGACCGTTGGTTAAAACGTCTGACAATGACACTAGAAAAATAACGAAAATTGATCGTACACCTCCGGCTCCGCCTGTTACGAGGCAATGTTATTCCAACCGTGACTTAGGTCCGTTTATTGTGCACGTCGCTCAAAAGAATCATCACCTGGTTCGGGCTCCTTCCTTAACCCAGTGAAATTTGGCCAATTTATGTTTTCTCAGAGAATTGGGCATATTAAGCAAGGCGGAATAAAGAAAGTAGGACGTAACAGACTTGCCATCGAATTTGATTCTGCGTCCGCTGCTAATGCGTTTATAAATAACGAATGTATAATAAATTCCAATTACACAGCATTCGTGCCCACCTACAATGTTAGCAAAATGTGTATTGTCCGTGGGGTCCCGAAGGATCTCAGCAACGAGGAGTTAGCCGCTAATATAATTACCCCGCAGGATTTTGGTAGGGTTCTCAAGGCGAGACGACTTAATGCAAAAAGAAAAGTAGATGATGTAGTAGAGTGGCTGCCAACGGAAACAGTGGCTCTCACTATTGATGGTCAAAAACTGCCGAGTCGTGTTTTTCTGTTTCACAACTCTTTTGAAACGCAACTGTACAATTACCCGGTCATACAATGTTACCAATGCTGTCGATTTGGTCACGTACAAACGCAGTGTAGATCTCCGCCTCGATGCTCAAGGTGTGCTCAACCTCATGTAAGCCGGGAATGCAAGGTTGAACATGTTTCATGTCTTCACTGTTCTGGTCCTCATTCTGCCACGGATAAAGTATGCCCAGAGTTTGAGCGCCAACAAAAAATTAAACTAACTATGACAGAAGATTCTATTTCTTATGGAGAGGCTTCTCAAAGATTCCCAACAGTCAAACGTTCATTTGCAGATGCGACAAGGGGCTCCCCGCCGCCAAATACCCAATCATATAGGAAAACTATTACAGTGACCCGCAAGCCTCGTCCTCTTCTCTCTGAGGGTTATGATAAAAAAGCGCACCAAGCTTTAATCAATAGCTTCAATATTCCCCCGCCGCAAAATGGTTGTGCTCTTCGTTATTCGAATGACTACATCAACGAAGAAGTAGCTCGAGAGGATACCCTCTTATCTAATGTTACTAACTCTGATAGATCTTTCTATAATGAAGCCCAGTCGAACAACAATGTTTTAGACTCATTACTAAGCACACTTATTATGCTTCTTAGTGTAGAAAACTTACCGTCCAACGTCGCTACAAAAGTTGAAACTCTTTGCAACATTTTAAATAAAAAAATTCAAAATGTATACGGCCATCCAGTGGAACGCGCGTAGTATTATTAACAAAAAATCTGAACTTACATACTTTTGCCAAAAATATAACCCTATTGTATTTGCAATCGCTGAAACATGGTTAAAGCCTCAGTCGTCGTTTAATTTATCTGGTCATATTACTTTACGTGATGACAGAGTTGATGGCTGGGACGGGGCAGCTCTGATCATTAAAAAATGTATTCCTTTTGTTAATATCCAAATACCTGCTCATTCCAGTAACCTGTTTATTGTGGCTGCAAATATTTTCAACATTTCTTTTGTCTCTATTTATATTCCTCACCCTTCTCACTCAGTTTTATCAGAACTTTGTTCTATATTAAAAAATATTCCTGAACCCATGATTTTGATGGGTGATCTAAACTGTCACGATATGTCTTGGGGATCGGCCATATCTGACAATAACGGTAAAAAGTTGCTGAGCATTTTCGATGAATTAAATCTGTGCTGTTTAAATGATGGTAGACCTACTAGACGTACGGCTCCTAACCAAAATGTGTCGGCTGTAGATGTTTCTGTGTGCTCTTCAGACCTTGCCTCTGAATTACCATGGAATATCTCAAACAATTCACATAACAGTGATCACTTTCCTATAATCATAACTCTTCCAAATTCCTGTTGCCCCCCAGTCTCACTTCTCCCTTTGCAGAAATACAGATTGTCTAAGGCTGACTGGGACAGCTATTCCCTTTCTCTTGATAGTAAAATAGAAATTCTTTCATCTGATCCTAATATCAACCTTCAAGATGCGCATGACCGTTTTGTTAAAGTAATTCATGAAGCCGCTGAAGAGGCTATTCCTCTTAAGGCTGTAAGGCGTCGGGTTCCGTCACAGCCGTGGTGGGACGCTGAATGCTCGGCAGCTGTAAGAGATAGAAATCTGGCAGAAAAGAAATATGTCTCGGATATTAATATTGAAAACTACATAGCTTTTAAAAAAGCCAGAGCTAAATGTAGAAAACTTTTGTCCCTCAAAAAATGTAATGGTTGGAATAAATTTTGCGAATCTGTTTCTCCTTTTACCAATTCTTCAATTGTTTGGCAAAATATCAGAAATTTCCGAAAGGGCAAGGCTCCCCCTTCTGGTTATGCTTCTTCTCTAGCATGGACTGAGGATTTCCTGAATAAATTAGCTCCCCCAACAGTTCCACTTTCTAGCGATATACCTACTGTGTACCACTTCAGCCATTCTGATCATTTTTTGAGTAGGAAATTTGACTTAGACGAACTCAAGTCAGTTTTTTCATCGATAACAGATTCGGCCCCAGGTAGGGATGGTATAATTTATTCTTTTTAAAAAAGGCTGGAACTCTTTTTCATTCTTTTCTGTTGGATCTTATAAATAAAATATTCGAAACAGGTGATATTCCCAAAATCTGGAAACAGCAACTAATCCTTCCTATCCTTAAAGCTGGAAAAGACCCTGAGGATCACAATTCTCATAGACCGATCGCCCTATCATCAGTTATGTGCAAAGTGGCTGAGCATCTGCTCAAAAATAGGCTTGAGTGGTATGTGGAAAATACAGGTGCCCTATCGTCAACTCAATTTGGTTTCAGAAAAGGCAAAAGTGTTACTGACAGCCATGCTCTGTTATCGACAGACGTGAGGTTGGCATTCACACAAAAACAGTCCGTTGTCTCGGTTTTTCTTGATATATCTGCGGCTTATGACAATGTCCTACTCTCGGTGCTCAGAAGTAAACTGCGTCAGATAGGTGTCCCGGAGAAAGTGGTTTGTTTTATAAATAATATTATATCTGGTAGGGAGATTTCATTGCGATTGCCAAATTGTCAGGGATGCAGTAGACTGGTGTGGAAGGGCCTGCCCCAAGGCTCGGTGTTAAGTCCACTTTTGTATAACATTTACACCTCTGACTTAGATCAGGCTATTAACCAGCATTGTAATATACTCCAGTATGCTGATGATATTGCCATTTATGCGATTAGTAAAAACGTTGACCAAGCTGCTACTTTTATAAATAGAGCTCTTGATTCTCTGGGTCTGTGGCTTGACGCTCATGGTTTAGATTTATCTCCTTCAAAAAGCGTCGCTTTGGTATTTTCTAGGCAACGTTTTATAACCCCAGTAAATATAACATTCCGCTCTCACCAAATCTCCCTTCAAGATAAAGCTAGATTTCTTGGTGTAGTTTTTGACTCTAAATTGTCGGGCTCTGAACATATTAACTATGTAGTTAGCAAATGTGAAAAAAATATTAATATTTTGCGTTGCCTATCTGGTGCTTGGTGGGGTGCCCACCCTTATTCTCAAAAATTACTGTATAATGCTTTAATAAGGTCGCACTTAGATTTCGGCTCTATCATTTTAGAACCCTGTAATTTGGTAAATCTTAGAAGACTTGACCAGGTTCAATCTAAAGCACTAAGGTTAGTAACAGGGGCTATGAAGTCGTCACCCATTAAAGCTCTACAGGTTGAATGTTCGGAGCCTCCTTTAAATATTCGCCGTCAATACCTGGCAGATAGATATATCTTTCGTGTAGCCCAATTTGATAATCATCCTCTTTTTCCTAAGCTAGAATTACTTCAAAACTATACTGAAATAAACGTCTATTGGCGCAGGAAAACAAAACCTAATACTTTAATTAGTTTCAACAGATTAAACAGTTTTAATGCTCCTATAGCAACATTTTCTAAATTGCCCATATATTTAGTTTCCTTTCAGGCCCTTACTTTTCACCCGAAAATAGTAAAATTAGGAATTCAAAAAAGTTCCTCAGCGGCCAATGACAAGTTCTTGTCGGCAATCAGGGACAAGTGGCAGGACTGGAATTTGTTTTTCACGGATGCTTCAAAACTTAATAAAGATGAACCTGTTGGGTGTGCCTTTATTCATGATAATTCACGATCAACCTATCAATTTCAATTGCCTCCTATATCAAATATTTTTACTGGAGAATGTTCAGCGATTCTAAAAGTAATTAAATATATAAAAGAGCATAGAATAGTTAAATCAATTATTTTCTCGGACAGTCTCAGTGCCATCCAAGCCCTTTCATGTAATTCTATTAAAAATTGTGCTAAGTCGGCAATAGTATGTCTTCTAAAGGAAGCTCTTCTTTCTTGCCACTTGATGAACCTGGAGGTGAAGATATCCTGGATTCCTAGTCATAAGGGCATTAGTGGGAATGAAGCTGTAGACAAGGCAGCTAGGGAAGCTGCTACTGGAAGTAGCCACTCTGTACATCAATGCTTTAGTAATGATTTAGCCGCTCTCTCAACGTTGATGTTGTTTGATTCGTGGTCCAACGAATGGAACACGAACAACAAACTACAATTTTATAAAATCCAGAACAATATTCCTCGTCGTCCTTGGTTTTTCGAATTTAAATTCAAGAAAAAAGTGACAAGCTGTTTAATTCGACTTAGACTGGGTCACGTGTGCTCTCCAGAATTTCTACACAAGATTAAAATTAAAAATGATCCTATGTGTGAATGCCGTAAGGACATTGGATCATTAGATCATATATTTTTTAACTGCCCTCTGAATAAGTTTGACATTTATGATGATCTTATAAAATTAAAGACTGAGCTCCCGACTAACGTCCGTACCCTTTTAGCTAACTTTAAAGAAATTGTTATTTACCTTTTGGCTGAATTTATTGACAAAAACGATATCAAGCTGTAAACAATGCTTCACATTATAAATTTTAATTGTTGCATTTAGGTATGTGTGTAAATGAAATGTAAATAATTGTAAACTAATTGTCACAGTGTCCCTTCCCTGGGTTATTTTAATCGCTCCACAAAAGAGATACGTCAAAATCACGCAATTTGACGTGACATTGGCAAAGTGCCTCGCAGCAAACGCCATATCAACAAAAAAAAAAAAAAAAAAATAAGGCGGGACTGATAACGGAATAGGACATTAACTTGAATAAAGAGTATGTAAGGAGGATAGGATAGAAGTTGCACATTACGTTAGTGCATCCAGTAAGAGAACAATCACTGGTGAGTTCCTTAAGCTTTTCCTTACATATCTAATGTCCGTTATAAAGCAATATGATCAAGAGAATAACACTAATCGTGATAAGTAAAGTTTGTAAGACAAGATTGCTTGTTGAGCTTTCATAGTAATTAAATGTAATCAAACCTTTGTATTGAACCGTGTGTTGGTTCTGGTGGTTTGGGCTGGCTGTGAGGGGATTTGTTGGGAGGCCAGTGGGCGGAAGCCCGATTTCCTCACATATCCAACTTGAGGGTATGTGATAGTAAACGAGATTAAATGATCTAAGAGTTATATCTAAAGTTCACGAACAGTGTTCATCTGATGATCATATTATTAAACTAGTATATGGCGATAGTTGTAGGTATATTGCGAAGCTATACCATGAACCCCGTAAGGACGTCGCCACATATTTTGGTGGAGATGGCTGGGATACTTTGACTTTACCAAGTGGAACAGTGTTAATTTGGCACACAGAATTTCGCGATTCAATCTTCAAGCCTCGCTGCTGTAGTGTCAGTATACATTGAACAGTTAGAATTCTTTGTATGTATGATCAGGGCGCAGGCCCGCTGACTGCCAATTTTGCGAAATTTAGAGGGAGTTCCTCGTGGGCAGACTCAGTTATCAGTTATCATATGTGAGAGGCGCTTCCTCACTGACAGGCAGAATGAGAGAACGGTGAGCCATAGTGTTGGTTATAAATGGACAGAGGGCGTAAGCCCACTGACTTCCAATTTTGCGAAATTTAGAGGGAGTTCCTCGTCGGAAGAGTCAGTTCATAATAATCCATTTTAGTAGAGGTACTGCCTCACCAACAGGCTGCCAATAATAAAAGTCATTGCTTAAGAAAAATCCTTGGCTTCAGAGGGCTAAAGTAGATGTCCTGTGCGATTGTTAATGAAAACAGTAATTAATGCAGGAGTTGCAAGGTTGGTTATTAAAGAGCCGTAAAATTCTTAGCATGAAACGAGGGTAAGTTGTTGATTAAATTCGCGGTTTAAAGATATTAACAAAACTAAAGAGATTTCCTGCTTGGTAGAGTAAAGTGCAGCCCGGACGGAATTTTAATTAAAAAGGGTCAGT
Source organism: Choristoneura fumiferana (assembly GCF_025370935.1). NCBI lineage: Eukaryota > Metazoa > Arthropoda > Insecta > Lepidoptera > Tortricidae > Choristoneura > Choristoneura fumiferana. The sequence goes on along the minus strand of NC_133485.1, from coordinate 4,656,586 downwards.
CATGATTTTGTCTTATGAAAAGAAGGCGGTTGCCAAGTTGGACAGGTATAGTGTTCCGTGAAATTTAATTCCTTGGCATAGAAGGCCATATTTAAGAGGTGACAGTGACAGTAAAGTTAACCAATAAGCATAAAATTCCAAGCATAGAATCAACTGCTTTTGCCATTTTGTCAAAAAAAAAAAAATGTGTCGACAGATTGTGTCGGTCGCATTATTTATTGACGTAACTTAGCCAAAGTACGGACTAACAATTTAAAACGATTTTATTTATTTATTCTTTCAATTTTCAATTTATTCTGATAATATTTGAAAGATTTCAAAATACTTTTATTTTTATTTCACTTAATTAACGTTATCGGTTCGTATGAATTTATGTTTGAGCGTGTGGGAGCTGCTTTACAATAGTAACACTTGTGTACGTTCGGATACACAATACACGGTAAGTACAAGTTTACGATTTCTTAGATATAAGATGAATGATAATAAATAAAAGTATATCAATAAAAGGCTAACTGGTTTTATTTTATCTTTTAAGATATTGTTATTTAACTACTGAAGATTATTCTAACGTGTTTTGGATAGCCGCCGTTTTATTTTTATTTTTGGTAATATAGTGAACGAAACTGAATGTGAATGGTGAACTTTAGAACACAAGGTATCCGAACGCGCACCGTCGAGTCTTCGGTATACCCGCGCACCCTCGGAGAAAAAAAAAAAATGTTTGTTCAGTTGTTCTTGGTGAAAAGAATTTATTTTCAGAATTAATCGCTTACATCGAACCGAATATTAATAAATATAAAACAAGTCGTTATTATAAGTGGTGTGGTCTAAAAGGATTAACAATTTGCGAGATTGCAAGATAAGAAAGTACTCTCTGTTCATCGTTGTAAACCATCGTTGTAAGTTATTGTTGTCTTGATAAAATCAGATTAACACAGTACTCTGGAATTAAAAGGGATTGGAATATTAGTAAAATTTTTACTTTCCAATTAATTTCAGGTCAACGTAATTCGAGAGTATTCGTGTATAATAAGGATTAGGACTAAGGAGTACGGGTCCGTCCGAATAATTTTGTTCTCTACGAATAGCTGAAAGCCATCAGGTAGGAAGTCTAAAGTAGATAATCTAAAATAGCATTTTATTGTAAAAAGTTAATTTAAGTGATATAAGGTGATAAGTGGTTTAATTTTTCTCATTAAAATTTCAGTCGGCTTCACAATGGAACAAGCTTTACGAGCTAGGCTCGCGTTGAGACAAAAACATCTCTGTGATCTCATTGAAACGGCCAAAGCAATGCTGGAAAGCGAGATCGGCATTCCCCTCATTCAAGTTTCTCAAATGTGTCTGAAATTAAAGACTGCTATTGGGGCATTAGAAAAGGAAACCTTTTTATTTATAGATAAATGTCAGGATGAAGAAGGTTTAGTTCCCCAATGCACCGAGGCGCAAATGATGGGTGAGGAGGTACTAGCAAGTTTAGAGGCTGTAAGTCAGATAAATGTAGCAGAAAAGACAACAGCAGAGCAAGTGTCAAGATTGCCGAAACTTGACTTATGTAAGTTTAACGGAGATATTTTAAAATGGACTGAATTCTGGGACAAGTTTGAGGCTAATATCGACTCTAGGAACTTGAAAGATGTGGACAAGCTTTCTTACCTATTAAGTACGCTAGAAGGTGCAGCGTTAGAAACGGTAGAAGGCCTAGGTGCTACAAATGCCAACTATACAATAGCTGTCGACGTCTTGCAGAAAAGATATGGTGCGAAGGACAAAGTAGTTGATGCTCACTATGCTGCGATCAATAATTTAACTGTCGCAGCCAACCTGCCAAGTGAGTGTCGACGTAATCTCAACCATATTGAGAAGCACCTCAGGATTCTTGCGGCATACGGAGAAAATATTGAAAGTAATCACCTGAGAGTTGCAATAACCTCAAAATTTCCGGGACCTGTTCTTTACCAGGTGAAGATTTTGTCCAAAGACAGTAGGATCGCAGAGCTCAGGGACTGCTTGGAGAAAGTGATCACTGCTATGGAACATTCCAGTGCACCTATACCATCTAGCTCGACGAATATTCCACTTGAAACATCTACAGAAGCCTTGCACGTTTGTGAAAATCGACTAAGCAAACGCTTCATTAAGCCGAGGAAGCATGAAGCCCAAAAGGTGAATTTCACACTGAACAGGAAGAGGAAAGATGGGAAAAATCAAGGTCCCCAAGAGAAGAAATCAAAAAAGGAATGTGTCTTTTGCAATGAGGAACATTACAGTGACCAGTGCGAAAAATACAGCACTGTTATGGAAAGAAAACAAAAATTGGGTAACAAATGTTATGTCTGCTTCCGAGAAGGACACAGGGCTAACAAGTGTATCAGGATTCCTCGGATAAGATGCTATCATTGCAAAAGACCACATAACTCTGCTTTATGTAATAGGAAATTTGCTGTTGCTAAGAGTGAGTCGGACAACCATTTTAATTTCCATTATAATAAAGTAGATAACTTACTGACAAATGTCAAATCTTATTTGCAGACGGCAACAGCAAAGCTAATCCACAACAATAAAGAAGTCCCATGTAGGTTACTTCTTGACTCTGGGAGCCAACGAAGTTACCTAACTACCAAAATGGCAAAGCAACTGGATTTGACTACGAACACCGAAGACCTACTTGTCATCTTCACATTTGGATCTACGACCGCAAAGGAAATGCCAAGCCCAGCTGCGGAAATCAAATTACTGACGAAAAGAGGTATTGAAAGAGATATAAGGGTGAATATAGTGCCACATATCACAGACAAGATTCCAGTACCAGAATGGAATGCAGCAGACATAAATGTTGACATATGTGCAGATGATAATTCACTTGGTGATTGTATTGACCTCTTAATTGGGAACGATTGCTACTTTTCTTTCATACGCAGTAAGCACCAAGTCCAAGACAATTTATTCCTTGTGGACACAGATTTCGGTTGGCTTATCTCTGGCAATTATCATGAAGAGCAAGAAGGAAGTACTTTATCCATCGTAACATATTGCCAATGCCATGAGCCTGGATGTCCATATTTTAGTGAGCCAGACCTACCATTGCGTACCATTGATATGAAATTCCTTTGGGCTCTCGAAAGTATAGGAATAACAGACTCTCCTAAGACCACTCGAGAAGAGGAAGCGGTGAAACATTTCAATTCGACAGTAGAATATAGCAATGGAAGGTACGAAGTCAAGTGGCCGTGGATTGAATTTCCACCAGAATTACCTACCAATTTTGGACTAGCATATGGACGTTTGAAAAGCCTACTGCGACGTTCTAATGATGAGACAATTAAAGAATACCAGGATATACTCAAAGAACAGTTAGAGGCTGGCATCATAGAGATTGTGGAATCTCGACCAAGGAATGAAAATGTACCTGTTCATTATTTGCCTCATCATATAGTCCAGCAGAATGGTAAACGAGGCAGGATCGTTTACGATGCTTCTGCAAAATTAAATGGAAAGAAGAGTTTGAACGAATGCCTGTATCGTGGTCCATCTATGATTGAAGACATGACTGCATTAATTCTTCAGTTTCGAACCGGTGAAATTGGCATAACTGCAGACGTGGAAAAGGCGTTTCTTCAAGTTGGACTGCAAGAAAATGATAGGGAAGTCACCCGATTCCTATGGGTAAAAGACCCAACTGCGGAACCAACTGAAGACAATTTGATCTACTTCAGATTCTGTAGAGTACCCTTCGGAATTATTTCGAGTCATTTCTACTGACTGCCACAATAAGGTACCATTTTTCTCGAACAAACCAATCACTTTTGAAGAGGGTCGCAGATAAATGTTATGTAGACAATTTAGTGATAAATGCCGACTCTATATGTAAAGCAAAAGAAGTATACGAAGAAGCAAGAGAAGCCTTCGGAGAACTTGCAATGAACATAAGAGATTGGACTTCGAACTCTGAAGAATTCATGGCTAGTATTCCAGAATCACACAGATGCAAGAAATTGGATTCTGTAAAAGTACTTGGACTCTTATGGGACTTGAAAGATGACACGCTGCGACTCAATTTGAACAAAAATATGTTAGAAAGAGACGTAGTGCAAGTAAAAACCAAAAAGGATGTACTCAGAATGCTGGCACGTTTCTATGATCCTTGCGGCTTTATAGCACCACTTGTACTACCAGCCAAACTTATTTTTCAAGAACTTTGCGCGAAGAAGTTAAAATGGGACTCGGTTATGCCCGACGAATTAAAAGAAAAATGGAACAGCGTTGTCAAAAACCTACAGTCAGCAAAAATCAGTTGCATTGCCAAGACATACAGGTGATGGCAAAGAAAGTACGTACGAGTGCATGCATTTACAGATGCCTCGAAGAACTCGTATTGCGTCTGTTGTATACTTGAGATCATCTACCAGAAAACAGACAAAAGTATCTTTCTTGATGGCAAATCTAGAGTAACGCCAATGGAAGACAAAGAGACCTGAAGATACCACGGCTAGAGCTTCTGGGCTACTTGATTGGAAGTCGACTACTTAACTATGTTCGAAGCAACTTGGATCTACCGATACAACAAGCCTACCTATGGACCGATAGTCTTATAGTTCTGAGCTGGATAAAATCTAGTAAGTTGCTTCCACCATTTGTGTCAAGACGCATAAACGAAATCAAAGAAAGCAAAGACGTCGAATTTCGTTATGTCAATACGAATTTGAATCCAGCTGATTTGGCAACACGACCTGAGCTATGCAACAGAAAAGGACCTATGGTTGAATGGTCCCAAAGTTTCTCACTAAGCAACATTTTTGGCCATCATCCCAAAGGGCGACCAACATGCAGCCTTGCTTTCGGCCGGGGAGGGTTCTGGATACTGTTGACGGTCCAGAAATGGTAGACAAGGGCTACGAA
>NC_133485.1:4638375-4651587 GCF_025370935.1 Choristoneura fumiferana | reverse complement strand
AAATTGTGTGAATTTCTTCATTAACTATGTAAATATATAAATAAGTAACCTAAAAAATAAATAATAACAAAAGTAAACCTTAAATAAGTAATAAATAGAATCTGAATAATGAAAAACTTTTTATAAATCAATTTCGCTAAATTAAATTGGTGTTTACTTCTTTTGTTCAGCGCCATCTTTGTAACTATTTTCACTAGTGTAAGTCCTCGACAATTCGTTTTATAGTTTTTCATTGTCAATTAATGAAAAAATAGATGATCTAACAAATGAAAATACCATTACGAATGCACGCCACTCTCCGGCGCTGTCCGCGAGTACCGCAGAAACGGCGCTTGCGCCCCCTCGTCGCGCCCGGTACTCCTTTTTGCACGGCGAATAAGAACACGACAGCGTATTTCTGGCTTTATTCCGCGTTAGAAGTGAGACATCGTAATTGTGGCTTTTTAAAATTATTTTTTTACTAATTTAATAAAAAAATATTAAAATTATAATTTTAAGTTATAAAAATGTATCTTGACGTGTAGAATTCAATTTTACAATAAAAACTAAAAGCCCCTATGGTGATAGTGGCTCTTAATCGTAGGATACGACGATATATCGTCGTATCTACGATAAGAGCCACAATTACAAAATGCTCACTTTTCAGGAGAAGCATTTTTTGTGTTTTCTTTCAAAATATAAGTAGCGAATTGATAATTTTGCAATAAAATAATGTGTATTAGGGTTCTAGGGTTCTGTTTAAAACAAAATTTATGTTCATAATGATACATTATTATAGATTTTGTCCTTTTAAATCCTTTTTTCGTCGGACTAAATGAGTTTTAAAGGGCCATAAGCTACATTGCGCCTTTTATCGTCGAAAAATTCGAGGCCACAACACACTAGGAACCAAATTGTAGTTGTTAAAATATTTGCGTTTCAACATTTTTTTAATTTTAGTATTTTTTTTGTAATACAGAAAGAAGTGGCAAATAAGAAAAATATTGTATTTTTATTTTCTAAGATTTTTAAATCATAAAGCGTAGGTACGTAGCCACAGTAATTCTCTAAAATAAAACAAGTCCCATTTAAGGAAGCAAGTGAAACTAAAAAAAAAATCATACTTAAAATAAATATTTAACTTCAGAAACTCAAAATATTCTTTACGCTCTTAATAAAAATAAAATTGCACATTTATTATTTACTCAGTCTTCAGTACTCATTGGGGATCTTTCCTATTCTTTCTCATCGTCTGTATCACCGCAGCAGCAACACCTCTTTCTCATGAGGTAACGTTATAAAAAGTCATAAAATTCTTCAGGGTTTTTTTTATTTTATTTTTTGATTGATACTAAGATACTTGTCTTTATTCACTTTTATAGGGTCCGTGCTTACACTTGCAATATTTGTAACTACACTCCTTGTCCTCTATTCACCTTTTTATTATATAAGTCGTTATTGTTTTCTAGTCTTCGCGAAAATCGTAACTAAGTATATTTTAATTGGTAATAGGGATCAAATATTGGACAGTGTCAGTTAAGAAAATAAAGATTAACTACATTTCTTTAAAGACAACGTTTCATTATTTCTTAATGTGGTGGAAGATTTTTTTTTGACATTCATAAGTGCTTGTTATAGCCTAAATTGAATAAAGAAATTTTGACTTTGACTTTGAATATTTACAGACTGTTACCGACAACAATAGCGGGCTTGATGTTTAAGCAAACCAAGTTAATCGCAGCGCAGATTTTTGTCAGAACTACAACACATAAATAGAAGACAATTGATGAAGACTGAATTTTAATAAAACTCAGATGCATTAAAAAGCAGTAGCCGTCATTGTACAAATTAAACGAAAAAATAAAATGTTGGTGAAATAATTTTGGAAACTTTCCCGGAGTCACACCGAAGTTTTTGTCAACTTGAAAACCTTCAACTTCTCGCTACTACCTATACCTACTGAATTATTTTTGCATAATGTCACCGTCGAAGAAAAAATTACGAATAATTTCTTCTCTGCATAACTATATCATCTAGAACTTCATCGGTTTCTTTTTGTTTTTCTACAAGGATAAAATTTTCAAACTGACACGGAATTGAGCTAAACTTTAAAATTGTCTTTTAATCATTGCACATTCTACATTTTCGCCAGTTTTTTCTTCGGTGATGTCATCAGGCGAAAACAATTTAGCAGTAGCAGGAAGTTAAACGTTTTCAAGTTGAAAAAACTTCGGTGTTGCTCCTGGAAAATTTTCAAAATTATATCACCAATATTTTTATCGTTTTATTTAAAATTTGGTCTTCATCAATTTGTCTTCTATTTATGTGTTGTAGCTCTGAAAAAAATCTGCGATTAATTTGGTTTGTTTCAACATCAAACCCGCTGTTGTTGTCGGTGACAGTCTGTAAATAATAAGAAATACTGAAACGATTGTCTTTAAAAAAATATCAATATTTATTTTCTAATCTTAGGTAATCTTTATTTTCTTAACTTAGGTACACTGTCTAAAATATGGTCCCGATTGTTAAACAAATAATCTCGATCTTGTTCTTTTCAGGTTCTACGTGAGACTTCTCGTTTTATTTTTCTGTAAATAGTTAGAAATTAAAAGCAAAGGCAAAACATTATTAATAATAAAACAGTCACAGAAACCATACGAATTTTATAAAAAACCATAAGAGAATAATATTCTAGCCTATTGGCCGACTGACAAGAAATTAGAAGGTAAATAGATATAAGAATGCCAAAATATACAGCGAAAAAGGCCTCAAGTGCCATAAGAACCCAAAAATCAGACATGCAAAATCACACCTTCAAAATAATTATTGTTATCAAAAAGCAATTATGTTCATTCTATGAAGCCGCAATGTTAGTAAACTACCCAAATATATCTTTAAAAAGCGAACATTTAAGCAATAATTCAACAAAACATAAATTCGTACATAGAAAAGGACACTACCGAAATTGTGGCCACACATTTGCTATACAAATAAAATTGAGCTATTACGCGATAGAAGACCGCAGTATCCGTTCGGGCTTTATTCTAGGTAATAGTAACCACTTCATTAAATTGTGTAAATTTCTTCATTAAACTATGTAAATATATAAATAAGTAACCTAAAAAAATAAATAATACAAAAGTAAACCTTAAATAAGTAATAAATAGAATCTGAATAATGAAAAAACTTTATAAATCAATTTCGCTAAATTTAATTGGTGTTTACTTTTTTGTTCAGCGGCCATCCTTTGTAACTATTTTCACTAGTGTAAGTCCTCGACAATTCGTTTTATAGTTTTCATTGTCAATTAATGAAAAAATAGATGATCTAACAAATGAAATAACCATTACGAATGCACGCCACTCTCCCGGCGCTGTCCGCCGAGTACCGCGCAGAAACGGCGCTTGCGCCCCTCGTCGCGCCCGCGTATCTCCTTTTTGCACGGCGAATAAGAACACAGCAGCGTATTTCTGGCTTTATTCCGCGTTAGAAGTGAGACATACGTAATTGTGCTTTTTAATTATTTTTTTACTATTTAATAAAAAATATTAAAATTATAATTTTAAGTTATAAAAAGTTGTATCTTGACGTGTAGAAATTCAATTTTACAATAAAAACTAAAAAGCCCCTATGGTGATAGTGGCTCTTATCGTAGGATACGACGATATATCGTCGTATACCTACGATAAGAGCCACAATTACAAAATGCTCACTTTTCAGGAGAAGCATTTTTGTGTTTCTTTCAAAATATAAGTAGCGAATTGATAATTTTGCAATAAAATAATGTGTATTAGGGTTCTAGGGTTCTGTTAAAACAAATTATGTTCATAATGAACATTATATATAGATTTTGTCCTTAAATCCTTTTCCGTCGGAACTAAATGAGTTTTAAAGGGCCATAAGCTACATTGCGCCTTTTATCGTCGAAAAATTCGAGGCCACAACTACCAACTAGGACCAAATTGTAGTGTTAAAAAATATTGCGTTTCAACATTTTTTTTATTTTAGTATTTTTTTTGTAATACAGAAAGAAGTGGCAAATAAGAAAAATATTTTATTTTTATTTTCTAAGATTTTTTAAATCATAAAGCGTAGGTACGTAGCCACAGTAATTCTCTAAAATAAACAAGTCCCATGAAGGTGAAACTAAAAAAAATCATACTTAATAATATTTAACTTCAGAAACTCAAAATATTCTTTACGCTCTTAATATAAAAATAAAATTGCACATTATTATTTACTCAGTCTTCAGTACTCATTGGGGATCTTTCCTTATTCTTTCTCATCGTCTGTATCACCCGCAGCAGCAACACCTCCTTTCTCATGAGGTAACGTTATAAAAAAGTCATAAAATTCTTCAGGGTTTTTTTTATTTTATTTTTTTGATTGATACTAAGATACTTGTCTTTATTCACTTTTATAGGGTCCGTGCTTACACTTGCAATATTTGTAACTACACTCCTTGTCCCTCTATTCACCTTTTATTATATAAGTCGTTATTGTTTTCTAGTCCTTTCGCGAAATCGTAACTAAGTATATTAATTGGTAATAGGGATCAAATATTGGACAGTGTCAGTTAAGAAAATAAAGATTAACTACATTCCTTTAAAGACAACGTTTCATTATTTCTTAATGTGGTGGAAGATTTTTTTTTGACATTCATAAGTGCTTGTTATAGCCTAAATTGAATAAAGAAATTTTGACTTTGACTTTGAATATTTACAGACTGTTACCGACACAATAGCGGGCTTGATGTTTAAGCAAACCAAGTTAATGCGCAGCGCAGATTTTTGTCAGAACTACAACACTAAATAGAAGACAAATTGATGAAGACTGAATTTTTAATAAAAACTCAGATGCATTAAAAAGCAGTAGCCGTCATTGTACAAATTTAAACGAAAAAATAAAATGTTGGTGAAATAATTTTGGAAACTTTCCGGAGTCCACACCGAAGTTTTTGTCACTTGAAAACCTTCAACTTCTCGCTACTACTATACCTACTGAATTATTTTTGCATAATGTCACCGTCGAAGAAAAAATTACGAATAATTCTTCTCTGCATAACTATATCATCTAGAACTTCATCGGTTTCTTTTTGTTTTTCTACAAGGATAAAATTTTCAAACTGACACGGAATTGAGCTAAACTTTAAAATTGTCTTTTAATCATTGCACATTCTACATTTTCGCCAGTTTTTTCTTCGGTGATGTCATCAGGCGAAAACAATTTAGCAGTAGCAGGAAGTTAAACGTTTTCAAGTTGAAAAAACTTCGGTGTTGCTCCTGGAAAATTTTCAAAATTATATCACCAATATTTTTATGTTTTTTTATTTAAAATTTGGTCTTCATCAATTTGTCTTCTATTTATGTGTTGTAGCTCTGAAAAAAATCTGCGATTAATTTGGTTTGTTTCAACATCAAACCCGCTGTTGTTGTCGGTGACAGTCTGTAAATAATAAGAAATATTGAAACGAATTCTTTAAAAATATCAATATTTATTTTCTAATCTTAGGTAATCTTTATTTTCTTAACTTAGGTACACTGTCTAAAATATGGTCCCGATTGTTTAAACAAATAATCTCGATCTTGTTCTTTTCAGGTTCTACGTGAGACTTCTCGTTTTATTTTTTCTGTAAATAGTTAGAAATTAAAAAGCACAGGCAAAACATTATTAATAATAAAACAGTCACAGAAACCATACCGAATTTTTATAAAAAACCATAAGAGAATAATATTCTAGCCTATTGGCCGACTGACAAGAAATTAGAAGGTAAATAGATATAAGAAATGCCAAAATATACAGCGAAAAAGGCCTCAAGTGCCATAAGAACCAAAAATCAGACATGCAAAATCACACCTTCAAAAATAATTATTGTTATCAAAAAGCAATTATGTTCATTCTATGAAGCCGCAATGTTAGTAAACTACCCAAATATATCTTTAAAAAGCGAATATTTAAGCAATAATTCAACAAAACATAATTCGTACATAGAAAAAGGACACTACCAAAATTGTGGCCACACATTTGCTATACAAATAAAATTGAGCTATTACGCGATAGAAGACCGCAGTATCCGTTCGGGCTTTATTCTAGGTAATAGTAACCACTTCATTAAATTGTGTGAATTTCTTCATTAAACTATGTAAATATATAAATAAGTAACCTAAAAAATAAATAATACAAAAAAGTAAACCTAAATAAGTAATAAATAGAATCTGAATAATGAAAAAACTTTATAAATCAATTTCGCTAAATTTAATTGGTGTTTACTTCTTTTGTTCAGCGCCATCCTTTGTAACTATTTTCACTAGTGTAAGTCCTCGACAATTCGTTTTATAGTTTTCATTGTCAATTTAATGAAAAAATAGATGATCTAACAAATGAAATAACCATTACGAATGCACGCCACTCTCCCGGCGCTGTCCGCCGAGTACCGCAGAAACGGCGCTTGCGCCCCCTCGTCGCGCCCGCGTATCTCCTTTTGCACGGCGAATAAGAACAGCAGCGTATTTCTGGCTTTATTCCGCGTTAGAAGTGAGACATACGTAATTGTTGGCTTTTTAAAATTATTTTTTTACTATTTTTAAAAATATTAAAATTATAATTTAAGTTATAAAAATGTATCTTGACGTGTAGAATTCAATTTTACAATAAAAACTAAAAGCCCCTATGGTGATAGTGGCTCTTATCGTAGGATACGACGATATATCCGTGCAAAATTACAGCTTTCTAGCATTGATAGTCCCTGAGCAAAGCCGCGGACGAACGGACAGACAGACAGACATGGCGAAACTGTAAGGGTTCCGTTTTTGCCATTTTAGCTCCGGAACCCTAAAAATCGTACGTCCATATGAAACAGTGTGGATATTAATAATTTGGGATAAACATTTTCGTTGAAAAACCAGGATCCCCTTTTCTATTTTTTTCAATCTGTACTATGAAGTTAGAATAATTCTTAACGGAAAAACTGTAAAATGAACTACAAAACCAGAAAGTATTTTTTTGTTAATCGATAAACTCCATGCCCGGGCTGGAACCTACGATCCTCTACTTATAATGCCATAGGACAAAGCACTAAGCTACCAGGAATTTATAACTGTACGTACTTATAGCTACATAGATATTAGTCCTTGATCTCCAGAGGAATGGAGTTTAATCATAAATCCCCAAAATACTGTTCATTAGAATATTAACTAGAATACTCAGGGCATAAACTTCCAACCAATAAGAAGATGAAAGCATTTGTAAATTAGATCTGAATTTCTCACTTAAGCGCCAGCGTAAGTAATTAAGAGTAACATTATTACTTTATTACTTTTGTTACGAAAATTTTGATGGTTGTCAAGTCGCCTTATCTCTAAAAAATGGCCAAGTGCGAGTCGGCTCGAAGACTCCGTAGAAATCTTTGAATATCCAGTGATAGCATAGCCCCTTTCTTAAGCAAATGTAAGCAGTGCGACATATATAAATTGTTGTTGAGGCTGAAAAGTAAGCAATAGACGAACGAGTTAGTTTGAAGGCCGACCCGAGGGGGAGGCTACGATAATGCGAGTTCATCCATTTGTACTTTTGGCCGAGACTAAAACATTGTGCTTTTCACGACCACTGCGAGGAAAAAAAATTATTTATCACAAAAAAACAATAACAATTCAAAGACTGCGTTGCTACCGCCCAAACTCCCGCTAAATTTAAGTTTTTTCTTTTGTGACAATTATTATATTTAAACGAGTTCGTTCTTAGTGGCCAGTACCCAACCACATATTTTAAAAAAAATAAAATGTCATCTTTGTCATTCCGACCTGCTGCAATGCTGTAGCGTTTATCCATACTTAAAAAATAAAGCATTTTGTGCATATTATGCGTTTAAGAAAAAAAACACCTCATAAAAGTCATAAATGACGCATTCTAATTGGTCAATTTAATTTCACAAGCAGCAAACGATTACTTTTGATAGGTCCGATTCTCGTTTCAGCACGCCAGGAATGAAATTCTAAAAATAAACTCTAAAAAGTCGTATCGTACATGAAATACATATTATAATATATTGATACAACCTGTTACCGTAATGTGTCACTTGTGGTCGTGTTTTGCGAGCCATAAAGTAAATAAATAACCTAAGTCAACTGTTAAATGTACTTTTCTCAAACATGCTCGGAAATGTATGCGTTAATGTCACGAAATGGAGACATGAAGTTTCTCATTTATGGCTCCCTACCACCTCCCTACATAACTTCTTGGCCTAGGCCATGAAGTATGTATGAAAATCCATTATTGTCCGCTGCTCTAACTTTTTAATTTTAAACTGACAAAGGAAAAATTACGAACAGCCAACCACCACTACTCTGTAAGCATTTGCGATACTGCGATGCGATGCGAAGCGATGCGATGCAATGCGAAGCGATGCGATGCGATGCGATGCGATGCGATCGATGCGATGGATGCGATGCGGTGCGATGCGATTCGATGCGACGGACGGACGGACGGACGGATGGATGGATGGGTGGATGGATGGACGGACGGACGGACGGATGGATAAAATGTTTCCTCACATTGTTTGAGAAAATCACTATACAAACCTCGGCCAGAACAGGGATTGCTGGACTCGTTTTATCCGGCCAACTCGTCCATCAATCCCTTACTTCATGGCCTCTGCTCTGCAGTAATGTACTATATATAGGCAGTTTTGGGTACTGAATTTAGGTTATCTATGGCCACATTTTCGAGCAGTGTCGTGGAAAATATTTAAATAGTATTTTTTTATTATTTAAATTGTACTGTTTGTTTTGTTAAGGTATTTTAGACTCAAAGTGCTTTGATTTTTAATTTTATTGGAGACCGTTAACGCTTGTGGGCTTCTTGAGGTATTTCTAGGTTCGAGAGTTCCTATAATACCGTGCCTCTCACTCTCCTATTAAATACTACTAAAGTGAGCGGGACGAAGTACGATGTTCTAACTTTGGAATACAAGGCCTTCTCTACATGCATTGGTAGCTAAGGTTGCTAGGGATAAGGATACAGTTTACTCACACTAGGAATAGTAAAGTTTATAGAGCTTCGTATACACAGAAAAAAAACTTTTATTCGTGACATACACAGGACTTTAGCTATTAGCGACTGTCCAGCCTGAGTCGTGGCCAGATAAGACTGGTCTGTTCGAATCCAATAAACCGATTACTACCGTCAACCAACCAGTGTTGGTCTTAGTTGGTGGTAAATTCAAATTCAAATGATTTATTCAGTAAATAGGCCGCAATGGGCACTTTTATACGTCATTTTTTAAACTACCAGCGCTTTCGGAAAGACCATCATTGCCAAGAAGAATGCGCCTCTAGAAACTTGGCAGAAAGTCATTTTTTCATAATAATATAATTAAAATAAAATACTTAAGAACATACAATTAAAGTAAAAAAATACAAAAAATAATAATAAAAAAATACAGGGATGTATGGGGTCCCTTAGTTACAATACTAAACACTAACTATATCTACTATATAGGTACTACGAGGAATAAGGGTATTTCACCAGATAGCTCGCCAATTATAAAACCTTGCAACCCTGTGATAGAAAAGATGATATATTTTATCTTTCTTTGACACACGCAAATGTCAAAAATGATACATGAAATAAAGGAATATTTAATTAATAGAGACTTAGAAGCAAGATTGTCAAAATAATTATATGCTTAACCAGTACCCTTTTTTATTTAACCTACTACCTTTGCCCGCGGCTTCGTTTGCGTAAACAATTAGGTTCTGCAGTTGAATTGAAATTCTGGGAATTTACTAAATCCTCAATGAGACTTTCCAAAAATGGTATCGTAGTCGTCATTTGTGTTGTTTGAAGAACACCTTCGCAAAATCTTATGTCGACAAAGATCATCCGCTTCACATCAGCCGTAGGACGTATTCTGTTCAACATAACCCCTTTTAACACGAAAGCTAAACTTAAATACCTTGGCGAGGTGTCAATATGCACAGGCGTGTGTTCTAAGGCCGTGTCCAGACTGGCGAGCAATGATGCTAATCCTTTTAGTGGCTAACGAACTGGCGGGCACTGGCGCCTGCCCGTATAGGCTTACATTGACTTCCTATGTCGTTTGAACTATGTGTATACGGCTTTAGATGGTGTATTTCAGCAGACGGGGCTCTTAGAATTTTCATATTTAATTGGCTTTGTAGAGGCGCGTTGTCGAGTTCCGTGGCGCCGTAACACCTCGATTCCCAACTGTGTTGCCTAAGTTTTACAAGCTTTTATCTACACCCATATAGTAAATACTCAATTATGCGTTCAAAAATCATAGGTCATAAACCATAGGTTATAATACCAGTATTACGACATTGGATTCTATTATGAACACGCTGTATCGTAATGGTCATTACGATACAGCGTGCTCATACAACATTACAGCAGGGGGGGGGGCCGCGACCACGTGCAGCAGCATATCGTCGCGCTTGCAGCGGGCGCAGCTCGTGGGGCAGACATACCTACCTAGTTTGTGTTAATGCAGGTCATTCTCAATGGTTCTTGAACGCATGATAGAGGATTTAATATATGGATTTAGATAAAATATTGTATATAACCGTACGTAATTAGGCCTTAAAACAATCATGTGACCCTATATGAAACTCGGCTACGCCTCGTTTCATAAACCCACACTCGTGTTTTAAGGACCCCTATTACGATACAGTTGCATAAAATACTATTATTTAACTTGCGTGCAACGTACATGTGTATACATATTTATTTATGCATGTTTATACGGGTCAAATCGAAGAACGGAAAAAAGTGTAATGGTATCCACAGAACTGGGTGCATCCCACGAGATATAACTAAAAATTATCTAATTTAATATTAATTACGTTCACAAGATGAAATTTAGCTGCCTATAACAACAACAAGTATATTTTTTAACGTATAATGCTTAAATTATGTAACATTATTTTTATATAACTTAAATTTTTATAAGATTTATATGGACTAATTTCTTTTAACATAACATACATTAAATAGGTATACCTATCACTCACGATATATAACAATTATTATGTGCAAATGGTAAATTATGTGGGGCGAGCGAGCGAAGCGAGCGAGCAAAACGAAACGGGGGAGAAGTGCTTTGGATAGGTTAGGTTCCCTCCCGCCTTAGCCTTCGATGTTAGGTTTTTACAAGCTTTTATTTAGTTTCACCTATCCAGTTCTGTCTGTCTGTAATAAAATCTTGCAAGTTAAATTCGACCAACTTCAAGTAGTTGGATTGACTTGAAATTTGGTATACTTATGTAAATTGCGTGACAATACAATAATCTGGTAGTGACCTTCGTAAACATTGCAAGTTCGAAAAAAAAATAGGAAATGTTATAATTAGTTGTTTCAGTTACATTTTTGCTTCTCACTTTCATCAAGTTTTGTTAGTTCCGAACTGTTTCATTTCCTTAGTAGGAAGCCGAACACGCAGAGCTATGGACAAAGTTGCCATAACAATGGACCATTTGGACCCTTTTTAGGTAGGAAACCCTAAAAAGTTTCTCCGGCATTCAAATCAAAAAGTAAGTCTCGTGATTGTATGAAAAACTTGCTCAAACTTGGCGTGGAACTATTTCATCATACAACTGTACAAGGTTATCTTAAGGTCTCTACCTAATTCACCGTGCCCGTAATAGGAACGGAATGTAAGGCCACTGTTACACATGCTCGTTAGTAGCAAGAGAGCATGCTACTATCGAGCAAATGCTACCTAGTAGCATGTGTGAACAGGACATGCTACTATCGAGCATGCTTATTAGTGGCATGCTCGAGACGGGGGTGGAAGGGGGAAAGGTAATAAGCAAGTTTGAACGCGTTTGCTTCAGTCCATGAGCATCATTAGTGGCATGCTCATAAGCATGCTAGTAACGAGCATGTGTAACGTGCCTTAACACGCTTACATGGCACGCGACGACAGCGACAGTTGGTCAAGAAACGAGGTTTATCACAAAAAACCGGGCAAGTGCGAGTCGGACTCGCGCACCGAGGGCTGGGTTCCGTACACATTTTATTTATTTCTTTTTTATATTTGAGTTGACTGAATGAAAGGTAAATTGCGGTTTACGATTTATGACGTATTAAAAGAAACTACTTGCTAGATCTCGTTCAAACCTATTTTCGGTGGAATTTTGCATTGTACATCATATATTTTTTTTTAGTTTTATCATTCTCTTATTTTAGAAGTTACAGGGGGGCACACATTTTACCACTTTGGAAGTATCTCTCGCGCAAACTATTCAGTTAAATAAAAATATATATTAGAAACCTCAATATCAGTTTTGAAGACCTATCCATAGATACCCAACACGTAGGGTTTGATGAAAAAAAAATTTCGAGTTTCTGTTCTAAGTATGGGGAACCCCCAAAATTTATTGTTTTTTTTTAACAATTTTTGTGTGAAAATCTTAATGCGGTTCACAGAATACATCTACTTACCAAGTTTCAATAGTATAGTTCTTATAGTTTCGGAAAAAAGTGGCTGTGACATACGGACGGACAGACAGACAGACAGACATGACGAAACTATAAGGGTTCCGTTTTTGCCATTTTGGCTACGGAACCCTAAAAAGGCCGTGTGACCTTCTCTTCAATATCAGTCACAGCTTATATCAGTCTATATCACTAGAGGACATGGCCTGTTCCGTGACAGACCACTGAGCTCAATATTCCGCTCTGCTCCTCCTTGCTTTCGTTATTTGGTATTATGATACAAACTCGCAAGCTCGTGCGTTAAAACCAATACTCAGTCAGTAATTGCCTACATCCAGGCCTAAGCAATAATGTACTATTAAATTGGTAAACAGAAAACACAGCGTATTTATGTATGCACCCTTCTGACCGGGCGTTAATTAACAACCCACGGTAATAGGGTCCAGTATTTAGGTGTAAACACATTTTAATTATTCCAGGGCCTAAAACAAAACTAGAACGTGAGGGCACTGATTTATGAAGCCTTCAGGAATCCAATTTAGTTTTACACAGGGTTAATTTTACATTGTGCCTGAAACTAGGTACAGAGTTTTTTTAGATTATGTCTAAGCTCGATGTTTTTATTACTAATAGCCGATCGAATTAATCACCGTCAAAACACGCATTGACAGCGCGTTTTCGTTCCATAGAGCAGCCAAACAACTCGATTGCGTATCATATGTTTGCATCGATACAGGAGGCTACTACGAAATTCGAAAATCGAAGTTCGTATTGTACCGT
>NC_133485.1:4614871-4636948 GCF_025370935.1 Choristoneura fumiferana | reverse complement strand
GTGCCATACACTACATTTATAAAATAAAAATGTAGTTTCACTTGTCATGCTCGTAAGTTCGTATTTATGTTAGATCTAGGCGACATAAAATGACTTTTTATGCTCAAGTGCATAAAATAAAATCTCCGTCTAAGACCAATGCAATCAGGTGTAAACAGCCACAAACAAAGAAGTCCCTACAATTTTTTTTATAATTTTTAATTTATATAAAACCAAAAATCAACCAAATCAATCAACATAGATCAATAAAATTAAAAATTTATAATTATTCAGTAATGCATGAACAATAAAAGAT
The DNA here is from genome assembly GCF_025370935.1 of Choristoneura fumiferana. Lineage (NCBI taxonomy): Eukaryota > Metazoa > Arthropoda > Insecta > Lepidoptera > Tortricidae > Choristoneura > Choristoneura fumiferana. Next base: position 4,636,653 of record NC_133485.1, on the reverse strand, counting down.
TAGTACGTGAACAATTAATTAATTGTCTCCACTGTTGCTATTTCATTTTCTCGCCATCGAAGTGAAAAGCAGTGTAAAACTCGAGCATTAAACCCATTTTCCCCTCGACGTGTCTATCTACCCTCGCCGTACCGGCTCGCTCTGCTCTTGTTGTACAATCTACTATACCGGGTGGTGTGGCCTGTAATACGAGCAAAAAATTAAAACATAGATCGTCCTCGTCAAACTGAACAACATTTAGTTCAGAGACTTTTAAAAATAATAATGGAGTCTTTGAATTTTCCTTTTTTCATACAAATTAAATACTACTATCAATTTACGCCATCCTAGAACCCAATTGACGTCGCCTGTCACGCTACAAGCATCAAGCATTTTGCTTTACATTGCTTCTTTGAATAAACTTTAAAGTGTAATACAAATTAAAACACTAATTATTTTTAAAAGTCGCTCAATTAATGTTGTTCAGTTTGAGGAATTAGATCTATGTTTTAATTATTAGCTCACATTACAAGCCACACCCGTATGTGTTCTGTCTTTCAGATAATCTGGTCAGTCAAATGTTTTGACACATTTACGTGCACTAATTGCCCAAATGACCAAATAGCTTTTTGGATAGGCTCAGAATCACGCAACGGGCTATGGAGAGACTGTGCTCAACGGTGGACGTTTTCCAGCTGTGCAAGAATGGAATGGCAGAATATATTAAACTCTGATGTAGTGTCCGACTTAGAAGAAAGAGAATATTAAAATTCTAATGTTTTCCTTAACCAGCCAACGGGTGCACTTGCATTATCTATTTCTACAGTATTGAACAATACTTAGTAGCCGCCATTAAGGTAGGTTACGCGTTAGCTTACGGTAGGTTAGGGCGAGCTGTGGTGCCGTCGGCGGCGCCGGAACACGAGCGCGAAGATGCTGCGCAAGCGTCGCCAGCGCCGGCGCCCGCCGCCCGTCGATATCGACGTGCCCATTAGCGACGCCTGCCGACAAATTAACACTTAATACGTTATGGCTTGTTACTATGTCTCTTGGGTGTACTTTGACCAAAAATAGAACGAGATCTGATGATGGATGCAGGCAAAACATCCCCTGTTCCACCTATCCCTACTGCTGTATCCCCCTGATAGAGATATGTGGAATATTTTTTCCTTTCTTCTCCACTGGTAGGGATATCATTCCATGTATTTCTACTAAAATCCACGGCGGTAGGGACATGTGGATTTTTTTCCAACCATCGATACTAAGTGCCCGCCTGGTAGGGACTTGTGGATTTTTTTCAACCATCCATACCAACTGACCGTTTGTTAGGGACTTGTGGGTTTTTTCCAACCATCCATACTAAGTGCCTGCCTGGTAGGGACTTGTGGTTTTTTCCAACTATCTATACTAACTGCTCGTGTGGTAGGGACTTGTGGATTTTTTCCAACCATCCATATTAGCTGACCGTTTTGTTTCTATTTTATAAAAAAATACGTTCTGAGAATCACCTGGAAGTCGGTTTGGATGGTTGGAAAAAAATCTACAAGTCACTACAAGACGGCCATCTAGTATGGTTGGTTGGAAAAAAGTCCACAAGTCCCTACCAAACGGTCAGCAAGTATGGATGGTTGGAAAAAAATCTACAAGTCACTACAAAAGGCCATCTAGTATGGTTGGTTGGAAAAAAGTCCACAAGTCCCTACCAAACGGTCAGCAAGTATGGATGGTTGGAAAAATTCCACATGTCCCTACCGGTGGGAGCTGGGAGGGATAATTGGACATATTCTTTCCATCTATCCCTACCGGTACCAAATAAAGGAAAAATATTCACGTACCTCTATCATGGGGGATATAGCGGTAGGGATAGGTGGAACAGGGGGCAAACATAGGTTTTAGTGTCTTGGTATTCTTTGTCCATAGCTTCTAGACTAGACAATATGTATGGCATGTGTTTTTTAAACTGAAATAAATATTATTGACTAGAAAAATCGGTTAGATATAAATATTAGGTATATCTGGATTATTCAGTCAAATAATTTTATGGCAAAACACACAATTTCTGCAACGCTAGTTATTGGCAAAACAATTTTATACTCATTAAATTTCTGCGTAGACATAATTCGGAGCTTGAAAAATATGACCAAATAATATTAGGACTAACGAAATGCTGCGTAATCAAACTATGCGAATTATATTCTGTGATAATAGTTTATGCGCAAAGCCTAATATAGCTATATGTATAGATTATGCCACAAAGAATTATTACTTATAACATTATGATCGCTACCTGTCTCTGCCGCTCTAGGCGCCGTATCTCGCGCACGAGCGCGTGGAACGCGTCGTCCACGAAGTGCCGCAGCGCCGCCGACGTCTCGAAGAACGGACAGCCCAGCTGCGTGGCCAGCGCCGCGCCCTCTTCCGTCGTCACCTGATAACAGAACAGTTTTTCAGATAAAACTGACCCGTGCTTGAGCCCTATTTAACCTGATGAAAAGTGCAAAGGCGGCCGGATTAACCAGGAAATACAATTATCAAAACCTCTTTGACGTTAAATGATCAACAGCTCTTTTCAAGTTCAATCAAATCAACTGACAGAATGGGTCGAAAAAAGTAATAATAGATACTTATTGTCATTGAGAGAAACTTATTTTTTCTATTTTTTATTTGATGCTTAGGTACACCTGTTTGACTATGCCAGGCTAATTGAAAGACTCGATGGCCACTTTCATCAAACACTTCTCCTGCAATGTCCAGATTATCTGGCTGCAAAGGAGTGCTTGATGAACCTGTATAATCGTACTGCATCTTCTGATACCGGACAACTCAAAATAATATTCACTGCACCATTGAACAGGTCCAAATCACTCAAATACCTCTCACTATCCTTAGTCAATACACACTCCACCAAAAAATGTACTAATTCCTCAATCCTATTACAATACATGCACATTGGGGATTGAACAACTTTCATCCCTTGGATAATGGTAGATAGCGTGCACACCCTGGCTTTCCCCAAGCCAAGCCTGTGGTAGGCTCCGTGCAGACTTTGCTGCTGGCTTAATCTATGCTGACCTGGCGACAGCGCTGCGCGAGATCCAGCTTGTTCCCGACCAGCACGAGCGGCAGGCGCTCCAGCGGGCGCGCGGCGGCCAGCAGGCGCGGGTACTCCGCCGCGGCGCGGAACGACCGCCGGTCCGTCACCGAGTAACACAGCACGAAGCCCTCGCCACACCGCATGTACTGCTCGCGCATGGCTGTGAACTCCACCTGGAAATTACGGCATGATTAGCTTGCTGTTTATAGAACAACATATCGAATGTAACAACCAAAAAAAAGTCTCATCACAATCTTTTAAACCAAAATAAAACTAGTTATAACATCCAACCGACCGTGTTTAACAACCAAATTTTGCTGTCCCTTTGATGTCATTATAAATGGATTTGATACTAGTTGATAGATTGTTCCAATACACAGACTTACTTTACTTAATTAATATTTTAACTTTGAATAGCTCTTCTTTATATGTATTTCAGACAGAGGAGGGTAAAGAATAAAAATAGTGGTTCAGAATAAAAATGATAAACAAATTAATCGTAAAAACAACTGCCAAACAAACTGTAACCATAACATAGTATACATTCTCCTAAATTGCAAGATTGATATGTACCAAAATTGAATATTTTAAAAGTAAATCTGAAAATGCCATGCCAATATTGAAAATTCAGAAACATACCTGGCCTGCAGTATCCAGAATGTCCAACAATGCTGGTTCTCCGTCAATAACAGCTTGCTGCTGATATGAGTCCTCTGAAACACAAACATTAACTAATTATAATTTTAATTAAATTAAACATAAACCTTTGTTCACAAGCAACAGTTGTATTTTGTTGGGTGACAAGCAAAAGTCACTAACTGCAAAAAAAATATTAGTGGAATATTAACCTTACAGTGCTATGCATAAGTTTGATTATCCCTTTTGACTTTAGGTGGTAATTAGTGACTTTTGGTTGTCACCCGACGATTTATACATATACATGCCACTACATAAATAAAACAGTATATTAAATTACTGTTTCCCAAATATTTTAAATAAAACTAGTTCATTTTACTACATTTTCCAATTGATACAGAACATTATTATGCATGAATCTCTTATTAAACTACTATTACTGGTAAGCATTATCAACAAGCAACAGCAAGCTCAATAAAGTGATAAATTATAACCGTTACCGTTAGCTTAGCTCAGAATCATGAACAACAGTGGTACCTATAGTAGGGTCATGGTAATCGAGGAAGCTGTGACTGACGAACTGCAGCGTAACCGCGGACTTGCCGACGCCGCCGTCGCCCAGTACCACGATCTTGTAGACGCGCAGGCCGCGCGACGTGCCCGAGGCTCCCCATGTCCCCGCATGCCTGGCCCTGGCTCCCTGTGCCTGTCCCTGCCCGCTTCGGACCTCGCCCGCCCGCCTCGCCGTCGCGGTCACCGTCACTCTCCGAAACACCGCGCCATCGTCCCACGCCGCACAAACCCAATATCACCACCGTGATTGTTTCTTAACTAACAATGATGATTCACATTTATTTAATACACATTGTGTTCATAATAAATTATTGCAATAAAAATCGACAGCTGATTATTGTGCACGATTGACATTTCGTCGATTCGATGGTATTTTTTTTTTTTTTTTTTTTTTTTTTGTATTTTGGCTATGCCTTTCGATTGAGCCAGCGTCATGTCGATTTCTCTTATAAAAAAATTTCGGAGGAGAAGAGGCAGTTGCTATTCCTGAAAAGAGGGAATCACAAACCCAAAGTAAACCAGGAAAACCACTACTGTTAGTAATTATTTCTACTACAAACTATATTTAGATAGTCATTACTTTAATGTTAATTAATACCCAGAGAGTGTTATAGTAGGTAAGTAGGTACCTAAACCACCACAAAAAATAGAACTGAGTAATTACGATTTATATATTTTATCTATATATACTCTATTTCATAATAAATGTACAATTACAGATTGAGATCGTTTTGCTGACAGAATTGTGCAAGTGCAAAAAATATTTCTTTTTGTTTTGGCTTAAATTGCAGAAGCTCTAAAATATGAGTAGGAAACGGAACCTTCAATCTAATCAGCTCGTCATAGAAGGCAGTATTGTCGTATTTGTCACAAGCAAAGAAAATATGGTTAAGGGAACCCTCATCCATTCCACACTCGCAGAGGGAGGAGTCCCTAATGTGAATTTTCGCCAGATGAGTGGCAATGCAACAATGTCCCAGACGCATTCGAATGATGGTTGAGCAATACTTTTTTGGAATGAATGATTTAGCGAACCATGGTTTTCTTGAGACTGCAGGTTGGACTAGAGAAAATAGCCTACCCTTATTTTTGCTAGATATTTTCCAATAGGAAGACCATGCGTGCATCAATGATTCAGACGATAATGTTAGTACGTCATGACAATAATTCTTGAAAGGGACCTTGTCGCCATCCACTACTGCGTCCTTGGCTAATTGGTCAGCTTTTTCGTTGCCAGAGACCCCCGAGTGACCTGGGACCCATACAAGAGTTACTTCATAACCCCGTAATTTGCATGTGATAAGACAGTCCTTGATTTGGTATATAATTGGGTTATGAAACTTGACAGAAAAAGGGTTTGATAGTAAAGCTTGTAGGCAGCTACGTGAATCAGAAAATATAATGGTTTTCTTTAACTTAAAAATTAAAATGTATTTAACACTTTCCAATACTCCTATACATTCCCCAGTAAATACGGAGGTAACCGGTGGGCATTTTACTTTTTGAATAATGTTATATTGTGAGTGGTATATTCCTACACCTACGCAGCCAACTGGGGATAGCTTTGAAGCGTCAGAGTAAATCGTGTTCCAGTCATGCCATTCTCGATTAAGAATTTGATGGAGGTATTCGTCGGCATGTGGATCGTTATGACAAATATCGAAGTCCAGAATTACTCTAGGCTGGTAGACAATAGTGCTGTATTTGAACTCGAACAGAGGTAGATTTTTAGAGTGGTGCACTGGGTCCTTAATGGATTGAAATTTCTGCAAACTTTTCACGAGGCAGGGTAAATCTTTATAATTCCAATAGGGGGAAGATTTCATGTCTAACAACCGGTTAAGTATGGGGTGGTGAGAGAACTGAAGGGCACGAAATAAAAAGCTGTCAGCCAGAAATTGTCTACGCAAGTTTAGGGGGGATCAGCGCATTCCACCTGCAACGCGTTTATAGGACTTGATCTCATAGCTCCCGATATAATTCTTAAGGCTTTCGACTGTATGAGATCGAGTCTTCTAAATCCTGCCTTGTTACCTGGAACTAACAGATATGAACCATAATCTAATACACTTCGAACAGTTGCATTGTATAACAGCCTAAGGGACGTTGGATGGGCCCCCCACCAAACCCCAGAGAGGCATCTAAGTGTGTTAAGACCTCGTTCACATTTCTTGGCTATGTGTTCAAAATGCAAGGCACCGGTCAGTTTGGAGTCTAAAACCACCCCAAGAAATTTATGATGAGAGCTTATAGGAATATCCACGCCGTGGATTGAAATATTTACGATAGGGATTACTCGTTTTCGGGTGAACATGACAGCGGTACTTTTAGTCGGTGAAAGAGACAATCCATTGCTTATTAGCCACGAGTTTACTGAGTGAAGGGATGTAGAAATTGATTCACTGGCAGATTGTATATCGCTATTAGTGGAGTAAATAAGTAAGTCGTCCGCATATTGTAAAAAGTGGCAACCTGCAGCAGATTCCTCCAAGTCATGTGTATATAAATTGTATAATAGCGGACTAAGGACAGATCCTTGCGGTAGTCCTCGCCAGACTAATCGCGAGGGGTTGATTTGCGGATCTCTTCCGCGAAAAGTAATATTTCGTTCTGAAAGAAGGTTACCCACGAGATTGGCCAACCTCTCCGGAATTCTCAGCTTGCGGAATTTTTCCCTGAGAATGGGGAGCTGGACGTTATCGTAAGCGGCCTCCACATCCAAAAACACAGCGACTACTGACTCTCCCCTCGAAAAAGATAGTCGAATGTCAGAAGTAAAAATGCTAAGACTGTCCATAGTACTTTTTCCCTTTCTAAAACCGTACTGAGAATTCCCGAACAGGCCCTCACTCTCCATAAACCATTCTAATCTGTTTTTAATTAGATGCTCTAAGATCTTGAGCAACACTGAGGATAAAGCTATAGGACGATGTGATCGTGGATCGTTAGGATCTCTGGATGATTTGGGAATAGGAATAACAATTTGGGATTTCCAGGAAGAGGGCGGACGGCCTGTATGTAATATGCAGTTTATCAGGTTTAGTAGATATTGAAGGAAGGGTTCACCTGCTTTGGCTATAAAGGAGTATGGTATGCCATCGTGGCCCGGAGTGGAATCTTTTACAGATTTTAAAACATTTTTAAGTTCTTGGATAGAAAAACTTTCATCTAAAGGATTTGCTGACTCGGTAATAAAATTATCTACGGGTAAATCCAAGGCTGTTGGTACGTAAGGTGGGGCTATGTTAGTTAGAAAAGACTCTGCCCATTCTTGCGAAGCAGGATACAGACACGAGCGGGGGATATATGATCTTCTAAATCGTTTTATGTTATTCCAAACTACTTTAGCTGGGGTGTTAGGGCTTAAAGATGAACAGAATTCCTTCCAACTATCGAACTTTTTGTTCCTTAGTAATAATTTAGTTTCATCCATGACGGTTCTTAAAGTTAAAAAATTCTCCGACGTCATATTGGCAGAATACGTATGTTCAGCTTTTTTCCTGTTTTTTACCGCTTGTGTACATTCTTTGTCCCACCACGGTGGGGAAGGTACCTTGCCTTGGGCAGTATTCTTGAGAGGAAAAACTTTTTCCGCGGCGGATTTAACTGCAAGAACAATGGCGTCGGAACAATTTTCAATTGAATTTGAGGTAATTGGGGGTAAAAAATTAACTTCATTATTTAAGATTTTTTTATAAGTATCCCAGTCAGCTCCATTAATATTGTAAATTAAAAGGGGTTTAGTAATAGGAGGCCTTTTCAAAGATAGAGATTGAAGACAAAGAAGAATTGGAAAGTGGTCGCTACCATACGAGCTATCCAGAACTTCCCAGGTAATCTGCGAGGCGAGTGTAGGTGAGCATAAAGATAAGTCCACTGCACTAGATGCTTGATCCGGTAACGTACGTAACGTTGGGGATCCCGAATTTAAGAGACAAAGATTTGTCAAGTCGATGACTTCCAAAAATTGCTCTCCAAGTAGATCATTATTATCACAACCCCACACGTGATGATGAACGTTAAAATCACCCATGATAATAGTTGGTTGTGGGAGGGACACGATTAAATGTCTTAACTCAGTTAAAATTTCATTAGACGGGCTTGGAATGTACAAGGATAGAAAAGTGATTCCTTCTACGCGGGCACAAATTGAGTGCCAACTATTGCTGTGCTGAGTGGGAATGGGAGTGAATGGACAGTGGTCTTTGATAAACAAGGCACATCCAGCACGTCCATCTGCCCGGCAGTCCATCAAAGACACGTACCCAGGTAATTTGAAATTATTGTCAACTTTAAGCCATATTTCTGATACGGCTATTAGAATAGGATTGTATTTATTAATTAAAAAGATGAAGTCATGTTTTTTATTGCTGATACTACGGCAGTTCCACTGAATTACTACTTGATCCATTATTAGAAGAAAACAGAAATGATGAAATAAGTGGAGCAACGTGGGATAACAAAGAACTATCTGCCAGGGGGCTAGAAGGGGAGAATACCTTCACAAAATAAGACAGTATTTTGATCAACTCGTTAATGATAATTTCATTAGATTTTTCAGAAGGTTTATCCGGAAAAACAGGGCCTGTGTTAATAACTGGGTCTCTAATAATGGCATTGTGAGCTTCTTTATCATATCCTTTACGAGGTGGAGGAGGAGGACGAGGAGTATAAAAGGTTGTTTTTTTATACGACATAGATGCTCCTGAAGGAGATGAAGTTGCATTTGCATAGGATTTGCGGGTGATCTTAGCATGAAGATTAGATGCTTCTACATATGAAATATTTTCGCTGGTCATTGACTTTTTTATTAAAAGTTGACGGTTGTATTCCGGACAGTTTTTACTATTGGCAAAGTGACCAGCACCCAATCCTTCGGGGCAATTGCAGCAGTAACCTTCCTCTGCATCAGCCCTGCAGGAGTCACCTGTGTGGGAGTTGCCACAGCGGAAGCAGCGAGGGGTCGAGCGGCATTTTTCTTTTGTGTGCCCAAACCGGCAGCAACGAAAGCATTGAATAGTAGGTAGTTCATATTGCTCTACTGGGAGAGAGTTAAAACACATGAAAATTCTTTTCGGTAGGACTTGGCCATCGAAAGTTATTACTACTGTTTGTGCGGGAAGCCAGCAGTACGTGCCATCTGGATTATTTTTTTTGTAGTTTAGTCTGCGGGCCTTCACAGGACGGGCACCTCCTGAATTGTCGGGGACCTGGATGTTTTCTAAAATCTCTTCCGGGGACCATTCAGACGGAACACCCCGCACTAATCCCATCCTAGTAACATTGAACGAGGGAATAGATGCCTTGTATTTATGATGGACTAATGTTGGGGAGTCTAGAAATAAGTTCGCGTCGATAGCAGAGTGGAAATTAATAGACACTCTGTTGCGCCCAATCCTTTTAACAGTGCCGTCAATTATATTAGGGAATTCCCTTTTTCGTTTTTGTAAAAAAAGACCAAACGCTACCGGGTTCAAAATGGTTCCTGAATCTGGAGAAACTTCTATTCTCTGGACGTGTACAATAAAGGGCCCCTGATCACGTTCAGAATATTTTTCTCGTCCTATCGGTGTAAAGGGGGAGGCAGGAGTTTGAGTTTCATTCTGGGTAGGTGGGTGTGTAACTAAATGTTCTGGGGAGAGAACGATGGCGGAGTCTGACTGACGATATTTTGGCCTAAGGGGAGCGGTGTATCCTTTTGGCTATCACTGACCGGGCTTTGCATTGAGTCCCCAGAAGATGAAGCGGACCTTGAACGGCATCGCTCACCATCACTTTTATTAGAATTTCTTTTTTTTTTATTGCGTTGCTTCCTCGCGCATTTTTTCCCCTCAAATTCCTTCATTGAAAGGGAAATCAGTTTCGCTTGTTCTCTTTCAAATTGCTCATGTTGAGCTAAATCGACATTACTAACAATTGAGGAAAAATTCCCTCCTCCAGGGTCGTCCAAGCCATCCATTTCTTCCATGAGGAAGCTGGCATGGACTACCCCCCAAACACAAACAAAAATAAAATTAAAACTATTCTACGGATTAAATCCAAACCAAAACCAGGAAAAACTTACCTATAACACCACCACCATATAACGACAAAGGAATAGCAACTTATTAGTATTATTTATACCATAAAAAACAAAATATATATTTTTTTCGCTAATTGGAAATTTAAACACAACCGATCGCGATCGACACTCTACCCACTCTCCGATGGTATTTATTTAATTGTTTGTGTATGTTGGTAAGTTAAACTGCGTTCTCTGTTCTCTTGAGATTAAAAATTAAAAAAAAAATAGAAAAGGAAACTTCAGCGAGAAGTGATATTAATCGAATTGTGTTTTAGTTGTTGCATAGTCCAGTTATAAGTTTTGACAATGTGTAACAATTTAATTTACATTAATGTAATACATAGTAAAGGTTAAAAGGTTAAAAGGCAGTCGACCAACAAGAACAGTATGTGAACCAAGTGTAAGAGTAATTTTTTTTTAGTAGTCTGTGGACAGGGATGGCAACTTACAGAAAGAAAACGTCATTGCTTGCTTTCTATTATTCGTAGTTTGAAAACAAAATATTAATATTATTAATTACTATCATAAAATTTGAACAAAATGGCTCACGTACAGTTTGTTGATGAATTAGTAAGAGAGTACTTGCTGTATAGAGGATTCACAACAACTGTAAAAGCGTTCGACACCGATTTGAAAGCTGATAAAGACAAAGGTTTTAGGGTAGATAAAATTGTAGATCAAATACTGCATTACATAAATGTTTCTGATCTTAACGGCTTCAAGGAGTACTGGTCGCATCTCGACAGCTTAGTATTTTCAAAACTAGAGATTCATGTTCAGCCAGGTAAGGTTTCTTCTTTGTATTGAATGCTCTGTGGGTCACTACTCAATAAACATTGTTGCTGTGGAAATGTAATGCACATATCGTAGAAATGGCATGAATTCTACTGTTACAGCTGTAAAAAAGTTGGAGTACAGCTTATACAAGCTGTACTTAATTACGGCCGCACAAGGAACAGGCGGAGTGAAGAATGAGAGGGTCACAGAGTTCTTTGCCAAGATGCTTCCAGAATTACAAGGGCAGAATGAATGGAGGGATTGGTTTAGTGAGTGCCTTCATACAATCTGTTTTGAAATCATATTCAGGTTATGTTTCCTGATATTGCATGTTCCTAAAAATCTTGTGACCATTAGCATTTGCAAGGCGCAAATAAATTCATATAAAATAAAATAAATGGAGTGTTTTATTGAATATGATTCTTGCTGAAAAGTTGCATCATCAAACTCTTCTCTATTTCCAGTGCTTCCTTATATCCAAAAGCCAGAAGAGAACCCAACATTCAGCCTATTCTTCACCCGAGCATGGCAAGACTCCGTGCTGGTATCACTGCACAATTTACTGGCCACTGTGTTCCAGTGCATGCCACAGCCAACCCTGACCAGTTATGAGAGTGACGCATCCATGGTCAAAAGGCTGCAGGATGAGCTTGCTGCGCTGAGAGGGAAGGTTATAAAATAATAAGAAATAAAAAAACTAGTTTTGGGATTTCACATACTTTTTTAAAGTAGCTGTTTTAGTACTGAAACATGCTAATGAGGTTTTGAGTCAATCCACTGCATCGGAATCAAGCCTTACAGAGCGGATGGATTTGTTGCTTTGTATAGATTTCTATGGTACTGTGTGCACTGGATCGGAATATCTGCACCATAGAAATCTATACATGGCAACAAATCCGTACTGTGCTTGCATACACTCCGATTTTGATGCAGTGGATGCGCAGCATTGAAGACAATATTGGCTACATAATACAAAATCTGTTCATGCAGGTCAGGACACTTTGATTTCATTATTATTAGCGAGACCACAAAGTTAATACCCTAACTAACTTACAAAAGTTGTAAAGCAATGCCAGGGGACATTGTCATTTCAAAATTCTGTCCTAAAACTAGCTGAACTGATTTTTATCAAACAGCTATAAGAACCACTGCAAGAAAACTTGCTTTCGTGTAAAACAAAAACATATTGAAATCGGTCCATCCATTTGAGGCCTATAATGCGTAGACAGACATTGGTGTCAAACTTATAACACCCCTCTTTTTGTGTCAGGGTTTAAAAATACCTTTGTGTGTATTTAAACTTTATTATACAAAAGAAAAGAAACAAAATACAAAAATCAAAATATAAAATAAACCGTAACTGTCAATTATCTCCCTGTAATTGTAATAAACCACTAATACAGCGTTTCTTAACCTCTGGTCGCGACCCACATTTGGGTCGCAGGGATTCTCTGATAAAAGCCTTGCAAAAAATTTCTTTGATGTTAATTTTTGCAGTGTTTTAGGGTCGTGGACTACAATTTATATTTACACTTTGGGTCGCCAGCCCAAAAGGTTAAGAACCGCTGCACTGATATATCCAATTTTTATTAAAAACTTTACAGACCCAACAACAACCCATAGAGCGGTCATCACCCAGCGGCCATCAGTCCCGACTTGCACAGTACTCAGAGCGCCTCAGTGGGCCCCTGCCCCTTGTTGATGACTTCTGTGCTGTACCTTCAGAACACCTGGACAGCGGAATCCGTGAGGCTAAGGGCTTAAGAGGGCTCATACGCCAGATGGGAGGTAGCCCCATCATGGGAAGAAAACCTGGACGATCACAAAGTCAAAATTAATAGTCAAAAGTCAAAATGTATATTACATTTTATGATTTTATACATCATCACATCGTAATCTCTGATGTTTCTTATACATCAGAGATTATGTGTAGATAAAGTGAAAAAAGTTTTTACACAGGCCAAGTAAAAATCAATCTTATGTCAATGCCACAAAGACATGGAAAAACTTTTTTCACTTTACTATACCTATGACAAAATTTAAACATCTGATGGTGATTATTCACTTTTCTCTTCTTGTCCAGTCAAGTGCAAAAGTCAAAGTCAAAATATCTTTATTCAATTTAGGCTATAACAAGCACTTATGAATGTTAAAAAAAAACTACCACCTTAGTGTTAAGCACAGTTGACTATGATGTTAAGTGCATAAAGTCGTGTATCCTCCTGGCCTGAGTCCTCGCGTACTTTAAAGGACCAATTAACACTAAGAATAACGACCGAATGTACTTTATAAAGTACAAATTGTTAATTGAATAAAGAATTCTAAGAATTTAGAAATAATATCCAAAATAACAAAGCAGGGCAACCATGTTTAGGTCTTAAGCACTAAATTTGTTAAAAAATGTCAAGAATCAGGAGGGTATACATATTTTTGTACTTTGACCATATCAATATTTTTGCACTTACTGTACCTACCATGCAGTTAATTTCCTGATTACAGTATAAATGTTGTATAGCAGGGAAGGTACAAGTTGAAACTTTTTAAACAGGGCTATTTTTTTTTTATTGTAAGTAATTAAATCTGTTAATATTGTCTGTTTTATCGATAAGTTAGAATATCAATCTAATCTAATTCTCGGGTCAAAAATGTTTGTGATCCAACTCCTTCGAAATAGCTTGACCGATTTTTATGTCATTTTTTGTGTATATTCTGTAGGTCTGAGAATAGGATGTAAACTATTTTTCATACTTCTACGCGGAAGGAGTCGCGGGCCATAGCTAGTAATTCAATTAGTTGGAACTTTTTAAACAGGGCTAATTTTATTGTAAGTAATTAAATCTGTTAATATTGTTTGTTTTATAGATAAGTTAGAAAATCAATTGTAAATATATATATTGAGTTTATTCTAGTTTTATTTGGAGTCAGACTGAATTTACAGAATTGGTGCCAATTCGGACGTGATTTATTCCAAGTCTAAAGGAGTATGGAGAGAATTGGGAGAGAAGGATACGTTCCATATTATTTATACTATTTTACCGCATGGCCGTAACTCCCTTCACCTGTCTAAGCACTTAAAAAAAACAAGTTTTTTTTTTTTTTAAAAACACGTTTCACTTACATTTCAATCTTGTCGTTCAAACAAATTGAATTAAAATAATGACGAGGCGATATGGTCCCCGACTTTAGCCTGGCCGAACGCACAAAATAATAAAAAAAACAACTTTTCCTTCAAATTCCTGTCAAAAGTAACTGAAATAAAGCAAAATTCTAAATTTTCGTTTATTTTTACTAGCTTTCTTACCTTCATTATAAAATTACTACGTAAAGATGTCTCACGCATTCGGAGCCGATGTCATGCAGAAGGCGAAGCGTCGCCAACGCAAATGGTGCCAGGAAAATTTGCTGACAGTGTTGGAACAAGCTAAAGACCGGCAGGCCCGCGATATAGAAGTGTCTATCGAGCTGGCGAAGGAACTTTTAGCGGTAAATAAACACCTAGAATTCGTCGTCTCATTTTTTCACCCTGTACAGTCGAGTTCGTATCGTATACTTACCAGAGTAAAAATTAAATCAAAAAAATACCTGAACACGCTTCTATGCCGTTAACAATAGAGTATCTATATGTAGTGTGGTAATGTTCACATATTTTTGATAATATTTTTACTGAAAATATAAGAACAACTGTACATCCTTTTTTGGTGGTTAGGTTATAACTAAATTAGTAATAACCTAACCACCAAAAAGTTGGCAAACCCCCGACTTTGTCACTTCAAAGTTCAATATCTCAAAAACGGCTGAACCGATTTTGATAAAACGTGTCTTAAGAACCATCGCTAGAAAACCTGCTTTTCAACAAAAAAAACGCATTCAAATCGGTCCACCCGTTTAAGAGCTACGGTGCCACAGACAGACAGACATGGACACATAGCAGTCAAACTTATAGCTCTTTGCGTCGGGGGTTAAAAATGAATGTTATTTAATGAAAACGTGTAGTTATGCGCCGGTATTAGTTTCGTCGGGTAGTCACGCGAGCCCGCAGTGCGCGTGTTGTTGCAGCCGACGAGTCGCATCGCTCCGGGAAGAATGGCTACGAAGTAGCCCGAAAAATGACGAGTTAAACTCGATTTAAGACGTGACCGGTTACGGTTCTATTTCATTAAAAATTGGTGAGTCTCACGGTAGTTTCATTTTTAAAACTGTATTTTTGTAAAAGAAAGACGGATAAGTTATTTTTAAGTAATTTCGGTCCCTGACTTTACTAAAAGTTTTACAGCTCCAGGTTAACACTAATTCCAGATATACGCGGAGAAGTTGCCGAAACCCGTGGAGGTGCCGGCGCACACCCCAGAGCCGTTCGTGGACGACAGCATGATGCGACACATGGACCCCGCCGTACGCGCCATCCTGCATGACAGCACGGAAAAGGGGGCGGCGGAGCGGTACCTGAGGGAGAGGAACAAGAAGTCGCCGGACGAGAAGTTAGTAGTAATTAAGGATCTATTTTCACCAGAAATGTGCGAGGGTGTATTGCGAGAAATGTGTATTTCATAATCCAAATAGGAAGGCCTCATTTACCTCGCCTCGGATTAAGTGTATTTTACAATACTTTTCGTACGTGCAAAATATCTGACACGCCCGCCTTTGAAATAGTCGTATCAAATATTTATGTATTATCTAATGAGATTTGGTATGCAGGGGTTTTCGAGGATGACAAATCGATCTAACTTGCTCTTATCCTCTGGGAAAATGCTTATAGATTTTCTGTCCGAGCAAAGCTCGGTCGCCCAGGTACTACTATTTAATACGAGAGTGAAAGGGACGGTACGATACGAACTTTTATTTTCGAATTTTGGAGTAGACCCTCTGGTATAGTATGAAAACTGACTGGTCGCCGTTGTAGCGGCTCCTAACGCCATCTAGTGAGCAAATATAGAAACTCGATTGCGCCATCGAAGTTTATCAACTCATACGCATAAATACAACTTCTGACGCTCTTCCTTCGAGCTTCGATCCATCTGCCTAGTCACTAGCCACTCCCCTCATAATGATATAAAATTTAGCACGGGCGTACCTTATACAAATAACAATACTGCTGTTGTCCACGACGACTCCGTCCGCGTAGAATTCATTGAGCGCTACCCCGCGAGAACTATGCAATTTTCCGAGTTAAAAACTACCCTATGTCCTTCCCCGGGACTCAAACTATCTGTATACAGAATTTCATCTAAATCGGCTCAGCTATTTAGACGTGAAGAGGTAACAAACAGACTTACGAACTTTAGCATTATAATATTAGTGAGAAATGGATTAACGAAGAGCACTATGTATTTCTTACGAACACAGTAAAATCTTGAAATTTCCGTAAGGTAACTTTGAGTCCGTACGTAATGGATAGGTTAGGTACGGTCAATGAACAAATAATAGTACAAGTACCTACATACAGAAGTTGCACGAAATTGATTGCCTCCATTGTCTAGTCGATCGTGGCATGGCAAATCTGAAATCACATTATTCGACAAAGAACGAAAGTCACCGACGTTGCTCACAGAATTAGTTCACTGAAGTGGCGTTGGGCTGGCCACGTCTGTCACAGGACCGATGAGCTGTGGAGCAGACGAGTCCTCGGATGGAGACCACGGACGGGAAAACGTAGTAGGGCGTCCTGAGGCACGGTGGACGGATCACCTTATGAGGATCGCTGGCGGCGGATGGATGCGAGGGGCTGAAGACAGAGTGTTGTGGCGCGCCTTGGAAGAGGCCTATGTCCAGCAGTGGACTGCTGTGGGCTGATGATGATGATGATGATGAAAAACGCATGTTTGCGACAATACATGTTTATGAGAAATACTGAGAAATTCCTAGAACACAGTTTAGACAATAAACAGGGTAAGTATGAAAATCATGAGAATAAAGTTGGCCACCTCTGTTCTAGATACTGGTACAGGGTGGTGACGAGTTGGGATTACGGCTGGCAGCAGAAGGCATCGCGCGTGCGCGCCCGCGACTTTAACTTCGGCCGCTGCGCCCTACTACGAGATACCTTCTACCGGAAGAACAATCCGGCGCCGGACCGCCGCACGTGTCGCAGGCTAGCGGTGGGGAGTTCTCCGTCTGTACTCAGTACTCCTGCTACTTTGGCTAAGGTCAGTATGAGGCTCGAGCAGTGTTGGCATAAAGCCTCTGGCTTTTACTTAAAAAAAAAAACAAGTGCCAGTTAACGTCAATGTCACTTTATGGCGCGAACGAAGCTCTTACAATACTGACCAACTTAGGTATCTGAGATCAATATCAATTTTATTTTGTTCATCCACCATTACCTCTCATATTTCGTTTTCTAGAATTTTTTTTACCGTATAACGGAAAAACCTACTGGACACTGGCAAAATTGTGCTCCAATGGATAGAGCCATATTTTTCTAAAATCTCATCTTATCTAGGTATCTGAGAATCAAACCGAGCAGTACTATACTTTGTGAGAACGGCATTAAAAAAATGACAATTCACAGATAGGTTGGTCAGTCTTGTAAACCATATTTCTCACAGAAGAACGAAATTCAAAATACGCCTGGCCAGATAGTAGAGCGAGTGAGAAATGAATAAAAAAATGGGGAACGTGTGAGCTCGCGGTGGCAACCGTGTTTTACTCTAAAATGTCTGGCGGTGTCCACGCAGCTTTGATGGTATTAAGATTCCGATGCTTCTAGATACTTATCTGGCTGGAATTGCGGCTGGCAGAATACGGGAGGCGTCAATCAACTACGGCCGCTGCACTCTGCTACAATCTTCTACCACAAGAGCAATCCAGCGCCGGACCCGCCGCACGTGTCACACACAGGCTAGCGGGGAGATGTCCGTCTGCACTCAGCACTCCTGCTAAATACTTAGGCAGGTTCAGTATGAAGCTCGAGCACTACTGGCATAACGCCTCAGTCAAGCTTTTTACTTTAAAAAAAAGACGTGTCACTTAACGTCAATGTCACTTTATGGCGCGAATCTAAATCGTATTTTTCACAGAACGAAATTCAAAATGGCCAAGCAGCAGAGCGAGTGACAGAAAAAAACAAAAATCGGGCATGTGCGAGTTCGCGGTGGAAACCGTGCTTTAAACTAAAATGTCTGGCGGTGCCCACGCGGCTTTAATGATATTAAGATCCCGATGCTTCTAGATACTTCTGTCTGGAACTCCAGCTGGCAGAATACGGGAAGTGCCAACAGCAGCCACTGCCTGTTGCGAGACACCAACCGGAAGAAATCCCCTATGCTGGACCCGTCGCACGACGCAAGCTAGCGTCGGAGTTTCTGCCTGCACTCAGTACCGCTCTACTTTAGTTAGGGTGACGGTGAGTATGAGACGCGTGGCGTGGGTATCATTTATACCAGGAAAGTATCCAACTAGCACTGCACAATTACAGTCACAACTAATATGAGGAATAGAAATGACACGCGAGGCTATGACTAAGAAGTTAAGAAGCCATATATTTTATTCAGACTTGTCTATAATAAAATAAATAATTGCTCAAAAAATAGGTTATTTGAGATTGTGATTACGAAAGGATCACGTTTTACTGCGTTTATGCCGTAATTTAATAACCAATATGCAAGAGAGGTGAAAAAGTGGCGCAACGGTTGTGTAAAAATACACACGATAATAATTATATAATAAGTTCTGTGATTGAACCATTAAGGAAGTGGCAGATAGAATAGTGCCTCCTCTAAGCTACACTAAGGACTTGGCCACACTTCGGCCTGGGTGGGACGTCTGCAGACGATGCAGGGTTTAAAGAATAAGGAAACTTTATTTATAGCAAAAAACATATATTTTATATTTTTATTATTTACAATATTTCAACTTTTATTTACATATTAACAACAGAAAATGTACCCCCATTATTTAAGGCCACATCTCACTGTCATAAAGGGAATTATTACAAAATAAAAATGTGTACAATTATTAGAATCGTTTATAATCTATTTAATTTACAATAATCTAATCGTTGCCCCGCTGTAGAAGCGTTATAATGATGGATGAGGTCAATGGTAAAGTTGTTTCAATGGATGGCTCCGGCGCGTGCTGGGCGAATCAATTCACAATTATTGTTGTACATATTCTTAGCTAAATAATGCTACGCTACGACACAACGCTGGCGGCCCATGCACCCATTGAAACACGCAGACTAAACGAATGCTAATGCTACAATAACTAAAAATAATCAACCATCATATCGTCAACAACATTCGCTCACTCTAACAAATTACCAAATAATAAAAATATTAATAAATATGAGACATTTTGTTCATTCTCAAGTTCATTTGACACATTATGTACAATAATTATCAGTCCTTAGAATTTCGCGTTACAACACATCAGCGCTTAATTTTTCTATAATACAATAATGGATTGTGCGGAATAAGACATTATTTTGCTCTCTCTCCCTTGGCGCGATGTCTTACTTCGCAGCGAGTTGCGCTCACTACTGATAAACTAACATTTTACAAACAAATGGTTGTGAAAGTTGAACGCATTCGCTGTCCAGACTTACAGGAGCAGCAATCCCACTGTGTCGACGCATATCAAAGTCGCCTAAGGCTCCGCATCCACCAGCCCCCCATAGGAAAGCAACGCTGGAGCGAGGATACGAAAATGAAGTAATCTTATTGGTGGATTATTTCCTCACACATGATTATGATAGAGATCAAACTAAATAACCATTTTTTTTTTAAGACTTAGGCAAGTTTAATATGCATCGACACATACGTTATGGGCCGCTTGCACGCACAGTGTATGGTTTACTATATAAGTTCGAGTTAAGTTTTAACCCAGGGTTAAGTAGTGTCAAAATGTATAACTGTCATTCATAACCCAAGATTACCGCTTCATATTTTAGCCCTACCCGAGCAAACGGCCTTTATTGGCGTGCATTGGGTGACACCAGGGTAGGCAGTTGGTAAAGTACTCGCCACCAGCACTAGCGCTGCCTACATTACGGCGTACTCCATGCACGCCATAGCTTTAGAGTATATGACAGTAAAGAGTAGAAAACGGACGTAACAGTAACAAATATACTAAGAGGCAGAAAATCTGGCCCTCGAATGTAAGCGGTAATAGACAATTTTGTATGTAGAGCGGGCCAAATTGTATGCCGCCGAGTATATTTTGGCCACGTTTAACCGTGACTATGAAGCTGGAGGCCCCAGGTTCGCGTCTCGGTAGAGGCACACGCTCATAATATAACGAATACGAATATGCTTGTATATGCTTATACCTGAGTTATTATGGTCGTTCTATGTATTTATCTATTACTAGCTGTTGCCCGCAACTCCGTCTGCGATGAATTCGGCTATCGGTATTCCGCGAGAACTCCCAGAATCCCAAACTATCCCTATTCCAAATTTGATCAAAATCGGTTCAGCGGTTTAAGCGTGAAGTGGTAACAGACAGGCAGACACAGACAGACGACAGTTACTTTCGCTAATACAATATTAGTAAGAATAAGTACGTATCCGTCAAAAATCAGTTGGTGTCAATTGACCCATGCATGATATTAACTTACGCCAAATACAATGAAAGTATCGCTCTGATTTCATTTACACTATTCACCCCTTATAAACAAGTGCCGAGCATCTTTTCCGCCGCGTCATAACAATTACATATTATTCGTTACCCCTCACGAACTTTTACCCCTTTTGTTAAAACGCTCAGGGGAGCTACTACGAAATTCGAAGTTCGTATCGTATCGTCCCTCTCACTCTCGTATTAAATAATATTAGCGTCAGCGGGACGGCGAGATACGAACTTCGAATTTTGCACTTCGTAGTATACGGCCAGGTCTGGAATTACATACAGCGTTATTGTCATACACTACGGCTGGATGCCGGCATTGAAAGCGTTCAGTTTCAGGATAAAGAAGCAGCATTTATATTCATTCATTCATTCATCCTAGCCTATATACGTCCCACTGCAGGGCACAAGAGGGCTTGGGCCATAGTTCCCACGCGGGCCCAGTGCGGATTGGGAACTTCACACGCACCATTGAATTGCTTCGCAGGTTTGCAGGTTCCTCACGATGTTTTCCTTCACCGCAAAGCTCGTGGTAAATTTCAAATGTAATTCTGCACATGAATTCCGAAAAACTCAAGAGGTGCGAGCCGGGGTTTGAACCCACGACCCACTGCTTGAGAGGCGATAGGTCAAACCACTAGGCCACCACGGCTTACCATTTATATTAAGATTGGAAATTTAATTTCTTAACAACTGCACGTTGTCAAAGAAGAGAAGCGACAGTTTTTTTTCTTGATAGCTATATCATGTGACTTGTAAAGGTCACAGCTCATTACAGCCACCCGGCATCCGACCAGCACCGCCTCGCCTCGAGCGGTTAGTATTCTTCATGTGGATTTGTATGGGTATGCACTCACTACATCAACTCCCGCGCGCGGACGGCGAGTGGACCACTCGCTGACAGCCCGCTACTCGCCGCCATAGTGACTATACCACGCGCCATATAAATCTGCCTAAAAGTTCATTACTTAATACTTAGTTTTGACGCATTTTTGAGATAATTTTTTTATGCGACGTTATTTTTTATGTTACTTCCGGATTGTGTTCGAATCGCTTAACGGTATAGTGCCTATTAAATTATTGGAATTATACCTTTTTAGT
>NC_133485.1:4613084-4614771 GCF_025370935.1 Choristoneura fumiferana | reverse complement strand
ATAGTATAAGTGTCAGCTGGGCTACTATGAAACTCGAAGTTCGTATTGTACCGTCCCTCTCGCTCTCGTATTAAATAGTATAAGTGTCAGAGGGACCGCACGACACGAACTTCGAGTTTCGAGTTTCGGAGTAGCCCTGCAGAGGGACTGCACGACACGAACTTCGAGTTTCATAGTAGCCCTGCAGGGCTACTACGAAACTCGAAACTCGAAGTTCGTGTCGTACCGTCCCTCTCGCTCTCGTGTTAAATAGTATAAGTGCCAAAGGGACCGCACGATACGAACTTCGAGTTTTGACTTTCGTAGTAGCCCTGCTGCTGCATCTGACAGACAATTTTCAGCAAAGCCAAAAGATTCTAGCTCACACAACCAAGCCAAGAAGTTTTAGCATAGCGATTAGCGTTATGATGTGGTATAGTAGAGGCTTTACTTAATGCTATTACAATCGAATGGAAACGATAATCGAATCGATGAAAACTTGAATATGTGCACTCGCCCTGCAGGGCTACTACGAAACCCAAAACTCGAAGTTCGTGTTGTGCGGTTCCTCTGACACTTATACTATTTAATACGAGAGCGAGAGGGACGGCACGATACGAACTTCGAGTTTCGGAGTAGGCCTTCTGTTCATGCTGTCAAGACAAGACAGACACCGATGAGACAAAGACAACGTTAAAATTTCATTCGACTGTACAATACATTCAATTTCATTTCATTCACTCATATTTATTACAATTTCCATTCCGACACGACACTTGTTTTGTCCTGGATTATTGGTGGCCATCAAAAATAAAATTAAATAAAAGCATTATTTGTGTGGTTGTCGTGTTTATACTGTTCGAGTTAACACAATACTTGTCTGAAAAGATACAAGTACCACAAAACCTACCATGATCCGGCTGAGATGTGAGTTATGAGCTCTTATTCAGTCACACTGCTTCTTCTCTAACAGAATTTTTTTCATCTTTCTGCGTTAAGCGTATTAGCCAGCTATAAACTTTAATCTTATAATCACTAAAGAGCGTGATAGTGCACGTCGATGTAACTATGGGTTCTGACGACGACAAATCAGCTATCGCAGCCAATTTCTGCGTGATTTCATCCGAGGTTGCTGTGTACGTGAAAATTGTCGGTTTATCCATGAAATGCCACCCAGAGGTTGTTTGAAAGAACTCTTTCGTTTTTGTCATGACTATCAAAATAAAGGATGTTTTAGAGTCAATTGCAAGTTTTCACATATTACAGTGGAAGAGGAAGCTCACTTTTACGAAACTGGTTCGTTTCCCCAAGATCCTCGCAGTATGCCTGTGTGTCAGGCATATTTACATGGAGCCTGTTCAAACCATGACTGTAAGATGATACATCCCCTAGAAATAACAAATAAAGAACCCCAACACATGATGAGTGTGCCACTCCACCATTCAACCGTCCACTCGTATAATGAGAGATGAAGAATCTGCTCCAGAGCCTAAGTTGCGACGATTTACTTATGAAGATAATGCAATAGAGAATCAAGTTTTATCTGCACCAAATTTATGCCAAAATTGTGAATCATTAGACCACAAAGTGAAATTGCTGCATGATAACATAAGTGTTTTGCTGAAAAAAAGTTGCAGATTTAACTGAAAAAATGTCCAACTGACTTCCATGAATGAGTTCTTATTGAACAAGCACAGATTAGAAGTGA
>NC_133485.1:4572472-4611816 GCF_025370935.1 Choristoneura fumiferana | reverse complement strand
AAGCCGCTGATAGACTGATTAGACGCGTTATGTTGGCCACCTGGACAAATCAAAGACAAAAATGGCCTAATCGATAATTTAAAAAAAAAAAGTTGACAGCAGTGACAGCAAATTAGCAGGAAAAAAAATAAAAGCGAGAAGTTTGTTTTCCCGCCATTTCCGATCCGCATGTTTATGTTGTGCAAAAAGCCATAATATGTTAATCATCCTAATATTTTTTCATATTTATTGTTAATTTATTGTTGCTAATTTAGAGGATTTTTAAATACAAAATTCCTGAAAATATTTTTTCCTGGTTTTTTTTAATCTTTGCGTAACTTCACCCTTCACTAAATATCTTCGGTATGGTTTTTTGCTCTGTCAAAGTCAGCTGTTCAAACTTGTGGCGGGCCATTTTTGACTTAGCAGGGAGATAAAGGAGGGTCTACGGTCCGCTAAACTTTAGCAGAGCCTTGATCGACTGATTAGCGCTAACAGACGTTTATGAATCATGTTTTTTAGCATCGGGCCTTCAAGGAGCCTTCAAGGAGGCTCTACTTTTTATGAATAAGGCTGTAAGAATTTAGAATAATATCCAAAATAACAAAGCAGGGCAACCATGTCTAGGTCTTAAGAACTAAATTTGTTAAAAAATGTCAGGAATCAGGACGGTATACATATTTTTGTACTTTGACCATATCAATATTTTTGCACTTACTGTACCTACCATGCAGTTAATTTCCTGATTACAGTTAAAATATTGTATGGCAGGGAAGGTACAAGTTGAAACTTTTAAACAGGGCTATTTTTTTTTTATTGTAAGTAATTAAATCTGTTAATATTGTCTGTTTTATCGATAAGTTAGAATATCAATCTAATCTAATTCTCGGGTCAAAAATGTTTGTGATCCAACTCCTTCGAAATAGCTTGACCGATTTTTATGTCATTTTTTGTGTATATTCGGTAGGTCTGAGAATAGGATGGAAACTATTTTTCATACTTCTACGCGGAAGGAGTCGCGGGCCAGAGCTAGTAATTCAATTAGTTGGAACTTTTTAAACAGGGCTAATTTTATTGTAAGTAATTAAATCTGTTAATATTGTTTGTTTTATAGATAAGTTAGAAAATCAATTGTAAATATATAATTATCTATTGAGTTTATTCTAGTTTTATTTGGAGTCAGACTTTGAATTTACAGAATTGGTGCCAATTCGGACGTGATTTATTCCAAGTCTAAAGGAGTATGGAGAGAATTGGGAGAGAAGGATACGTTCCATATTATTTATACTATTTTACCGCACGGCCGTAACTCCCTTCACCTGTCTAAGCACTTAAAAAAAACACGTTTCACTCACATTTCAATCTTGTCGTTCAAACTTGGTTCAAACAAATTGAATTAAAATAATGACGAGGCGATATGGTCCCCGACTTTAGCCTGGCCGAACGCACAAAATAATAAAAAAAACAACTTTTCCTTCAAATTCCTGTCAAAAGTAACTGAAATAAAGCAAAATTCTAAATTTTCGTTTCTTTTTACTAGCTTTCATATTTACCTTCATTATAAAATTACTGCGAAAAGATGTCTCACGCATTCGGAGCCGATGTCATGCAGAAGGCGAAGCGTCGCCAACGCAAATGGTGCCAGGAAAATTTGCTGACAGTGTTGGAACAAGCTAAAGACCGGCAGGCCCGCGATATAGAAGTGTCTATCGAGCTGGCAAAGGAACTTTTAGCGGTAAATAAACACCTAGAATTCGTCGTCTCATTTTTTCACCCTGTACAGTCGAGTTCGTATCGTATACCCGAGTAAAAATTAAATCAAAAAAATACCTGAACACGCTTCTATGCCGTTAACAATAGAGTATCTATATGTAGTGTTCACATATTTTTGATAATATTTTTGCATTTAGTTATAACCTAACCACCAAAAAGTTGGCAAACCCCCGACTTTGTCACTTCAAAGTTCAATACCTCAAAAACGGCTGAACCGATTATGATAAAACGTGTCTTAAGAACCATCGCTAGAAAACCTGCTTTTCAACAAAAAAAACGCATTCAAATCGGTCCACCCGTTTAAGAGCTACGGTGCCACAGACAGACAGACATGGACACATAGCAGTCAAACTTATAGCTCTTTTTCCGTCGGGGGTTAAAAATGAATGTTATTTAATGAAAACGTGTAGTTATGCGCCGGTATTAGTTTCGTCGGGTAGTCACGCGAGCACGCAGTGCGCGTGTTGTAGCAGCCGACGAGTCGCGTCGCTCCGGGAAGAAGGGCTACGAATTAGCCCGAAAAATGACGAGCTAAACTCGATTTAAGACGTGACTTAACCGTTCTAGTTAATAAAACATTGGTGAGTCTCAAGGTAGTTTCATGTTTAAAACTGTATTTTTTGTAAAAGAAAGACGGATAAGTTATTTTTAAGTAATTTCGGTCCCTGACTTTACTAAAAGTTTTAATATTCCAGATATACGCGGAGAAGTTGCCGAAACCCGTGGAGGTGCCGGCGCACACCCCAGAGCCGTTCGTGGACGACAGCATGATGCGACACATGGACCCCGCCGTACGCGCCATCCTGCATGACAGCACGGAAAAGGGGGCGGCGGAGCGGTACCTGAGGGAGAGGAACAAGAAGTCGCCGGACGAGAAGTTAGTAGTAATTAAGGATCTATTTTCACCAGAAATGTGCGAGGGTGTGTTGTGAGAAATGTGTATTTCATAATCCAAATAGAATGGCCTCGTTTACCTCGCCTCGGATAAAGTGTATTTTACATTTTTCATCACACTTGCTCGTAAACAGTGTCGTAACATGCAAGCTACCTTGGTTGCAACCCCCAAATAAAACCCTCGACCTTAATGTGCTTTCATGAAACCCGTGGTCGGTAAATGAGTCATTGCGCGTACAAATTCTTGTCATGAAGCCCAAGGTCGGTCAATGAGTCAATGTGCGTACTGATGGTGCTGCGCCGTGCCCGTGCGCGTGCTGCTGCAGGACCAGATGTACACGCATGTTGCGGCGCATGCTGCGGGGGGGGTGGGGAGGGCGGCGCTGCCAAGAGCGCAGCCTAAGGTATCGCCAATATTTGGAACAATTATATTTCTTCTTTTAGAAATATAACATTTTACTCGCAAATGTGATGAAAACATTGTATGTCCACGGGCGGTACTCATTAATTCCTCAGTCTTCGACTTCGGGCTTCTAATAGGACTCTCGTTCGTACTTCCTTATTAACCGCCTTAAGAACAATGTACTATTACTCCATTGTCCAGTCGATCGTGGCATGGCAAAAACGCATTTTTGCGACAATATAATTCTTATAATGTTTTTGACGACCAGATGGCCTAGTGGTTAGAGAACCTGACTACGAAGCTTGAGGTCCCGGGTTCGATTCCCGTATCGGGGCAGATATTTGCATGAAAAATACGAATGTTTGTTCTCGGGTCTTGGGTGTTTAATATGTATTTAAGTATGTATCTATCTATATAATTATATTTATCCGTTGCTTAGTACCCATAACACAACTTTGGGACTAGGTCAATTGGTGTGAATTGTCCCGTGATATTTATTTATCATGAGAAGTACTGAGAAATTCCTAGATCACACAGGACAATAAACAGGGTAAGTATGTAGATCATGAGAATAAAGTTGGCCACCTCTGTTCTAGATACTGGTACAGGGTGGTGACGAGTTGGGATTACGGCTGGCAGCAGAAGGCATCGCGCGTGCGCGCCCGCGACTTTAACTTCGGCCGCTGCGCCCTACTACGAGATACCTTCTACCGGAAGAACAATCCGGCGCCGGACCCGCCGCACGTGTCGCAGGCTAGCGGTGGGGAGTTCTCCGTCTGCACTCAGTACTCCTGCTACTTTGGCTAAGGTCAGTATGAGGCTCGAGCAGTGTTGGCATAAAGCCTCAGGCTTTTACTTTAAAAAAAAAAACAAGTCTGTCAGTAACGTCAATGTCATTTTATGGCGCGAACGAAGCTCTTACAATACTGACCAACTTGGGTATCTGAGAATCAAACCGAGCAATACTATACTTTGTGAGAACGCGTAAAGTGTGAGCTCGCGGTGGAAACCGTGTTTTACTCTAAAATGTCTGGCGGTGTCCACGCAGCTTTGATGGTATTAAGATTCCGATGCTTCTAGATACTTATCTGGCTGGAATTGCGGCTGGCAGAATACGGGAGGCGTCAATCAACTACGGCCGCTGCACTCTGCTACACTCTTCTACCACAAGAGCAATCCAGCGCCGGACCCGCCGCACGTGTCACACACAGGCTAGCGGGGAGATCTCCGTCTGCACTCAGCACTCCTGCTAAATACTTAGGCAGGTTCAGTATGAAGCTCGAGCACTACTGGCATAACGCCTGTCAGGCTTTTTACTTTAAAAAAAAGACGTGTCACTTAACGTCAATGTCACTTTATGGCGCGAAACTAAATCGTATTTCTCACAGAACGAAATTCAAAATGGCCAAGCAGCAGAGCGAGTGACAGGAAAAAACAAAAATCGGGCATGTGCGAGTTCGCGGTGGAAACCGTGCTTTAAACTAAAATGTCTGGCGGTGTCCGCGCGGCTTTAATGATATTAAGATCCCGATGCTTCTAGATACTTCTGTCTGGAACTCCAGCTGGCAGAATACGGGAAGTGCCAACAGCAGCCACTGCCTGTTGCGAGACACCAACCGGAAGAAATCCCCTATGCTGGACCCGTCGCACGACGCAAGCTAGCGTCGGAGTTTCTGCCTGCACTCAGTACCGCTCTACTTTAGTTAGGGTGACGGTGAGTATGAAACGCGTGGCGTGGGTATCATTTCATACCAGGAAAGTATCCAACTAGCACTGCACAATTACAGTCACAACTAATATGAGGAATAGAAATGACACGCGAGGCTATGGCTAAGAAGTTAGAAGCCATATATTTTATTCCGACTTGTCTATAATAAAATAAATAATTGCTCAAAAAATAGGTTATTAGAAAGGATCACGTTTTACTGCGTTTATGCCGTAATTTAATAACCAATATGAAAGAGAGGTGAAAAAAATGGCGCAACGGTTGTGTAAAAATACACACGATAATAATTATATAATAAGTTCTGTGATTGAACCATTAAGGAAGTGGCAGATAGAATAGTGCCTCCTCTAAGCTACACTAAGGACTTGGCCACACTCCGCCTGGGTGGGACGTCTGCAGACGATGCAGGGTTTAAAGAATAAGGAAACTTTGTTTATAGCAAAAAACATATATTTTATATTTTTATTATTTACAATATTTCAACTTTTATTTACATATTAACAACAGAAAATGTACCCCCATTATTTAAGGCCACATCTCACTGTCATAAAGGGAATTATTACAAAATAAAAATGTGTACAATTATTAGAATCGTTTATAATCTATTTAATTTACAATAATCTAATCGTTGCCCCGCTGTAGAAGCGCTATAATGATGGATGAGGTCAATGGTAAAGTTGTTTCAATGGATGGCTCCGGCGCGTGCTGGGCGAATCAATTCACAATTATTGTTGTACATATTCTTAGCTAAATAATGCTACGCTACGGCACAACGCTGGCGGCCCGTGCACCCATTGAAACACGCAGACTAAACGAATGCTAATGCTACAATAACTAAAAATAATCAACCATCATATCGTCAACAACATTCGCTCACTCTAACAAATTACCAAATAATAAAAATATTAATAAATATGAGACATTTTGTTCATTCTCAAGTTCATTTGACACATTATGTACAATAATTATCAGTCCTTAGAATTTCGCGTTACAACACATCAGCGCTTAATTTTTCTATAATACAATAATGGATTGTGCGGAATAAGACATTATTTTGCTCTCTCTCCCTTGGCGCGATGTCTTACTTCGCAGCGAGTTGCGCTCACTACTGATAAACTAACATTTTACAAACAAATGGTTGTGAAAGTTGAACGCATTCGCTGTCCAGACTTACAGGAGCAGCAATCCCACTGTGTCGACGCATATCAAAGTCGCCTAAGGCTCCGCATCCACCAGCCCCCAATAGGAAAGCAACGCTGGAGCGAGGATACGAAAATGAAGTAATCTTATTGGTAAACTAAATAACCATTTTTTTTTCAAGACTTAGGCAAGTTTGATATGCATCGACACATACGTTATGGGCCGCTTGCACGCACAGTTAACTATATAAGTTCGAGTTAAGTTTTAACCCAGGGTTAAGTAGTGTCAAAATGTATAACTGTCATTCATAACCCAAGATTACCGATTTAATATTTTAGCCCTACCCGAGCAAACGGCCTTTATTGGCGTGCATTGGGCGATACCAGGGTAGGCAGTTGGTAAAGTACTCGCCACCAGCACTAGCGCTGCCTACATTACGGCGTACTCCATGCACGCCATAGCTTTAGAGTATGACAATAAAGAGTAGAAAACGGACGTAACAGTAACAAATATACTAAGAGGCAGAAAATCTGGCCCTCGAATGTAAGCGGTAATAGACAATTTTGTATGTAGAGCGGGCCAAATTGTATGCCGCCGAGTATATTTTGGCCACGTTTAACCGTGACTATGAAGCTGGAGGCCCCAGGTTCGCGTCTCGGTAGAGGCACACGCTCATAATATAACGAATACGAATATGCTTGTATATGCTTATACCTGAGTTATTATGGTCGTTCTATGTATTTATCTATTACTAGCTGTTGCCCGCAACTCCGTCTGCGATGAATTCGGCTATCGGTATTCCGCGAGAACTCCCAGAATCCCAAACTATCCCTATTCCAAATTTGATCAAAATCGGTTCAGCGGTTTAAGCGTGAAGTGGTAACAGACAGGCAGACACAGACAGACGACAGTTACTTTCGCTAATACAATATTAGTAAGAATAAGTACGTATCCGTCAAAAATCAGTTGGTGTCAATTGACCCATGCATGATATTAACTTACGCCAAATACAATGAAAGTATCGCTCTGATTTCATTTACACTATTACTATGTTGTTATTCACCCCTTATAAACAAGTGCCGAGCATCTTTTCCGCCGCGTCATAACAATTACATATTATTCGTTACCCCTCACGAACTTTTACCCCTTTTGTTAAAACGCTCAGGGGAGCTACTACGAAATTCGAAGTTCGTATCGTATCGTCCCTCTCACTCTCGTATTAAATAATATTAGCGTCAGCGGGACGGCGAGATACGAACTTCGAATTTTGCACTTCGTAGTATACGGCCAGGTCTGGAATTACATACAGCGTTATTGTCATACACTACGGCTGGATGCCGGCATTGAAAGCGTTCAGTTTCAGGATAAAGAAGCAGCATTTATATTCATTCATTCATTCATACATCCCAGCCTATATACGTCCCACTGCAGGGCAGAGGCTTCCTCTTGGAACAAGAGGGCTTGGGCCATAGTTCCCAAGCGGGCCCAGTGCGGATTGGGAACTTTACACGCACCATTTAATTGCTTCGCAGGTTTGTGCAGGTTTCCTCGCGATGTTTTTTTTCACCGCAAAGCTCGTGGTAAATTTCAAATGTAATTCTGCACATGAATTCCGAAAAAATCCAGAGGTGCGAGCCGGGGTTTGAACACTACATCAACTCCCGCCCGCGGACGGCAAGTGGACCACTCGGTGACAGCCCGCTGCTCGCCACCATAGTGACTACTAGGAAATTTGTGGACCACGCGAGGTCCACTCGTTGTCAACGCGGCGTCCACCCGTGGACCACCTGTCGACAACGAGTGGACACCGAACGGGTGCCGGGTGGCTTTAATGAGCTGTACCTCAATACGTATGCTCGCTATTTGTATTAATCAAGAAGCCTTGACGAATTGCTTTACCCCAGAAATTATTTTGTGATGATGATAAATGAGATCTGACATGATATGCCAGCTTCCTTAGCTAATTACATCCCGCACTTAGTTTCAGCAACTTTTTTAAACGTAAAAAGAGTTACGGAAACTATGCATTTTTCAACATTTAGCTACGTTACAATACTTTATTGTTACATTAAAAATAAATAGGTTAAATAATATTCGAAATAATGTCCCGTTATTTAATCGCGATCAGTAATGTTCAGTGCCCGAAGCTGTAGTAATATTATAACGTAGAGAAATGGTTGCTAACACACGCTGATATGAAGTTATTGTCATAATTATAATTTGTAATCGTGGCGTTCACAATCACAATCCATAATGCTTTCGACCTCAGTACTTACACAGTTCAATATTTTTGTTGGGTCTATCTCGATAATATGTCTATTTGAGACGTTCTCAGAATTTCCAACCACATCTGCCTCATCATGACGACCTTAAATACACTGTAACGGTAATTTAAAATCGCACAAACATTGTATCTTACAATTTCAATCAAGAACTTTTTAACCAATTCTTACATTCAAATTTAAAATAAATTATTTGCATCTTCTGTACCCACATTTAGCTTCAGACACGCGTCACCAGTCGTACACACATTTCAGATCGTGATACTCATTTGCACATAACGATAATAATTAAGGCGCGTTTGTCTGTTAAGTTAAAAAATATATTAATAGTGTAATTTAAATTTTGCCCTGAAATAGCACTTTTCTTTCTATTTTGACTATCCTAAAGCCACGAATAAAACTGCGAATTTGTGAATGAATGATAGAATTTGATTCGTCCATGAAATGTTCTGTTTGAGAATGCGTTGAGAAAATGCAACTATTTGGACATTAGGAAAAAATAACACTATGTACTTTAGATTTAGCTCGTATGCCCACCGGAAATACCTACAAACACTACAAGCTAACACGCGCAACTGAAACTCAATTTTCATTGGAACCGACATTTGGGGTCCGGTTTTTGACATTACATCGATGTGGAGAAAAAGTGCGCTGAAACAACTTATTATTTTTAAAATTTTGAAACGTGGATGACTTCGTTTTCTGTTCTTCGTGGCAGTTTGTGTATTCGGAAGATACGGTAACGATTCTGCCATGGTTAAAGCTCTGGCATATATAAAAATGGAGCTAATATTGAGCGGACGAAAATATTTACACTTTGCAAGTCTGAAAGTGCTTCTATTAGAAGCACTTTGACCTGGAATGTTTTTAAAGCAAGCCTAACATGGAAAACTAACAGAATTGTATCGATAGCATGCTAAATACTAACTGACATTTGTTGTGTATATCGTTGCAGATTGTAAATAAACTAGGACTAATTGATTCAGGCTAATTGCAAAATTTAGAATTCTGGCAGTATTAAATTACTTGTTTGAGCGAGCATCGCAAGTAACTGGCAGCTTTTTTGCCATTCATTAAAGATGGTGAAAAAGCGATAGTGTTTGCTCAGTGGCCCAGCTAAGGCGCTTACAAAGGTAAATACGAGAATAGAAAAAAAAAATCCGTCTACTAATAACGGCAGGGCCACGAATATCGCTAGCCCATGATTAGTGCCCAGCTGTTAAATTACATCACACACCATGGCACGGGACCATGCCGTTACATGTAGACATAATAATGACATTTTTATACAGTTTTTTTGGATAATTAATTCGCACACTGACATATTTTGAAACTGCCTGTACTGATTAGTGCCAAGTCTACGTAGTATCGTTTAAATCTGCTCAGCACCATAAAAACTTGTTTATCGCGGACATTAAGTGACCACAAACACTTAGACAATCGTTGTATGTGTCTTCACAACATCATAGTTTATAAAAAACATGTTTTAGGCTTGTCGAAGACGTGTTTAGTTTACGTTTTAAGTACAGCAGAAATGACAGTTTTTCAAAGAAAAATGTGTTGAACGCGTATTAACAGTTGTCTTAGTTTTTCTGGTAACACTGGAAAGCCTGTACATTTGCCTGCCGGTTAAGGAATATTGTTGAGTTGCTTTGTCCGCGACAAAAACTAGCGGGCTCAGCTCCTCTTTCTCTTGAGTAACCGTTTAGCTTGGCTTAATCGAACCAGCCTGTACCTTTTTGCAATGAATTTATAACAATTGTAGATCTAGATGGCGCTATTTTTCTGCTCGGTTGTTTCTGATAGCCGCTTCGCCGGCTCGAGTCCCTGTTTATACCTTTAGAATAAAAGGTGTCTAGGTGGGTTGCGAGGCGCTGGGAGGCGGAGGCAGGGCGGGCGGCGGTCCCGTGGTCCACTGCACCAGGGCGTGCTGGGGCAGCTGCGTGGCTTGGAAGTGATCCTTGAGCAGCGCCTGTGAGAAGTTGCAGTGCATCTGGTACGCTTCGTTCTCGCGGTCGGTGTCGCCCGCTAACCGGTACAAGTCTGAAACAATCCATACTAAGATTATAAATCCACTCCACTATTTCTTAATTTTAAACTCTTTGTCGGTCCCTGACTGAATGCTCCTTTCATCCGCTCAAAGGTTGACTGGTAGAGACCCCTTAAAAAGATAAGTTCGCCTTTGTACATGTATCGTAACGTTCTTGTAAATAAAAAGTTTACATACATACATAAATGCGAAAGCAACTGTCTATCTGGGTGAATATTCGGGCGTTTTGTACCGCCGTCATTGTTCTCAACACTTTTTTTATCAGATTTCAAGAAATAGGTACAATAAATATCAACATGTGTCAACATGTGTTCATCAATATGTGTCGGATGTTGATGTTTGTTGTACCTTTTTGCTTAAGAAATCTGATAAAAAAAGTGTTGAGAAGAATGACGGCGGTAATCACGCCCGAATATTCACCCATCTGTCTCTTCGCGCTTAAATAGATTTAGATTGTATGAGACTCTGGGAATGACACAGGATAGTTTATTATTAAAAATTGCGTAGTTCCCGCGCGATGTACAAATTCTTTACTGACGGAGACTCGTGATATGATCACAAAACAGCCGAAATGATGATCCTGACACAGCCATAAATATCTGGTGATTTGATTTGTGACAAATACTAAAGTTCGGCAATATTCGGCGGCGAATAGAAGCAGAACACAAACTCCATATATATGATAGGTACAGTAATAATAAGAAAATGGGCGTGCATGTAAATCACCAGAAGAGTAGGCATTATTGCGTTGTAGTTACATTTATATCTTTAATTCCGGGTCGAAAATTACAGGTCGTACAGGCCGTACAGCCAGCCAGCTGGAGTGGATGAGCGGTTACGGTGCTCAAAATGATCTACACACGACTCTACTGTCAAGAGAGATTTTAGATAATTTTGAACACCACAACCGCTCATCCACTTCTGCTGCTGACTGTACAAACCGCACACTTATAATGATAAGGCAACTAAAATAGTTTCCAAGTCGAACGAGAGATGGCGCTAGCTGTCATTCTCATAACGCTATCGTTTGGTTCCCCTAATATTCTTAAATTGGCCTAGTGAGTTCGGTACACTTATTCAAATCAATCAAATTCAAATCAAATTTAAAGTTTTTGAATCCCGATCCTAAATAACATTTAGGTTAGGGTGCTCTGGCCAAAACCTCACAAAATATATAATAATTGGAATGCCTATAGAACAATACGATAAAAACAGACATTTTAATGCAACGTAAAACATTACGCAATTCAGAGCTCTCCAATAATGTATCTATGGTAGACGCTATATTTATTTTAGCATTTATAGGCATTGAGGACGAAACGTTCTCCAATAGAGACCACGGATCGGCAAGCGCAGCACAGGACGTCCACCAACGAGATGGATGGAGGACCTGAGGCCATATTGCTTAACGTTTCTGACGCTCACAATCGCAATCAAATGACAGACTTCGCATACAAAAACTGTCATTTGATACCAATCGCGAGCGTCAGAAACGTTAGGCAATATACGGCCTCTGAGGCCTAATTGTCTAACATATCACAATCGTTTTCACCACTTGTTTCAGTCATACGGTATAAGACGGAGTGTAAGGTGATGGTACTGATGGTGAATGCGACCACGAACGCCAGTGCCTTAGACAATAATACTGGCCCTTTACTGCAAGTGCGAAATTCGAACTTCGTATCTTGCCGTCCCGCTTCCGCTTATATTATTTAAAACGAGAGAGAGGGACGGTACGATAAGAACTTAAATTTTCGAATTTCGTAGAAGTCCCTCAGGTTCGCGGTGTTTGTAGGCCGCTTCCAACTGAAGCAACTAGAGGTCTATAATAGTGTGTTAAAAACTCCAGTACTACCTATACTTTAAACCATTATAGGGGCTACTGATTGCTAATACGAATAGGTACAAGTGGAAAAACAGAGTAATTCGAAAAAAAAAAAAGTTTTGTATGGAAGTTGAGTCACAAGAAGACTTCTCCATACAATATTTAAAAAAAAAAACGAATTTCAATGTTTTTCCACTTACATTAAATGATATTGTACCGGATAATTCACGTCTTAAACCGTGTTTAGCTCGGCATGTTTCGGGCTAATTCGTAGCCCTTCTTCCTAGGAGCTACGCGAGTCGGCGGCTGCCACTGCACTGCACTGCTGAATTAGCCCGAAACATGTCGAGCTAAACTCGATTTGAGACGTGTGTTATCCAGTACAATATAATTTAATATGAGTGAGTCTTACGGTAGTTTCATGTTTAAAAAGTTTTTCCACTTGTATCATATTAGTAATCAGTAGCCCTAATATTGATTACTGTATAGTACAGGATTTTTTTAGCACCCTATATGGGGTAGACCTATGTCCAACAGTGGACGTTACGGCTGATCCTTTTACCTTTGAGTATAGCGGAAGCCCACAACTGCACATGCACGTCAGGTATCTTGCTGGCGAGCTGCATGGCCGGCGTCACCATATTCATGCTCTCGCGCGAGTTGTTGATGGACAGGAAGATGTGTCCCAGCAGCACGAGCGAGCACGACGTCAGCCGGTTCAGATCTTCCGCGTTAGCCATCTTCAGCGTCTCGCGGAGGTACCGTCTAGAACAAGATTTAGTGATTGCAGCTGCCATCTTGGAGTACATTAGTGATATACGCAGATTTAGTAAAAGGATAAACCTTGCTACTAAGGCGATTATTCGAGCGTTACAACCGTCCATTTTTCTAGACACGTTTCTGAAAATATGGCCGAATATTCTGATACAGTTTTTTATTTATCTGGCCGCTTTTTATTAAAAGTCACAAGTGCTACAATTCTACATTAGTAATCGAGTTTCTCATAAATAAAAGTGACAATTATGTAGAATTGTAGCACTTGCAACTTTTATAAATAGGGGCTGGGTATAAATAAAGGACCTATAACAAATAATCGGAAACGACGTCAAAATCTACAGCCAATGAGGGCTAAAAGACAGGTGAAATATCGCTAGATGGCGTTAGTATCGTTAGATTTCTGTGACGTTACGGTCTAAAATTTTCATCCATTCCCCATTGGCTCATTTAGTTATTATTAGCCAATTGCAAGCAAGACCTCGCGATATTAACGCCATCTAGCGATATTTCACCTGTCTTTTAGCCCTCATTCGTAAAAAGATTAACCTGATAAATGGGGCGGTTGAACCGCTCGAATAATCGCCTACTATCTATAATAATAAAGCTGGATTATGATGCTTAACGGTTATGATCGTTCATATATCTATCTGTAGTGCTATCTATGTCTAGGCACTAAAGCCCTCGCTGAATACTCACTTGGCCTCGTTATACCGCGCTTGGAAGAAGGCTTGAAGCCCTAACACGTAGTAGGAAGCGGCGCGGAGCCCGTGCGCGTAAGCGGGCAACGCTTCTGGTCGCACCTGTAAATATTTAAAAAAAAACAATTAAAAATTCTAAACAGAAAAGAAAACACTCGACAAAAATAAAGACTGCATGAATGTTTTTACGATTTAAGAGTACCTGGTAGTCTTAATACGCATCAGCGTTGCGTCTGTGCGTATAAAATATATTGATTTATATGGAAGCAGGTGGGTTTCTGCATGAAAATAGACATATGCCACAAACACAGCTGGTTTTTAAGCATGGTCGCGGAGTAGCAAATTAATCAGACTTATCGTCAGAATAGTTTTGATGCACTATTAATTCTTTCCCAATAACGCCGTAGCTGGTAAAGGAGTACTGAGATCATGGAGAGTCCTCACAATCACATGTTATAAATTGAGACTAGCTTTTAACCTACAAACAAATAATAAGTCAGGAATTGTAACTGCGTCATAAAAATGGAAACTGTGTCCTAAGTGTGTCCTGCGCTAAGGTGCGCATGCGCGTCATTTAATTTCGACTGACATTTATTTGCAAGTTTAGTGAGCTCACGTCAAATTTTCGCATTTTTGATTGTGAACAGCTCTAAATTATCATGCCAACGTGTGTTATGAAGTGGTGCAGGAACAATACAAAATTAAAATGTCCAGGGATCACTTTCCACTAGTAAGTAGTCGTAAAATTAGATTTATATTCAAAAATGTTCAAATACATTATCAGTTGGAGATGGTCAGTATCAAGTCTGTGGTCTATGGCTCACATAATGTAAATGACAGTTTCCTCACCCCTCTTCATACTTTCTTCTTTCCTGTATCGCCCAAACAATAGGTACAAACAGTCTTTATATTTTTCACAATTTTTGGTGTGAATAATATAAGATACAATAGTTTAATGTCAACTGCTCATCACCTTTTACGAAAGATTGCTTTTTCCGATGCAGAGACGTTCATTATTCAAGAGTCCTGGTGCTTCACCACCCGTTCCATTTCACCATATGCATTACGAGAAGCATAAATTGCTTAGCAACTGTGTTAAAATAATTAAGAGTAAATCCTTACTTGTTATTGAGTAGTACCTAACTCCGGTGGCCAACTGTGGTCTTCACTTGTCTTTATCATTAGTTTCAAATGATGATGTTCAAGAGCAAATGCACCAGTTACTACTAAATATATCCAAATTACCATAGGTGTCCCTACAATATTTAAAGAGTTCCCTCGATTTCCTTAGGATCCAATCATCAGATCCTGATTTTGTGCCTATGGGACTTAATATTTTTTTTCAAATCATTTCATAAATGACGGAGTTCTGTGGTAACCGCCAAAAAAAAATACAACCGAATTGATAACCTCCTCCTTTTCCTTTATGTAAGTCGCTTAAAAAACAAGCTGTCTTTATCAATATGACACGTCATTAAAACGTTAGAAGTAAGAAGTGATCCGTCTGATCTGAACGCCAGTTGTCTATGTAGTTTGTGAATCTGACATTGCATCACGCGAGCCAACCAATCCCTGCTTTGTTTCTGAATTTTAACCAATCAACAAGCATGTCTATTTGTAACCTTGAAATTGATTTAATCATAAGTCGTTTTGGTTTTAGGTATGGCCACTTTTTGTGTGGAATTTGTTCTGAGTTACGCTTCCTGACTTATTATTTGTTCGTAGCTT
Source organism: Choristoneura fumiferana (assembly GCF_025370935.1). Lineage (NCBI taxonomy): Eukaryota > Metazoa > Arthropoda > Insecta > Lepidoptera > Tortricidae > Choristoneura > Choristoneura fumiferana. The sequence continues at coordinate 4,596,541 of NC_133485.1, read as the reverse complement.
TTAACAGACGTGACGTGTCTAGTGTAGACGTATCTAGTTGGGCGTGGCGCCGCAACTGACACATCTCAAAGTGTTCACACAACGCCACTGATAGCTAGTGAAACTTACCTGCTCCATTAGTTGTGCTAAGTCGTTATCCCTCCGTCCCCGTAAGTATACAATGGCCAGGTTAAGTTTCGCGAACATCCATAAGTCTCTCTCTTGTGACATCTGAAACACAGACAATCAACAATTACTATATTATATTTCCAAACCGCGAACATCTTTCTACCCAGTATTTCTTTTATGGACGTAACCAGGGGGGGGGATTAAATGTTTCCCCTACACACTACATACTTATATTTTATGAATCGTGTAGAAAACAACAAATCTGTATGACAAAACAAGCACAGGGGACCCCCTCCTGGGCGAGAAGCTGCATACGCCCTTGATTTCTCTTGCTGTGGTCACCTGTATGGCGGTGAGGAATTGCGCTTCTGCGGCCTCCATGCAGTTCATGGACATCGCGTACAGGCCCAACAGGCAGTGCAGTTGCGGGGTATGCGCCTCTGCGCTCGCCGCTGTAACACAATTAAACATTCACAATAAAACTTTTTGGTGGTTCAAAAGCAATCATTTCATTTCGATTATTTTTTGCCACAGTACTACAAAGAATCCTTATAGTTTCGTCATGATCATCCGCACGTCCGCGGTTTAGCTTAGCTACTTGTCACACCATTGGCGTGTAGTGGGTTAATTCCAGGGTACACAGCTAGACAGTTTGCGTCTGCAGCAACACGCCACCCTCCCACAGCAGTGTAGGCAACACTAGCACTGCCTATATAACCTCGATTCACGCCATAGTGTCACACACAACTCACAAGCGTGTCAATAGATCAGAGAATTAGCAAGACGTAGTAGCAGCGAGCGGGCTGGTCATATCTGTCGAAGAACCGACAACCGCTGGAGTTCTTGAGTAGAGACCGCATCTCGGCAAACGAAGTGTGGGAGACGCCCTCCGGCCAGGTGGAGTGACGATATGGTATAATATGGATGCGTTTAGCCGAGAACAGGGCGCAATTGCGCTCATTCGGAAGGAGGCTATGTCCAGCAGTGGACGCAATAGGCTGTTGATGATGTTGATGTGATGAGGATGATGATGATTATTATTATTGTTATTATGATGATGATGACCGACCCCCGTCAGAGAACGTATAGTTGTAATGCTGACGCGCCCTGCCGCGCACGGCGTCGGCGAACTCGTCGAAGCGGTCGCCGGTCGGCATCGGCCTATTGCTATAGGCTGACGATGATGATGATGATGATGGTGGTGGTGGTGTACTGACCGGTGGGCGCGACGGTGAGCAGATGCGCGGCGCGCGCGATCTCGTGCAGCGCGTGCGCCTTGCCGCCGCAGACGAGCCGGCAGAGCGCCGCGTGCTCCACCAGCGCCATGCGCAGACGCCACGCCAGCGCCGCGCCGCTGCGCGCGCCCACCATCGTCGCCGTCTCCGCGAAACCACTCGCTGGAAACAACGCAACGTTAAACGTTGTAGGATTACAAGTAAAATAAAATTGATAAAGTAATGTTGGATAAGGGTGTTTTTCGCTATTGTTGCGCGGGCGTTTTTTGGTCGGCTTAAGCTGATGCTGCGTGCGTCGGTAGGTGTGGGGAGACCCTTAGCCACGTAGCGAGTGTAGAAAATGCTACTGCCCCCAGCTCCCCGCGCATCAACGTTTTCTGATCGTAAAAAATATCAATTTCCTTTGATAGAAGCCTGAAAATATTTTTCAAATCAATGTAAGTACATGAAACAGCCGCCAAAGAAAGATATGGTATCAAAATGATGGACTTTAACGTTTTATCTTATACAAGAAACCAAGGGTCCTGCAAGGTCAAAGGCAAATCAAAGGCCCCGCGATAAAATTTGCTACAGGCCTCGCCTGAAGCCTCAGTGAAGTTAAAGTAGTGTGGTTAAGTTATGCAAAATAGTCCGCGGAAAAGCAAATCAAGTCTATTGTAAGATCTCAGCGAAATAATAATCCCTGATCGACAAAAAATTCAAGCAAAATCTGATGAATTTTAAATCTGTCACATCGACCTCAATCTTGAAATACGAGTTTAATAGTAATAAATTACAGCTCTAATCTAATTTGTCAACTATCCAAAAATATATTATATTTGAGCTGTATTCTTGAGCAAGCAATACACAGGTTTTTACCACTTCGATTACAAAAGTTGAGGTCCTGGGTTTGGTTCGATTTGGTTGGGAATTAGTTTCAATTACAAAAATGATTACAAGAGTAATCAAATCACGAACTTCATTGACATTACCACCGCTTCCCACAAACCGCTGAACTTCGGTGCCTCGAGAGGCAGCCCTAAACAAGTTCATCCCCACTTACCGGTCAGCTTGTCAATTTGCGCAAGCGCTTTCTCGGTGTACTTGTGCGCTTTGTCCATGTAGCCGGCTTGTGCGGAGTGCATCACGGTAACTAGATACACCAACACGTAGAGCTGTTGGCGGGACAGCCACACGAACGACTCGCCCGGCGCGCTGCCACACACCGCTGAAAACGACGGTCAACTCAGACACAGTCCCGTATTCATCCATAGATTGTTATGACTCCGTAGATTTATCATTCAAGTACTGACGCTGATTTTTGATATCAAGTAAAGAGATAATTTGAAAAAATATATATTAACATCATATCAGCCGGCAGATGGCCATTGCTGGAGATATTACTTCCCCAAGGAGCTACACAACGATCGGTTTTGTGCTACATTCTCGCAATGGCCGCCCGCGATCTTTACCAAATCGTCTATCCTTGCGGTAAGGCTGTTAACATTTCGCCTTCCGGCGAAAATAGTTCGGGTTAGATAAGTTTTATTGAATTTGCACATCACACACATAGTGTTTAGTTTGTGACTCACTGTTAAACGTGTGTTTCATGAATATATCAACGTTCATGGCATCTAACAAAATGAAGTTTTGATCAAGTGGTCCCTCATCAAGTTGAGGAAACAAACACAGATAAAATAAAAAGTTAGTGTTTAAGCTTTTACAAAAAAGTGCAATAAATAGGCCTTGACAGACATACAAGGGCTGCCTTTTAAGTTGTGTCGTTTAGAAAAACTAAAGACAATTTAAGAGTTGAATGGTATTTATTGTTTTTCAAAGTAATCACCGTGATATGTAATACACTTTTTCATTCCGTCCGATTCCGTCATTATTCCAGTCCGAAGTCGTTGCTTGATTTTTGGAAAAGTGAAGAAATCATTAGGACTTAAGTCTGGGCTGTACGGCGGGTGTTCCAGATTTTCGAAGTTTTGCTCTTTTAAAAACGCACTGCCGGGCGGTGTGCGAGCTCGCATTATCGTTGTGCAGTACTATACGACGTCTTGGGTTATTTTTTCGGAACTCGCCGATAACTTCAGGTAAACAAACAGTGGTATACCAATCAGCATTAACTGTTTTACGTGTACAAACGTGGCGACCATTTTTTTCGAAGTGCTGCGTGAGCGTATTACTTTGGTCGGTTTTGGCTCATCTTGGAACACCCAAACAGTCGACTGCTGTTTAGAATCCGGATCGTAGGCATATATCCAAGATTCGTCACCACTGATAATGTCATAAACGTGCTTAGACTAGTCTCCTCGGCTGAATTGCCGCAGAGTTTTGCGACACCATCTAACGCGAGCCATTTTTTAGTCTTCACTAAGTAAATGTGGTATCCAGCGTGAGCTCAATTTTTGAACACTGACCTGAAATGCTTAATGAAGCTTCTATCTCACGGTATGTCGCATGGCGATCTTCGACGATCAGTTGCCGTACAGCATCAATGTTCTCCTGGATTACGGCTGTTTTTGGTCGGCCTTCATGGTGCCTATCACTAAGACTAGAGCAACCATGTAGGAATTCTAAATACCAGCGTTCCACAGTCCGGATGCATGGTGCTTTATTATTAAAAACCGTAGTCAGCTCTTCAAAGCACTGAAGACGCGTTAAACTCCTTTTGAAGTTGTAAAAAATTATCGCACGTAAATTTTCCTCGAAATTTCCATTTTCACAATTGACTTGTCAACTTTGAACCGACGCCGCTAAAACGGTTCGGCGGGTTCGGCCGATCTCGAGTCATTCTTTTGTTTTTGAATTCTAAATTCAAATATTTTAAAATGATACTAGTTTTTTTTTAATAATCACAGGAGGAGGTTTGCAAATGACAGAACTTAAAAGGCAGCCCTCGTATAAGACAAAATACTTAAGTATTTTAGACTAAATAAGTACTTTCTAAATAAATCTCACAAGATAGTACTTACTGTCATCATCAGGCCATGAGGGAGCCATAATGGTCTGAATGCTTTGCTGCAGCTGTTTAAGACAGGGCTTCACACTCTTCACCTGCCCAGCCATTAAGTAATGGCATACCTGATACAAGCAATTACAAGTTATAAATTAGTCTTAAGTATTTAAGACTGAAGATGGCAAACTCTAGCAAAAAAATAGTCATGGTAAGGATCCTTGTAAATATTATCGGAACATATTATCCTCGAAGCAACAGGTGGTATCTCAAAAAAAAAAATAGTATATTATAAACTAAACTATGGTAAAATATGTAACACAAGTGTTTTTTAAGATAAAATTTATTGTCTTTAGGGGTCAGCATTTCTGTGAACTTAAACACCTAATTGCATTCTGCTCTTCTAGTCTAGATTCTAGTCTAGAAGAGCCTTATTTATTACTTATTGTGTATACATAGAATACTCTTATTACTTATTGTAATGGTTTCGCCGGAAGACCAGCGCTGATTCCATCCGAGGAGTCTGCATTTATGCTGAGACAGGACCATTTCAGGCATATAGTTTTACTTTTTCCTTTTTCGTTTTGTATAGTAATATTTTGTATATCAAATAAATTTTTTCATTTTCATTTTTCATTTTTTCATTTTTATTGTGTATACTATACATAGTAAATTTACTAGTGATAAAAGCCAAATAATTTAGAAGTCAATAATGATGAATGATCCTTGTTGCATATCATTTTGTGACTTGTGTTGCTTACAATACCATGTAATTGCCATGGAAAATTCTATACTCACTTGTAGAACTAAGAAGAACACCTTTAGGTACTCTTTTTGGTGAGGGCTGCCTGCCCACGAGTCCACTAGGTGCCCTGCTTGGTTCAGCAGCGGTAATACTTCCTGGATTTTCTTATCTATTAACAGCAACTGGAACAGCAAAAAAACATCGAATCAAAAACTAACGCTCACAAGATAATCATTTTAATGCAATTTGCTTGCACTTAACTGTAGTTTTCTGTATATTCTGTTTCTTAGACCATACAAGGTTCCTGTTCAAATTTTCTCACCTAGCTTACTAATGCACAATAATTTTATTTGGCAGTTGTGAAATCACTTTAGATCATTAGTTTAGAGTGAACTTTTTCATAAGGCAACCAACAGAGTTAACACCAGAAGAGTGTAATTTAGGTATTTCTTTAGATGCAATACCTCACAGTTAGTGTGGAAAAGCTTTGCTAAACTTTTGTTCACTGACATCAGATGGGAACTGAGATGTTACAATACCACACCACTGCTATACTTCTGTGTACATAGCCCTTTGCCCTTTAACCATTAAAGATTGAAACACATTTGAATGAAAAGTGAACTTTGCCATCCTTTACCAACAGCTCTGGCCCTGGGGCAGAGCAAGAAGAGTGGTTAGCTCTAGGTTTCAGATGGCAAGAAGCGCCATTTTCCAGTTGCCACTGCAAAATAAGGGATGGTACTTTTTGAGAGGCGCAAAAGTAGTGTAGACAATCTTACACTGCTGGCACAGTCTACCAATAAGAGAACCCAAAATTATCAATAATTCCATCGAGTACAAATCGCAGTAATCACTGTTTCTCAGGGGAAAACTAGCAAGCATGTAACACATAATTAAGCTGAATTCAAACTACATACCATAACCCTACTGAGTAGGAATAGCACCCTGGTGTATGCTGCATTAGAGATTTGGGCATAGTCTACTCCCACGCCCAAGAGACTGCTGGCCACTTCATATTCGCGCTCTGTTGCATGGATTTGCTAAAAAAACATGAATAAGTACTAGGTGCCGGTATCCATTCAAAATTTCAATGGGATTTTCTGATACTTTACAGCAGAGGTTCTCAAACTTCTTTTTCTCATAGACCACTTTCAAACTTTTACTGTTTTCGGTAGACCCCCTGCTGCTACATTACTACTATATTCCCAAAATATAAAAAAAACATGTTAACTTGGACCCCCATCTGGTTTCCTATGGACCCCTGGGGATCCACCTGAACCACTTTGGGAATCTCTGCTTTACAGTGAGGGTAAGGAGCGAATCAATCAAACATTCAACAAAAAAAAAATTGTAACGTCAATATCCATAAAGGAACAGGAGTTGAAACCTTTTTTATTCTAACTACAAGTATATATAGACTTGTTTGTCTCAAGTAACAGCCATTTTTCAGTTCAAAATAAAAATAGAAGGAAATGTTGCAGGGATACATTTTTAAACATCATCATACCTATCAGCCATAGGACATCCACTCTTGGAGAAGGGATAATAAGGAATTCTTTAATGAAAGATAATATTAAACAAATGACAAACAGCATTTGCTAGGAAATCACACAAGCAGCATAGAATATAAATGAATTGATCTAAATTTAATTACAATAGTAATTATATATGACAGGCAAGCCAAATCATCAAGTTGTTTACCATTTCACTGCCCTAATTAAAATTGTATCAATGAAACTAGTGTTGTTTATTGCAGAGACCAGAGTTAAGTGCTAACCCAAGATTAAGAAGAGAAGAGAAGATTAAGTAGTGTCAAAATATATGAAGTTGTTAAACCTAACCCAGGGCTAATGACTTCTTTTTTTAATTCTGGACCATGCGAGTGAACCTTATTGGCTTCTTACTGAAATTCTGGAGCATATTCATATATTTAAAGATATTTTAATCACTTACTGCCAGTTGAAATATCAGCCTGCAGTGCCAATATACACTGTGCTGTGACAACTCAATGGCTTTTCGAAGAATGGGTTTGGAGTGTGTCGGCTGTCCCTGCTGCTCAAACAGCTCTGCCAGCACACTTGCTGCCTCGAATTTAACGTCATCGAACCCATTGATAGTCTGAGACAGGCACCACTGCAACAAAAACATCATAACGACCCACTTATGTATCATTGTTTACATCATATATGAAAGTTCACTCCAAACAAAAAAATATGATGAAATAACATTAAGGTTATACAAAATAATTATCCAAGATAATTTACAATGGTCTACAGGATTGATTGACGCTTGAATTATCTCAAAATTTACTTACACTCTGTTCTAAATGATTCCTCGCCAAGTCGATGTTTTTAGTGTGTGTCAATAGGATATTTCCTAGTTGTAAATGAGTTCGAGCCTCAACTCTTTGCGGTGGTTTAAAATTAAAAACAGCTTGTAGGCACTGAATACAACTTTTTATGTCAGGAGGATTTGATGTTCGGAAATGTTCTGCTAAACCAAGTAAAGAAATATACCAAGCGTCCTGCGTTGACGCCATTTTGACATTTCTGCTTGGAGGGAACTGTGCTGCCATACTTCAGCAAATATTAATAAATGAATGAAATGGATGCGTTCACGAATATTAATTAAAACCAGAACATAATAAATAAATCGTAGATAATCGATTAAGATCTCGATTTAGCTAGGGTACTGTAACACAACACACTGTTACAAAAAACAAACACTCCGATACACATCATAGACATATACACCTATGTACTGGAAATACCTACAAAATACGCGTGCATACTTAAACATGTCGCATAAAATGGCGCTCAAGGGTTGTGATATCGATTTCGAAATCAAAATATTTGATATCGATATTCAAATTATTAGCGGCTAATACTTTGAGCAGCAATAGTATCAATATTTCGTGTTTTTAGGGTTCCGTAGTCAACTAGGAACCCTTATAGTTTCGCCATGACTGTCCGCGGGCAAGCTCAGAGACCGTTAGTACTAGAAAGCTGTAATTTGACATGAATATACATATCAGTCACGCCGACAGTGGTAAAATAAAAAAAAAGTACAACAAATTTTTAGGCTACCTCCCATAGACGTAGTGGGCGTGTTTTTTTTCTGGACACCCTATATTGTGGGGTATCGTTGGATAGGTCTTTTAAAACCATTGGGGGGTTGCTAAGACATCTTTTCTATTCAGTAATCTATTTGCGAAATATTCAACTTTGAAGTGCACATTTTCATTTAAATCGAGCGTGTCCCCCCCCCCTCCCTCTAAAATCTAAACTGATGGGTGGACAATTTTTGAAAAAATTTAGAATGTAAGTAAATATATCACATTTACAAGGAAAATTATAGCGGCTAAGATTGCTTGAGACTTATTAGTAGTGAAAGAGTAAATAGCAGCCTTAGGTATAAAATATACCTAAACTTGAAAGATTCAGTACACAATACGAAATCCTTAGAAAAATATTATTGGATTTTTTTGTAATGGCTACGGATCCCTATTCTGGGCGTGTACGACACGCTCTTGGCCAGTTTTTTTTTTTTTTTTTTAAATTAGTGAAATTCAACAGCAACAGATTCGCAGTTCAACAGAATTTAAGACGTTATCAGATTCACTATATTCGATATTTGTAACATGAGATAGTTAATGATTTATGTACCTTTAAAAATTCTTGTATTATTTTCGTTATTTTACAAATAAATGGCATTTAAAACGTTGTTGTTTAATTTAGTCAGCACAAGGTAATCACGCGCTCTTAATTCGTGCAAGTCTCTGAAACAAGCCTAGCTTTCTTTTGCACGTTCGTTGTATCGTATTAATTATCAGTAGCCTTAATGTGGTTTAAATTATCAAAGAGGATTTTTTTTAACACCATATGTATATACATTTGTGGCAGGTGCTTTTCACTCGCAATAATTGTGGCCATACTAAAAAATGATTTATTTGATGTTATTTTTTCTAACCTCCAGTTAGTAGACATTGCAAAGTAATTAATAAACCTCAATTTTTTATGATTATTTTGAATAAATAGTTGCATATATTTTATTTTTTCCTTATCATCAGTATTTCAGTAACTACTGATTTCGAGATACCTCTACCCCTTATGATTTCCAAACAAATGTTATATTACCAATCTCCTTCTACCTATATGCAGTCAAAGTAATTATGAACAAAGTCAATTTCAAACTGATTTTTCCAAAAAGAAACACAAAATATTGATTGATACCATTGCTCCTCAAAGTATTAGCCGCTAATAATTTGCAGATCGATATCAAATACTTTGGTTCCGAAATCGATATCACACACAACCCTTGAGCGCCATTTTATGCGCCATCTTTAGGTACATATGCACGCGGATTTTGTAGGTATTTCCAGTCCATAGGTGTATAGGTCAATGCATAATTATTTTTTACTTTTTAGTTGTCTTCCTGGCGGCGTTTTTTTTGTCAGGGGTTTTTTAAATTTTTAATTCAAGTTTTTATTCATGTTTTTTAAAAAGGCATTTTTTTTTTAAAGTGTAGTTTCATCCAGGGCTTTAAATACCGTTAAAAAGTGGTAACGTTACCAACTGTCAAACCGATTTAACGTTAAATGATAATTAACGTTAAACGATTTACCGTTACTTATACAACTTTTTACCGGTAAAAAAAATGGTAACGTTATCAGCTATTCATTAAATTAACGTTAATTCAAAAGTATCGTTAAATCATTTTAACGGTATTTATATTACTATTTACCGGTAAGCTTGGGTAACGTTAAATTTTAGATTATCCTCATTTATCGAGCGAGTATGCACGCGCTAAATTGGCAACACTCGGTAGCATAGCAAAAATTACCGATAGTGTTACTCGGTATCGTTATAATAATGTGAATTGGGTAACGTTAACAAGCCCTACAATGTAAAGTAAATTTACCGGTAAAAATAACGGTAATTAGGTAACGTTAAGTTATCAATTAACGTTAAATTTTAATACCGGTACTAGGTATTTTTATGATTTTTACCGTTATTTAACGTTACTTATAGTTTGAATTTGGTAACGTTAACAAGCCCTGGTTTCATCATCAGCTGTTCAAAAGGAATCAAACACGACATCATCTGCTATTATTTTTTCAAGAGTATCCTGGTGTGCTGGATATCCTGGCTACAGCATTAACTCGTCGTGTTGCCACCACTGCATTGTATGTAGAATCAATTACTGATCAAAACGAATCCAAACGATATATCTGCTATGGTTTTTATCAAGAGTGTACCTACTAGTATTCTGGATATCCTGGCTGCAGCGACAGGGCGAGAATTCCATAATCTTGCATAATTATATAGCATAGCATACATGGGTGTATCAAATTTTAGGTCCCAAATGTTTGAAAGTAAAGTAAATACCCATTATGCGTCTAAAATTCCTACCGCAGCGAACAAGAGTTGATGATCTTGAAACAGCTGAACCGATTTTGATTAAACATATCTAAGAACCATCGTTAGAAAACCTGCTTTCAAATCGGTCCACCCGTTTAAGACCTACGGTGCCACAGACAGACACACATAGCAGTCAATTTATAACACCCCTCTTTTTGCGTCAGGGGTTAGTAACTAAATGAGCCAATCGCAAGCAATCGTCAACGGACCTCACGACTCTTAACGCCATTTAGCGACATTTCGCCTCTGTGAAAACCCTAATTTCGGAATCACTTCTTCGGTTGAATTTGGCTTTGATTTGATTACAGACAACTTGTAAAAATTGAAAATTAAACAATAACATAAATTAAGGTCAACATTTAATCATCAATGGTGAGGGCTCCACTGTTGATGTCATTGATAAGGTCGTGCGGGGGTCTGCCCTCAACCGTGCAGCCGACCGACTGGGCTGTTCCAAGGATCTCCTTGACCGAGCCAGAGAGGTGACGGGCCATGGAGCGAGGCTGCATAATCTTGGCGATGCCAATCACATCTTCGAGGGTGATATTGCCGCTGTGTTTAACTGGAAATTGAAAACAAGGTGATCAAGTTAAATTTGTAAAAAATAAATTTGAAATTGAATCTAGATTTCAACCCTTCAAGATGAACTTAAGACTAAATCCACCATTTTAAAATGCTCCTTTGCTGGATTTTTCATTTGTGTTCAATGTTTGAAGTAAAAAAGTCAACATAAAGTTATGTAATAGAAGTGTTAAAATTGGAATGCAGCCTAGTTTCTATTTATTACTGCGCCGTTAATCTCTCTTCTCTGTGTTCAACTTTCCTTCAATCAATAAGACAGCAGCTTAATCAATGTATCATTTGTATATATAGGGCAACTTGATACCGTGATAACTATCCCATGTGCCTAGGGACACCTCATTATCTTAACCCTTAAGTGGTTTAACACTTTTCCAGGCACCATGCATTTAGATGCTACCACAAAATTAATCACAGTTTTACTTATGAGGGATTAATTTAAAAACAAATATCATTTACAATAGTTTCAATTGATTTTGTACCATATTGTTAATTCAGCAAGGTTGAATATTTGTGTACATTTATGTGGTTGCTCGCTATATGCACTATGCCTGGAAAAGGGTTAAGCATGAAAAGGTGATAAATAAGCTAGAGATGGTTACTTTTACATTTACAATATTAGTAAAGATATATGAATTTATTTAATTAGGGTATTGTGTTGGTAACTACAGCTTTAGCATTAGCAATTGGTAACACATGCATTGGTGTGTATTGAGTAGGCTCAGTACCCTGTAAGTGGGGGACCACAGTGTTGTGGCACAAATGACTGATGCACTATGACCACATGTCATCTGCTGCTATGTAGTTAGCCTTATTACAATATCAGACTTGAAATATTGTTTTTTTATTAACAATTACTTAATTAACATCTGATTGAAAATTGTTTACTTTTAAGATAGAACTGTTCTTTTTTTTCTAATTTATGTAATTTTGACTGTGTATTTAATAAAGCTATTCATTTTAAATGTCAAAAATATCAGACTTACATGAGTGACATACTAAAAGCTACAAGATAATGAACAGCATGAGTTTGTGTAAGTAAACAAGTATCAAATATAAAGGTGTACATATACCATCATACCATTTTATTTCATTCTACGTTTTTTAAAGCTGAAGTAGAGTGTGTATTGACTAAGGAGTGCCGCGAGAGGTATTTGAGTGATTTGGACCTGTTCAATGGTGCAGTGAATATTATTTTGAGTTGTCTGATATCGGAAGATGCAGTATGAATTTACAGGTTCATCAAGCACTCCTTTGCAGCCAGATAATCTGGACATCGCAATAGAAGTGTTTGATGAATGTGGCCATTGAGTCTTCCAATGAGGCTGGCATAGTCACACAGGTGAAATTGAGCCTCGAAAAAAAGAAGAAAAAAAAAAGCTGAAGTACGTTATGCCAGCCTCTTTGGAAGATTAGAGCCTAGCCCAGATAATCAAGATTCACCAAAACATTAAAAAGTATAAAATTTTAAGGAATACTCACTGTTCTTCTGCTTCTTGCGGTCACGTGGGGGCTCCTTCAGGGCTCTGATGATGAGAGCAGCAGCTGACGGCACCACAGAGATTTGTGCCTGTCTGTTCTGGACAATGAGCTGCACAGTGATCTTAAGACCCTTCCAGTCGCTGGTGGCCTTGGCGATGTCATCACCAACCTTTTTGGGGGACTGCGGTGGGAAAGACAGTTAATACAATACCACATTTCGGTTTCTACAATCAGTAAATTTGTAAGTGTGTATCAGAGCAAGTGGTTTATACTGCCACTAAAAGATTGAAAGGTACAACTGCTAACCTGTTCCAAAACAAAATCATATTTCTTGATATACTTTGTGCTATTTTTTGAAGCAGATTTGATCTAATGGCGGAAGTATATTAAATAAGACATGTTAAGTGATTTCCAAGTTGGTGCTGTCAACTTGAGAAGTCCTGGGATTCATTTGTCCTATGTATTACTGAAAAAAGGGTAACTCACCAGTCTTCATGGTAGACTTTTAAAAACAATTAGGAATGTAGCAACCATTTTGTTGGAACCTGTTCCTTTATGATTTCCATTTTGGTTGTGATATACCTACTGAATGCTTTCCAGTGGAAAAGGCCAAAAACAGTTCCTTCCAACCACTTTGTAGAAAGAATTCACATTATATAAATGCAACAATGTCTTTCATAATGAAGCCACAATCAAAATCAAGACTTATGTATGACTATGGAGTATGAAAGAAAAGTGTTTACTTTTCTGTTTATTTTTTCACAAGAGTTGGTACCAGTGGAATGAATGAATTGATGTGAAAATTATACATTATTTTATTGCATCTAGAGAAGGGTAAATTTGGATCTGAAGATTCAATAAGCGGAATCAGGAGTTTATAAGAAAGAAGACTCTATTCCTTGGGGCTGGATTAAGTTAATCAGATCAATTTTCAGAATTGAGATTACCCCTGTTGTACAATCATTCTCATTAATTCATTCATTACATTATTTCTAATTCTTAATATCAAATGTGTACCTGAAGGCAGTATAGAAATATCCAAGCTAAAAGGATATAATTATATAAAATAGAGTGAAAGTTTTGATTGCTTACTCAACCTCGTCTTCAATCTAAGTTAAAAAAAAGCATGGCAGTCACATGGGCCTGGTCCGCGACTCCTTATTGGGCATTCGGAGTAGCCGCGACAGGGAGACGGATCCTGAGTCGCGGGTTCCTTCCATCCGCCAACCGGAAGGACGCGCCTGGTAGGGAGGCACCCCCCAGGATCATTCAATCATCTTTGCCAGGCAATCGCGCATCATAACTTTAACATTATAAAACTCCTTAGATATTGCCGTTTGCCTGACAGAACGAGGACTCCAAATGAGGCTCGTTAGCAACAATGCCTACAGAACATTCAAGCAGAGAATCTGAAGGCAATGTTTCATAGAAGTACATGACTGCCACGCCGAGGTTTGAGGTTATTGTGATAGGAAGAGGTTATACAAAAAAATAACTAAATAAATACTCACGAGACCAAGAGGACCAATCTTAGGAGCCAAAGAAGACGTGGCACCGACTTCTCCACCGACACACCTCAAGTTAACTGCAAAAATACATATAAACTTGTAGAAAACACTTCACCTCACAAATAGCTATTTTTATAAATATCTGACGCATTACCGATTTTAACTTCATTAGGATCAAACTTAGGCGGCATGGTGTTTAGATATTATAACAATATCTTAAGAATAAAACTTAACTACAAGCCGATTATTTCGGATTGCAAAAGACGATCCACCACGGACGTTCCGGGAGTTCGCCGAAAAAGGACACTTTCTACAATGACAGTTGACGTTGACAGCAGGTTTGTGTTATGTTGCCAGTAAAAAAAAACGTCAGAATATTAGACGCACCGATTTGGCAGACTGCAGCAGGGCTACTACGAAACTCGAAGTTCGTGTCGTGCGGTCCCTCTGACATTTATACTATTTCCACAGATTTGAAATATAATAGCTCCTGGTATTTCAAGTCTGTGACTATTTAATACGAGAGCGAGAGGGACGGTACGATACAATACCGTCCGTATAGAGGGATGGAATAATATCATTGACGAGCAAGTGTGATGATAGATTGATAACCAAGGGTCACGAACCAAGTGAGAGCGCCAATAGTTCGAGGGGAAATGGGTAAATAAGACACTTTTCATTTCGACTGTAAGGAAAGTAAAATACTACAAAAAACATGAGAGTAATAATAAATTGAATTTACTTATATCCAACCTCCAACGGTACCTTTTCGACCTGGCCACTTGCCATGGCCGACTATAAAAAAAATCGAGTTCGTCACGACCAAGGAGCTTATATACAAAACTGGAGGTTGAACGCCGAACGCAGAAGTTTGAGCTTTATTACTGATTTATATATTCCATCTCTTTCTTAACCTAACTAAAGAAAGAGATGGAATATGTTCGTGTCGTAATAAAGATCAAATTTCTTGTTTCAAACGGATGTTCGGCGTTAAACCTCCAGTGTTGTATATAAACTCCTTGGTCACGACGAAACGTGAAAAAAAAGTGGCTAATCGAAAAAAAAATACTTTCCACCCTAGAGATGAAAACGCAATTTTCCACCAGGCTTCTTTCTCATTCATCTACCCATGAAAATTAAACTTTCCGAACAGGAGAGATGAAATAGTTATTTGTGTCACAAGGGAACAAAATAGTGTATTTACGGCGAGGGCGTACATTGAATCCAGAATGTAGCGAGGGATTCAAGTGTTAACGCCCAAGATGAAAATAATTTTGCTCCCGAGTGGCTCATACAACTTTTCACACCGAGCATTAAGAAACTTGAAAAGAAAATCTAAATATTATTAAAGAACAACCAGCATAGAAAATGGCGTGGCTTTACAATTATCAACTTCAAAAAATAATAATAAAGCCTTGAACAGAAAAGTTGCACTTTGCTCCCTCTCGTCAGGGAGGAAAAGTTACTTTTCTGAAGGACAGGTGTGAAAAAATAATTTCCACCCTAGAGATGAAAACGCCATTTTCCACCCGGCTATCTACCCATGAAAATTAAACTTTCCGAACAGGAGAGATGAAATAGTTATTTGTGCAACAAGAGAGCAAAGTTGTTTTTTGTTGCGAGTGTTGATTTTGAATCCCGAGTAAGCGAAGGATTCTATAATTGAATCACGAGCGTCAGCGAGTGATTCTAGGTTAGAATCCTGAGATCAGCAAGGGATTGAAATACACGAGATGCAAAAAAACTTTGGTCTCGTGTGACACATACAATTTTTCACCTCAGCAGCGAGAACATAATTTAAATGTAACATAAGAATAAAACCACATATACCTACCTGTTTACAAAACACACATATTTTTTTAAATAGAATCCGATTATTATCAAATATAATAATTACATTTAAAACCATAAAAAGAGTCCAGTAGCTACAATACAAATCGCATACTCATAACATGCAATCTTAACTTCTTGTACTAATGTCACACTTATTTTTTAATACTGCAAAAAGCCTCATCTCGGGGTAATTGAAAAGGTTGAACAATTAAACCTTTAAATATGATTTTTATTAAGATTTCTATTACATAAAGATAAATAGATTTGTTAAAAAATCATTCAATTTAACAAATAATAATTATACTGTAGAGGCAGTATACGGAATTCTTTTATAAAGAAAAAACAAGAGAAGCGGCTTTCGTGCAACGAGGTTGCATACTTTATTAAAAGATCGGGAAAATTTACATTTTGGAAATATTTCGATATATTTTTAATACCAAACATTTAATTTAAGTTTGTAATCGACAAATTTGATCCTATCTCTTGCTTTTTTCGAGTTGAAGTGAAATGACAGATCAAAGTAAAGTTCAAATATTTGGAATTCAGTGAGTAGACCCAACACTGTACTCAGCATTTAAAAAATAATTAAAAAGTTACTTTGTCTCACGGAGTGAGCAAAATGCGATTTTGCTCACTGATTTCTCATAGCAAAACCTGCCTGTTTGAGGTGCTGAGGTGAAAAATAAATTAGTTCCACTAAAAATCCGCAACATAGCGAGGGCTAAATAGGAACTTGTTAGGATTTAGTCAAAATGTACCTCAAGTTGTATCGCGTGGAAAGTTTTTTTTTTCTTCCCTTGTATATGAACTATTTTCCCATGGCAACTCCAATATCAAATTTCGATGACAAATTTGGGGACCAGTAATGCTCGACCCTATACTGCTCAGCCATCACTGTACGACCTGATAATACGAATTCATTTTGGATTAGAATTATCAAGTCGTACAATATTAGGTCGTGCATTATTAGGGTGTCCAAATTTTTGCTCGGCCTGTTAATGCTCGACCTGTTACTGTACGTCGTTATAATCGGAATCCAATCGAATCGAATGACCATAGATTTGTGTTAGGTTGTGTTAGGTCCAATTGTGACCACAGTGTGCGAGCCGAGCGAGCGTAGCGAGCGTGCCGCGGCAGCGGCCGGCGAAGCGCCAGGACCAAATTAAGTTATTTTCTACTAAATTTATTAATATTCGGTGTACACGAAAAACATGATCAATCGTGCGAATCGATTGCTTGCTGTCTAAAGTGTGCTCCGATTATTAGGTCGTACAAAAATCAGTTGTCCAATAGCACCTTGAACATTATCGGTACAAGGTGATAAAGCTCGACCCGTATTCCAAGTGACATGTGATTGAATTATCAGGTCGTACAAAATCGGTCGAGCATTGTCCAGGTCGTACAATAACTACACCCACAAATTTCTGAAATTTCATCACAAATCTGTATTGACTGATGTGTATTGTGAAGTGATTGCGATTTTTTTACCGAATACCATTAATTTGTAACGTAATTGGACAACATTACATTTACGTTACATTATGGCTAACGACGAAGCGATTCTGAAGCAATACTTGTCT
Organism: Choristoneura fumiferana; assembly: GCF_025370935.1. NCBI lineage: Eukaryota > Metazoa > Arthropoda > Insecta > Lepidoptera > Tortricidae > Choristoneura > Choristoneura fumiferana. The sequence continues at coordinate 4,579,113 of NC_133485.1, read as the reverse complement.
AAGTATCAACATCGCGATTACACAGCTCGAGAGGTAATTAGTTTGATACAAGCGTACAGAAGTCTCACATATCGTTTAGAGGCCTTTGTTTTTAACAATGGCACGAGAAAAGATCTACTTAACTTGGAGGGTACTATTCCTGTACATTACAAAGGTGCATATTACAACATTCCTATTTGTATCTGGTTAATGGACACCCATCCGACTAATGTACCATTGTGCTTCGTTAAACCGACACCAGATATGTCTATTAAGATATCTAAATATGTGGACAGTAATGGAAAAGTTTATCTTCCGTTTTTGCACGAATGGAACCCACAGGGATCGACATTACTAAAGTTAATTCAGTGTATGATCGCTGCTTTCGGCGAGTTGCCTCCAGTGTACTCTAAGCCGCGCAGTGAGGCGGCCAGGCCTCCGTATCCGATGAATTCATTTATGCCGCAGCCTTTCCCAGCTGGGCAGTACCCCCAGGTGTCGCCTCAACCTGGCTACCCTCAAGCTACACCATACCCAACCACTTCTAATGTGCCTTACCCCAATTATAGCTCACCTTATCCTAGTGCAACTCCAGTTCCTACTAATGGGGTGCCATACCCTCCTGCATCAACAAACACTCCATATCCTCCTCAACAAGGGGCTTACCAGACTGGACCAGATAACAACAGTGGCACGATAACTGAAGAGCACATAAAAGCATCTTTGCTGTCTGCTGTTGAGGATAAACTGAGGAGAAGATTAAAGGAACAGTCCCAGCAGTCTCAGGCTGAGCTTGAAACTCTGAGACGCACTCAGCAAGAGCTTCAAGAGGGCAAGACAAGACTTGAAGATATAATGGGAAGGTTACAGAGAGAACGCTCAGAACTGGACAAGAATGTTGCCATCCTGCAAGAGAAGGAAAAAGAATTGCAGGCCGCTGTGGAGAGGCTGGCTGACCAGGAAGGAGTGGATGTTGATGAAGCCGTTGTCACCACTGCTCCATTGTACTCACAGCTTCTGAATGCTTTTGCAGAGGAAGCAACTCTAGAAGACGCTATTTACTATATGGGAGAGGCCCTGCGTAAGGAAGTGATTGACTTGGACACATTTATGAAGCAGGTGCGTGCATTAGCTCGACGTCAATTCACTCTGAGGGCCTTAATGCACAAGTGCAGACAGAAGGCGCAACTAGCTTGCTAATGAACTGGCTATCTTATCCGAAATTGATTCCGGCACCGTCAATACTCTTATTGGGAATCTGTAAATTCTTAACCAGAGAAATTTATATAGAAATACTATTGGTAATCTTAATCTTGTAATCAAGAGATGTGTGCACCCACAAAATGTGCTACATAGTTTTTGTGGCTTGGTGGTCAGTTTAAAGTCTCAAATATTTCTTATTGGCTGGGTGCGAAGTACTAGGTGGGGGTAATGAAATCTGTTGCAGCGCTAATAGTGGCCAAACGTAGAAATAATGTAGGCTCTGTCAATGAATCTGTCATTAACAAAGCAATTCTTCTTGAATTATTGAACACAGTCCCCGTTTTGTTCTTAATTCCTTTATATTCTGGACATGTCCAGCAGATACCAACAATTTTCCTTTTGAAACGGTTTATGGTTGAAATGATAGATTGAGTAATACCTACACACAAAACTGGTCGTCAAAATAATATGTATTTTGATCTGAAAACGATATTTAATTTATTACTTGTGATACAAGAACAATTATATATGTTTACTATTATTTAAAGAAACCATTAAAGTAGCTTTATCTTTTCGTTTTATAAAAACACAGTAAGTATATAAAAAAAAAAACACTTAATTGATTTATGCCATCTGAGGCAGCATGAATAAAGCTATACAATGATATAAATAAATTATGTATGTTTTTTGCCTTATTGCTTTAATTTCTGACTAAACTGATAGGATCTGAGAGATAACTATAATTAGATTTGAACCTTATTGTTATTAGCTCAAGGTCCATTATCATAGTCCTTTTCATACTCGACTAGGTTGGAAAGGGTTAGGGCAGAATACAAGTGTTCACTTTTAATTTATAGATTAATTTTAAACTTTACATGTATCCATCTAAGTATTACATTATTATAGTCCATGTCTGTAATCATTTATTTTGCTTCTAGAATAAGGATTATGCATAATTATAAAATCCTCAGGTTTGTGTAAAGAGTAATATATTGTTGAAAGTTGTTTGGTAAAGCAATTAGTATCTACTTTTAACCCATGCTGGATATGGTAGATGTCACCTTATGTCCTGTTTTCGTTCCAGTGTCCCTAAAAGCAACATGGGGATGCAATATTGTCCCATTTTCAGATATTTTATATAGCAACACATAATTGCTAGTTGAATGTGAATTTTCTTTGATAAACAAGAGAAGATAAAATTGAATTAGAGTTCTCCCAACTTTTAGCAATATTCTGAATAATTGGAATTGTTAAAAATAATATTTCAAAATTCTTTCCAAAACTTTTACACATTTTTGAAGTTGTCACTACTTAGAACATTGCATAGATTAAAGAATGGAAATAGAAAATTAATTATAATCATGTTTGTGTCCAAAGTCCAAAATCACTCTAAAAAATGTCTTTTTTTAGACAGTAAAAAAATGATCACAATAGATATTTATTTATCAATGCTGTCAATGAAATATTTGCTAAATGTTGATATAGTCATGTAGCATTACATGCTAATACATTACACTACTTTGAGTGTTAGTGTAGGGTTAAATGTTATTGTCTGAAGATGAATGTAGTTCTCTGTGTAAAAGTAATCACCACAACTTATCTCTTTTGTAATCATATTTATTTATGCGATAGTGAATGGTCTTAGTACCATTGATCTATTTCTCTACATGTTACTTTGCGGTACAAAATATGTTGCGTAAGACAAGTGTTAAGATGCTAGACTTTGTAAGTTTAAAATGCAAAGTCTAATGATTGAAAATTAACTATTATGAGACCTATGATTTTAAATGAGATTTTCTGATATTAGAGTTCATTACAGTAGCTGGAATTTTTTTTAAGCATTGGGTGATGTGGTGTAGTGGGGCAGAATGCTGGAACAAATTGTCATATATAAGTGTGGTCAAACTAGTCCTTATATGCAATCTGTAAAACATCCAATATTAGCATTATTGGCATTTAGTGCCTCTTGGCCATTATTGTCTCATTTTGGAGCTTAATTTTTATACATCTCGCCGCCTTTTACTACTGTGCCACTGTTCTTTTACAGTTGATTTAATGCATGAATTTTATGAGACAGAAAGTACAATATCATTGTATAACAGAATTAATTCATATTTTTGCTGGTGTTGCATATTAAATTAGGCCTTTTGTTATTAAAAACTATGAATTAACTATTTTTTTTTAAGGAATCTCTAATTAACACTTGGAATCATTTCTACAGTCAGCACCAATTTATATTATATCAAAAGGTTGCCTGGAAGAGATCGCTCTTAAGCGATAAGGCGCCTATCTCACTTATTTAATAATTGTTTCTGATCGCTTACTATGTCTGGTGTACAATAAAGAGTCTTTGTATTGTATTGTATTGTATTGTCGACAAGGTGTTCAGACTATACAGATATCGCAAGAGCCGGGACCTAACATGCGGGCTCCCAGGCCCCGCCTGGTCTTGCGGCAAGCTCCGCTACCTGTAGGCCGCCCCGCCTCCAAGGCTAGGCCACGACGGCCTAGCTGGCAAATGCCTCGACTGTAAAAAAAGCAAAAAAAGATTATTCGCGGTAGCTCCTTTGGCTGTTCCTTGGAAGGAATTATTGCGTTTTTTTCGCACTAGTTCCTTCACAAGAGATGAAGGAAGAGTTGCGTTTATTTTATCGCCTTTGTTTCTTTCACAGTAGAACCTTCAGTTCTTGCAAGGAACGAAATAATAACTCAGTTCTTCCTTCATCTCTGGTGAAGAACTAGTGAAAAAAAAACTCAATAGTTCCTTCAAAGGAATATCTAAAGGAACTACCATGAATAATCCAAAGTAAAAGTTTCATGCTCTATTACGCTTTACCTTGTCTGCTCTGATAAATCTCATGCTGACTGTACTTAATAAGATATAGCATAAAGTTAAAGTGCCATGTAGCAGGCAGAATGGTTGTACCTAATATACATTAATGTGATTACGAAGAGAATGTCATATACCTAGTTAAATAATGTTAGACAATTTGCACTTTATATTGTAATTAGTTTTTGCCAATTAAAATGCAAGCTTGTGTAAGGATGCTAAAGAAGCTTGGGTTAATGGTTAAAATATATAATGTAAAACATTATTATTTAAATTTGTTGAGCTATAATTGTTAAGCATTGATGGACCCTTTTGTGTATAAAAACTGAACAACTTAAATCCTAGCGCCATCTAGATTCGAATAGTAGAACTATTTTGACAGTCGCAGGGAAGGCTTGGAGGAATGGTACTGAGGAGACTCAATGCTAAGAATGTCTATCCATCTTGCTAGGCTTGATTCTTTGACAGTATAGGGCCATAGGCAAAAACTTGGCTGTATGAAACTTTTTACTTGGACTTTCAGGGGCGGCGCTTGGTGGAGGCCCACGGCCTCGCGCTCTAAGGGGCCTCACGCCTCAAAAGTTTCGGGTTTTCTTACTGATTTAAAAATCCGTCATCTAATGTGTGGTGTGCCATCACAGGGCATCGTTAAAATTTTTCTTGCCCACGCTGAATTTAGGTCCTGCGCCGTCATTGCAGGGCTACTACGAAATTTTAAGATCGGAGTTCGTGTCGTTCGGTCACTTATACTTACCATTTAATACGAGAGCGACAGGGACAATACGATACGAACTTCGATTATGGAACTTCGGAGTAGACCCTCTGGTATCTTTTATGCCAGCAACATCCTTCAAGTTAATGAAGAACAGGAACAGCCATCAATGTTGCTAAATTTACCAAGCAGTTATTAAGACTTAAGTGTTTATTAATTGAAAGCAATTATAGCTTCACGAAACAAATATTATTTAATCGATTTATTTAAGCGTTACATAGCGGAGGTCCATATTAATGAACTACAACTTTCATGCCATGTTGCCTACTCCACAGACAGTTAAAGCACGTTTGCGAAGCAAAACGTTAAAGGTTGTAGTTCATAAATATTATTTGGTTTTTCTTTGTACAGTTATACATACTATTATAATAACTATTACATATTATTATTGTAAGGTCCTAGGGATTATTGTAATGATTTTTCTTTTGACGAAGTTAGTGTAAGTTTTGCATTGCATATGATATGCGGCCCAAAGGCTGAATTGTCACAATATATCGAATTGTATTCAAATGATGTTTTATTTTTGAACTGAAATTATTTAGGAGTAAAGGCGTATGCACACAGCGTAGAAATACGGGGCAGACGGTGCGCGTTTGTAGCACCGAAATTTCTTAAAAAGCTAGTATTAAAATGACAATATCGTTTGAAGCTCGTGAATGCCAGTCTCGTTTGCGTCTAAACGAACTAAGTAATTTTAATGCTTAGGCCCTAAGAGCGTGTCCAGATAACGCGATTCATGCGGGAGTAGACGCGCGTATGAAAGTTTCGTCCACGCATCGCATCGCGTCGCGTAGACGCGCGTTTAGGTTAAAAGGTAATCTATTCTCAAAAGAATTTACATTCACTTACTTTAAAATTACGCGTACTTATTATAGCGTTAATATTACATACTAGCTTATCCCGACTACGTCTGCGCGGATCTAGGTATCGCGTGGGCCCTCTACCGGAATAAAAGGTATGCTATTTTATCCTTGGGTTCAAATAACCTATATACAAATTCATCAAAATCGGTTCAGTGTTTCGACGTGAAAGGTAACAGCAGACAACATTACTTGCATTTATAATATTAGTAGGATTGCGAGCGCAGCGATACTAAAATAAAAACAAAATTAGGGGATGGAACTAAATACACGTGCGTTCATTACCTTACATACAAAATGTATGTGTAATAGATTCGGAGTAGATACGTAGAGTGCCAATACTATTTTGAATGGTAACGTTAGTTGTAATGTGACAAGGTCGATTATCGAATCGCACGTGATGACGGACATTTGCAACTTTTTTATTTCATTATCTATGGTTGTATTAAAATTAACAAATGAACACCTTCAAATAATTTAATTGTCAATAAAAATTAGAAAACTATATTTAAGCTTTGCATTAAAATTAAGAAAATGCATTTTGCCTTATATTGACTTGACGCGATATTCGTAAAGAGAGGCTACAGGTGCGGGGACATACTACTTAAAACCAGACACCACGATGCCACGCTCCTCAAACGCATGTCAGTACTGATCAGTCCATTTATTATGGTCAGGTGCAGATAGAAACATGCGTCGGACGACGTGGCGCGGCGTCACGTTTTAATAGTATGTCCTCCTTATTTCTTCGCTTTCTTCTCTTTCTTGGCGGCTGCTGCTGCAGCTTCAAGGTCGATTGGCGCCGGCTTCACGAATGGAATTAGATCTTGGTACTGCTCGGGCATCCATGGCTTCAATACTTCTGGTACCTGCAAGAAAAGTGTATGTTGTTATTTAAAATAAACGGAACGGTACTGTAGATCACGCGGACGAATCTAATGAGTGAAACTGGAACTAGACTGAGTAAGCACTGTGTAGCTTGGTGAATGGTTGTGTT
>NC_133485.1:4413106-4572372 GCF_025370935.1 Choristoneura fumiferana | reverse complement strand
TAACTTTCTTCCCGAGATTGTATTACTTTGGTCGGTTTTGGCTCATCTTGGAACACCCAAAATGTCGACTGCTGTTTAGAATCCGGATTCTAAATACCAGCGTTCCACAGTCCGGATGCATGGTGCTTTATTATTAAAAACCGTAGTCAGCTCTTCAAAGCACTGAAGACGCGTTAAACTCCTTTTGAAGTTGTAAAAAATTATCGCACGTAAATTTTCCATTTTCACAATTGACTTGTCAACTTTGAACCGACGCTGTACTAAAACGGTTCGGCGGGTTCGGCCGATCTCGAGTAATTCTTTTGTTTTTGAATTCTAAATTCAAATATTTTAAAATGATACTAGTTTTTTTTTTATAATAATCACAGGAGGAGGTTTGCAAATGACAGAACTTAAAAGGCAGCCCTCGTATAAGACAAACTTAAATATTTTAGACTAAATAAGTACTTTCTAAATAAATCTCACAAGATAGTACTTACTGTCATCATCAGGCCATGAGGGAGCCATAATGGTCTGAATGCTTTGCTGCAGCTGTTTAAGACAGGGCTTCACACTCTTCACCTGCCCAGCCATTAAGTAATGGCATACCTGATACAAGCAATTACAAGTTATAAATTAGTCTTAAGTATATTTAAAACTGAAGATGGCAAATTCTAGCAAAAAAATAGTCATGGTAAGGATCCTTGTAAGTAAATATTATCGGAACATATTATCCTCGAAGCAAAAGGTGGTATCTCAAAAAAAAAACAGTATATTATAAACTAAACTATGGTAAAATATGTAACACAAGTGTTTTTTAAGATAAAATTTATTGTCTTTAGGGGCAGCATTTCTGTGAACTTAAACACCTAATTGCATTCTGCTCTTCTAGTCTAGATTCTAGTCTAGAAGAGCCTTATTTATCTTATTGTGTATACATAGAATACTCTTATTACTTATTGTAATGGTTTCGCCGGAAGACCAGCGCTGATTCCATCTGAGGAGTCTGCATTTATGCTGAGACAGGACCATTTCAGGCATATAGTTTTACTTTTTCCTTTTTCGTTTTGTATAGTGATATTTTGTATATCAAATAAATTTTCATTTTTCATTTTTTATTTTTATTGTGTATACTATACATAGTAAATTTACTAGTGATAAAAGCCAAATAATTTAGAAATCAATAATGATGAATGATCCTTGTTGCATATCATTTTGTGACTTGTGTTGCTTACAATACCATGTAATTGCCATGGAAAATTCTATACTCACTTGTAGAACTAAGAAGAACACCTTTAGGTACTCTTTTTGGTGAGGGCTGCCTGCCCATGAGTCCACTAGGTGCCCTGCTTGGTTCAGCAGCGGTAATACTTCCTGGATTTTCTTATCTATTAACAGCAACTGGAACAGCAAAAAAACATCGAATCAAAAACTAATGCTCACAAGATAATCATTTTAATGCAATTTGCTTGCACTTAACTGTAGTTTTCTGTATTTTCTGTTTCTTAGACCATACAAGGTTCCTGTTCAAATTTTCTCACCCAGCCTACTAATGCACAATAATTTTATTTGGCAGTTGTGAAATCACTTTAGATTATTAGTTTAGAGTGAACTTTTTCATAAGGCAACCAACAGAGTTAACACCAGAAGAGTGTAATTTAGGTATTTCTTTAGATGCAATACCTCACAGTTAGTGTGGAAAAGCTTTGCTAAACTTTTGTTCACTGACATCAGATGGGAACTGAGATGTTACAATACCACACCACTGCTATACTTCTGTGTACATAGCCCTTTGCCCTTTAACCATTAAAGATTGAAACACATTTTAATGAAAAGTGAACTTTGCCATCCTTTACCAACAGCTCTGGCCCTGGGGCAGAGCAAGAAGAGTGGTTAGCTCTAGGTTCCAGATGGCAAGAAGCGCCATTTTCCAGTTGCCACTGCAAAATAAGGAATGGTACTTTTTGAGAGGCGCAAAAGTAGTGTAGACAATCTTACACTGCTGGAACAGTCTACCAATAAGAGAACCCAAAATTATCAATAATTCCATGGAGTACAAATTGCAGTAATCACTGTTTCTCAGGGGAAAACTAGCAAGCATGTAACACATAATTAAGCTGAATTCAAACTACAGTCACGTCTAAAAATATGTATACAAAAACAAGGTTGCATAAATATGTAGTCATACATTGTATCAAAAATATTTATCTATTACTGACACCAAAAAATTGTATTCATTAAACTTTTAGTATTATGTAATCACAAAATGCTTCAGAAAGTTGCATACTTAAAATAAATTCCATTTAAATGTATCCACTCGTAGGCAAAAATAAGTATACATGAATGGGTTCCATATACATATAACCACACCAATTTGGCAAATATTTGTATACGCCGTTTGATTCATAATATGTAAACACGATTTGATATTTTGATTCGTTTTGAAGAATTACTGTTTTGTTAAGATTACATGTCTGTCTCTTTCGTAACCTGCATACTACGAATCCATACTCCATTAAATATATATTATATACTGGTGACCCGTTCCGGCACAACACGGTTACGGTATACATAGACACCGTGAATCACACTATTTATTTGTGAAAACCTCATCAAAATCCGTTGCGTAGTTTGAAAGATCTAAGCGTACAGACAAAAAAAGCGTCTTTGTTTTATACTATGGAGTGATGAATTGAAAGTAACTCTGTTCCGGTATCACGTCGAAACCGACTGGTTTCGACTGTCAAGGGGCTGAACATAGGGTACTTAGTTTTTATCTCCAAGCAAGCCCTTAAGGGGAGAAAATGGGGGATGAACTGACTGGAGTGAGCTGGATGAAATTTGGGTATGGATATATTGAATTTTTATACACCATCAAGATCACCAATACTTGGAAACGTCCAGAGTGGTCATTAATATCGACTAAAACCAAAGCGATCATTGTTCGGGTCATCCACTGAGGACAGATCCACTGAAGATCTATAATTTGCAACAACAAACACTAACAATTAACAATATAATTAAATAAAAACAAAAAAATGCTTAGTGCACCTTTCTGAGAATGACCCTAAACTGAAATACTCAATATTTACAAGTCAATTCAATCTAAGGACTGTCAAGTGCGTCATAGAATAATCGTGAGATAGACGTATGCAGTGACAAGTCCGCACTGTTTTCGTGAATTGTCAAATCAGTTAAATATACAACTTACGATCTATGCCAGTCAGACAAGGTTGTTGTTGCAGTCTGGATACATATTTATGAATCAAACGGCGTATACAAATATTTGCCAAATTGGTGTGGTTATATGTATATGGAACCCATTCATGTATACTTATTTTTGCCTACGAGGTGGATACATTTAAATGGAATTTATTTAAGTATGCAACTTTCTGAAGCATTTTGTGATTACATAATACTGAAACAGTTTAATGAATACAATTTTTGGTGTCAGTAATAGATACATATTTATGATGAAAATGTGTGGCTACATATTTTTAATTTTTTTTTGTGTATACATACTTTTTAGACGTGACTGTACATACCATAACCCTACTGAGTAGGAATAGCACCCTGGTGTATGCTGCATTAGAGATTTGGGCATAATCTACTCCCACGCCCAAGAGACTGCTGGCCACTTCATATTCTCGCTCTGTTGCATGGATTTGCTAAAAAAAAAACATGAATAAGTACTAGGTGCCAGTATCCATTAAAAATTTTAATGGGATTTTACTGATACTTTACAGAGGTTCTCAAACTTCTTTTACACATAGACCACTTTCAACTTTCTGGTTTCCTATGGACCCCTGGGGATCCACCTGAACCACTTTGGGAATCTCTGCTTTACAGTGAGGGTAAGAAGCGAATCAATTAAACATTCAACAAAAAAAAAATTGTAACATCAATATCCATAAAGGAACAAGAGTTGAAACCTTTTTTATTCTAACTACAAGCATAAAGACTTGTTTGTCTCAAGTAACAGCAATTTTTCAGTTCAAAATAAAAATAGAAGGAAATGTTGCAGGGATACATTTTTAAACATCGCCATACCTATCAGCCATAGGACATCCACTCTTGGAGAACGGATAATAAGGAATTCTTTAATGAAAGATAATATTAAACAAATGACAAACAGCATTTGCTAGGAAATCACACAAGCAGCATAGAATATAAATGAATTGATCTAAATTTAATTACAATAGTAATTAAATATGACAGGCAAGCCAAATCATCAAGTTGTTTACCATTTCACTGCCCTAATTAAAATTGTATCAATGAAACTATTGTTGTTTATTGCAGAGACCAGAGTTAAGTGCCAACCCAAGATTAAGAAGAGAAGAGAAGATTAAGTAGTGTCAAACTATATGAAGTTGTTAAACCTAACCCAGGGCTAATGATTTCTGTTTTTAATTCTGGACCATGCGAGTGAACCTTATTGGCTTCTTACTGAAATTCTGGATCATATTCATATATTTAAAGATATTTTAATCACTTACTGCCAGTTGAAATATCAGCCTGCAGTGCCAATATACACTGTGCTGTGACAACTCAATGGCTTTTCGAAGAATGGGTTTGGAGTGTGTCGGCTGTCCCTGCTGCTCAAACAACTCTGCCAGCACACTTGCTGCCTCGAACTTAACGTCATCGAAACCATTGATAGTCTGAGACAGGCACCACTGCAACAAAAACATCATAACGACCCACTTTTGTATCATTGTTTACATCATATATGAAAGTTCACTCCAAACAAAAAAATATGATGAAATAACATTAAGGTTATACAAAATAATTATCCAAGATAATTTACAATGGTCTACAGGATTGATTGACGCTTGAATTATCTCAAAATTTACTTACACTCTGTTCTAAATGATTCCTCGCAAGTCGATGTTTTAGTGTGTGTCAATAGGATATTTCCTAGTTGTAAATGAGTTCGAGCCTCAACTCTTTGCGGTGGTTTAAAATTAAAAACAGCTTGTAGGCACTGAATACAACTTTTTATGTCAGGAGGATTTGATGTTCGGAAATGTTCTGCTAAACCAAGTAAAGAAATATACCAAGCGTCCTGCGTTGACGCCATTTTGACATTTCTGCTTGGAGGGAACTGTGCTGCCATACTTCAGCAAATATTAATAAATTAATGAAATGGATGCGTTCACGAATATTAATTAAAACCAGAACATAATAAATAAATCGTAGATAATCGATTAACATCTCGATTTAGCTAGGGTACTGTAACACAACACACTGTTACAAAAAACAAACACTCCGATACACATCATAGACATATACACCTATGTACTGGAAATACCTACAAAATACGCGTGCATACTTAAACATGTCGCATAAAATGGCGCTCAAGGGTTGTGATATCGATTTCGAAATCAAAATCTTTGATATCGATATTCAAATTATTAGCGGCTAATACTTTGAGCAGCAATAGTATCAATAGTTAGTAATAGTTTTTTAGGCTACCTCCCATAGACGTAGTGGGCGTGTTTTTTTCTGGACAACCTATATTGTGTTGTGGGGTATCATTGGATAGGTCTTTTAAAACCATGTGGGGGTTGCTAAGACATCTTTTCTATTCAGTGATCTAATTGCGAAATATTCAACTTTAAAGTGCAATTTTTCATTTAAATCGAGCGTGTCCCCCCTCCGTCTAAAATCTAAACTGATGGGTGGAAAATTTTGAAAAAATTTAGAATGGTAGTAAATATATCACATTTACAAGGAAAATTATAGCGGCTAAGATTGCTTGAGACTTATTAGTAGTGAAAGAGTAAATAGCATCCTTAGGTATAAAATATACCTAAACTTGAAAGATTCAGTACACAATACGAAATCCTTAGAAAAATATTATTGGATTTTTTGTATTGGCTACGGAACCCTATCCTGGGCGTGTACGACACGCTCTTGGCGTTTTTTTTTTTTTTTTGAAAAATAATTGAAATTCAACAGCAACAGATTTGCAGTTCAACAGAACTTAAGACGTTATCAGATTCACTATATTATATTTGTAACATGAGATAGTTAATGATTTATGTACTTTTAAAAAATCATATGGCATTTAAAACGTTGTTGCTTAATTTAGTCAGCACAAGGTAATCACGCGCTCTTAATTCGTGCAAGTCTCTGAAACAAGCCTAGCTTTCTTTTGCACGTTCGTTGTGTCGTATTAATTATCAGTAGCCAGTAGTATGTATGTATATACATCAGTAGTATGTATATACATTTGTGGCAGGTGCTTTTCACTCGCAATAATTGTGGCCATACTAAAAAATGATTTATTTGATGTTATTTTTTCTAACCTCCAGTTAGTAGACATTGCAAAGTAATTAATAAACCTCAATTTTTTATGATTATTTTTCCAATAAATAGTTGCATATATTTTATTTTTCCTTATCATCAGTATTTCAGTAACTACTGATTTCGAGATACCTCTACCCCTTATGATTTCCAAACAAATGTTATATTACCAATCTCCTTGTACCTATATGCAGTCAAAGTAATTATGAACAAAGTCAATTTCAAACTGATTTTTCCAAAAAGAAACACAAAATATTGATACCATTTCTCCTCAAAGTATTAGCCGCTAATAATTTGAAGATCGATATCAAATACTTTGGTTCCGAAATCGATATCACAACCCTTGAGCGCCATTTTATGCGCCATCTTTAGGTACATGCACGCGGATTTTGTAGGTATTTCCAGTCCATAGGTGTATAGGTCAATGCATAATTATTTTTTACTTTTTTGTCTTCCTGGCGGCGTTTTTTTTGTCAGGGGTTTTTTAAATTTTTAATTAAAGATTTGATTCATGTTTTTTAAAAAGGCATTTTTTTTAAGTGTCTAGTTTCATCATCAGCTGTACTGTTCAAAAGGAATCAAATACGACATTATCTGCTATTATTTTTTCAAGAGTATCCTGGATATCCTGGCTACAGCATTAACTCGTCGTGTTGCCACCACTGCATTGTATGTAAAATCAATTACTGATCAAAACGAATCCAAACGATATATCTGCTATGGTTTTTATCAAGAGTGTACCTACTAGTATTCTGGATATCCTGGCTGCAGCGACAGGGCGAGAATTCCATAATCTTGCATAATTATATAGCATAGCATTCACGGGTGTATCAAATTTTAGGTCCCAAATACGTTTGAAAGTAAAGTAAATACCCATTATGCGTCTAAGATTCCTACCGCAGCGAACAAGAGTTGATCTTGAAACGGCTGAACCGATTTTGATAAAACATGTCTAAGAACCATCGCTAGAAAACCTGCTTCCAAATAAAAAAACCGCATTCAAATCGGTCCACCCGTTTAAGAGCTACGGTGCCACAGACAGACACACATAGCAGTCAAATTTATATCACCCCTCTTTTTGCGTCAGGGGTTAGTAACTAAATAAGCCAATCGCAAGCAATAGTCAACGGACCTCACGACTCTTAACGCCATTTAGCGACATTTCGCCTCTGTGAAAACCCTAATTTCGGAATCACTTCTTCGGTTGAATTTGGCTTTGATTTGATTACAGACAACTTGTAAAAATTGAAAATGAAACAATAACATAAATTAAGGTCAACATTTAATCATCAATGGTGAGGGCTCCACTGTTGATGTCATTGATAAGGTCGTGCGGGGGTCTGCCCTCAACCGTGCAGCCGACCGACTGGGCTGTTCCAAGGATCTCCTTGACCGAGCCAGAGAGGTGACGGGCCATGGAGCGAGGCTGCATAATCTTGGCGATGCCAATCACATCTTCGAGGGTGATATTGCCGCTGTGTTTAACTGGAAATTGAAAACAAGGTGATCAAGTTAAATTTGTAAAAAATAAATTTGAAATTGAATCTAGATTTCAACCCTTCAAGATGAACTTAAGACTAAATCCACCATTTTAAAATGCTCCTTTGCTGGATTTTTCATTTGTGTTCAATGTTTGAAGTAAATAAGTCAACATAAAGTTATGTTATAGAAGTGTTAAAATTGGAATGCAGCCTAGTTTCTATTTATTACTGCGCCGTTAATCTCTCTTCTCTGTGTTCAACTTTCCTTCAATCAATAAGACAGCAGCTTAATCAATGTATCATTTGTATATATAGGGCAACTTGATACCGTGATAACTATCCCATGTGCCTAGGGACACCTCATTATCTTAACCCTTCAGTGGTTTAACACTTTTCCAGGCACCATGCATTTAGATGCTACCACAAAATTAATCACAGTTTTACTTATGAGGGATTAATTTAAAAACAAATATCATTTACAATAGTTTCAATTGATTTTGTACCATATTGTTAATTCAGCAAGGTTGAATATTTGTGTACATTTATGTGGTTGCTCGCTATATGCACTATGCCTGGAAAAGGGTTAAGCATGAAAAGGTGATAAATAAGCTAGAGATGGTTACTTTTACATTTACAATATTAGTAAAGATATATGAATTTATTTAATTAGGGTATTGTGTTGGTAACTACAGCTTTAGCATTAGCAATTGGTAACACATGCATTGGTGTGTATTGAGTAGGCTCAGTACCCTGTAAGTGGGGGACCACAGTGTTGTGGCACAAATGACTGATGCACTATGACACATGTCATCTGCTGCTATGTAGTAGCCTTAGACTGAAATACTTCAATACTCATCTGATTGAAAATTGTTTACAAGATAGAACTGTTCTGCTGTGTATTTAGCTATTCATTTTAAATGTCAAAATATCAGACTTACATGAGTGACATACTAAAAGCTACAAGATAATGAACAGCATGAGTTTGTGTAAGTAAACAAGTATCAAATATAAAGGTGTACATATACCATCATTTTTATTTCATTCTACGTTTTTTAAAGCTGAAGTAGAGTGTGTATTGACTAAGGAGTGCCGCAAGAGGTATTTGAGTGATTTGAACCTGTTCAATGGTGCAGTGAATATTATTTTGAGTTGTCTGATATCGGAAGATGCAGTATGAATTTACAGGTTCATCAAGCACTCCTTTGCAGCCAGATAATCTGGACATCGCAATAGAAGTGTTTGATGAATGTGGCCATTGAGTCTTCCAATGAGGCTGGCATAGTCACACAGGTGAAATTGAGCCTCGAAAAAAAGAAGAAAAAAAAAAGCTGAAGTATGTTATGCCAGCCTCTTTGGAAGATTAGAGCCTAGCCCAGATAATCAAGATTCATCAAAACATTAAAAAGTATAAAATTTTAAGGAATACTCACTGTTCTTCTGCTTCTTGCGGTCACGTGGGGGCTCCTTCAGGGCTCTGATGATGAGAGCAGCAGCTGACGGCACCACAGAGATTTGTGCCTGTCTGTTCTGGACAATGAGCTGCACAGTGATCTTAAGACCCTTCCAGTCGCTGGTGGCCTTGGCGATGTCATCACCAACCTTTTTGGGGACTGCGGTGGGAAAGACAGTTAATACAATACCACATTTCGGTTTCTACAATCAGTAAATTTGTAAGTGTGTATCAGAGCAAGTGGTTTATACTGCCACTAAAAGATTGAAAGGTACAACTGCTAACCTGTTCCAAAACAAAATCATATTTCTTGATATACTTTGTGCTATTTTTTGAAGCAGATTTGATCTAATGGCAGAAGTATATTAAATAAGACATGTAAAGTGATTTCCAAGTTGGTGCTGTCAACTTGAGAAGTCCTGGGATTAATTTGTCCTATGTATTACTGAAAAAAGGGTAACTCACCAGTCTTCATGGTAGACTTTTAAAAACAATTAGGAATGTAGCAACCATTTTGTTGGAACCTGTTCCTTTATGATTTCCATTTTGGTTGTGATATATTGAATGCTTTCCAGTGGAAAAGGCAAAAAACAGTTCCTTCCAACCACTTGGTAGAAAGAATTCACGTTATATAAATGCAACAATGTCTTTCATAATGAAGCCACAATCAAAATCAAGACTTATGTATGACTATGGAGTATGTATGAAAAGTAAACATTTTTTGACAAGAGTTGGTACCAGTGGAATGAATGAATTGATGTGCAAATTATACATTATTTTATTGCAACTAAAGAAGGGTAAATTTGGATCTGAAGATTCAATAAGCAGAATCAGGAGTTTATAAGAGAGAAGACTGTTCCTTGGGGATGGATTAAGTTAATCAGATCATTTTTCAGAATTGAGATTACCCCTGTTGTACAATCATTCTCATTAATTCATTCATTACATTATTTCTAATTCTTAATTCTTAATATCAAATGTGTACCTGAAGGCAGTATAGAAATATCCAAGCTAAAAGGATATAATTATATAAAGTAGAGTGAAAGTTTTGATCACTTACTCAACCTCGTCTTTAATCTAAGTTAAAAAAAAGCATGGCAGTCACATGGGCCTGGTCCGCGACTCCTTATTGGGCATTCGGAGTAGCCGCGACAGGGAGACGGATCCTGAGTCGCGGGTTCCTTCCATCCGCCAACCGGAAGGACGCGCCTGGTAGGGAGGCACCCCCCAGGATCATTCAATCATCTTTGCCAAGCAATCGGGCATCATAACTTTAACATTATTAAACTCCTTAGATATTCCCGTTTGCCTGACAGAACGAGGACTCCAAATGAGGCTCGTTAGCAACAATGCCTACAAAACATTTAAGCAGAGAATCTGAAGGCAATGTTTCATAGAAGTACATGAATGCCACGCCGAGGTTTGAGGTTATTGTGATAGGAAGAGGTTATACAAAAAAATAACTAAATAAATACTCACGAGACCAAGAGGACCAATCTTAGGAGCCAAAGAAGACGTGGCACCGACTTCTCCACCGACACACCTCAAGTTAACTGCAAAAATACATGTAAACTTGTAGAAAACATTTCACCTCACAAATAGCTATTTTTATAACTATCTGACGCATTACCGATTTTAACTTCATTAGGATCAAACTTAGGCGGCATGGTGTTTAGATATTATAGCAATATCTTAAGAATAAAACTTAACTACAAGCCGATTATTTCGGATTGCAAAAGACGATCCACCACGGACGTTCCGGGAGTTCGCCGAAAAAGGACACTTTCTACAATGACAGTTGACGTTGACAGCAGGTTTGTGACGTTTGTGTATGTTGCCAGTAAAAAAAAAAGACGAGAATATTAGACACGCACCGATTTGGCAGACTGCAGCAGGGCTACTACGAAACTCGAAGTTCGTGTCGTGCGGTCCCTCTGATATTTATACTATTTACACAGATTTGAAATATAATAGCTTCTGGTATTTCAAGTCTGTGACTATTTAATAAGAGAGCGAGAGGTACGGTACGATACAATACCGTCCGTATAGAGGGATGGAATAATAACATTGACGAGCAAGTGTGATGATAGATTAATAACCAAGGGTCACGAACGAAGTGAGAGCGCCAATAGTTCGAGGGGAAATGGATAATTTCACCTGAGTTAGACACTTTTCATTTCGACTGTAAGGAAAGTAAAATACTACAAAAAACATGAGAGTAATAATAAATTGAATTTACTTATATCCAACCTCCAACGGTACCTTTTCGACCTGGCCACTTGCCATGGCCGACTATAAAAAAAATGATGTTCGGCGTTAAACCTCCAGTGTTGTATATAACCTCCTTGGTCACGACGAAACGTGAAAAAAAAGTGTCATTGTCGTAACTCAATTATCTTCGACTCCGTGGCTAATCGAAAAAAAATACTTTCCACCCTAGAGATGAAAACGCAATTCTCCACCCGGTTATCTACCCATGAAAATTAAACTTTCCGAACAGGAGAGATGAAAAATAAATTAGTTCCACTAAAAATCCGCAACATAGCGAGGGCTAAATAGGAACTTGTTAGGATTTAGTCAAAATGTACCTCAAGTTGTATCGCGTGGAAAGTTTTTCTTTTCTTCCCTTGTATATGAACTATTTTCCCATGGCAACTCCAATATCAAATTTCGATGACAAATTTCTGAAATTTCATCACAAATCTGTATTGACTGATGTGTATTGTGAAGTGATTGCAATTTTTTTACCGAATACCATTAATTTGTAACGTAATTGGACAACATTACATTTACGTTACATTATGGCTAACGACGAAGCGATTCTGAAGCAATACTTGTCTAAGTATCAACATCGCGATTACACAGCTCGAGAGGTAATTAGTTTGATACAAGCGTACAGAAGTCTCACATATCGTTTAGAGGCCTTTGTTTTTAACAATGGCACGAGAAAAGATCTACTTAACTTGGAGGGTACAATTCCTGTACATTACAAAGGTGCATATTACAACATTCCTATTTGTATCTGGTTAATGGACACCCATCCGACTAATGTACCATTGTGCTTCGTTAAACCGACACCAGATATGTCTATTAAGATATCTAAATATGTGGACAGTAATGGAAAAGTTTATCTTCCGTTTTTGCACGAATGGAACCCACAGGGATCGACATTACTAAAGTTAATTCAGTGTATGATCGCTGCTTTCGGCGAGTTGCCTCCAGTGTACTCTAAGCCGCGCAGTGAGGCGGCCAGGCCTCCGTATCCGATGAATTCATTTATGCCGCAGCCTTTCCCAGCTGGGCAGTACCCCCAGGTGTCGCCTCAACCTGGCTACCCTCAAGCTACACCATACCCAACCACTTCTAATGTGCCTTACCCCAATTATAGCTCACCTTATCCTAGTGCAACTCCAGTTCCTACTAATGGGGTGCCATACCCTCCTGCATCAACAAACACTCCATATCCTCCTCAACAAGGGGCTTACCAGACTGGACCAGATAACAACAGTGGCACGATAACTGAAGAGCACATAAAAGCATCTTTGCTGTCTGCTGTTGAGGATAAACTGAGGAGAAGATTAAAGGAACAGTCCCAGCAGTCTCAGGCTGAGCTTGAAACTCTGAGACGCACTCAGCAAGAGCTTCAAGAGGGCAAGACAAGACTTGAAGATATAATGGGAAGGTTACAGAGAGAACGCTCAGAACTGGACAAGAATGTTGCCATCCTGCAAGAGAAGGAAAAAGAATTGCAGGCCGCTGTGGAGAGGCTGGCTGACCAGGAAGGAGTGGATGTTGATGAAGCCGTTGTCACCACTGCTCCATTGTACTCACAGCTTCTGAATGCTTTTGCAGAGGAAGCAACTCTAGAAGACGCTATTTACTATATGGGAGAGGCCCTGCGTAAGGAAGTGATTGACTTGGACACATTTATGAAGCAGGTGCGTGCATTAGCTCGACGTCAATTCACTCTGAGGGCCTTAATGCACAAGTGCAGACAGAAGGCGCAACTAGCTTGCTAATGAACTGGCTATCTTATCTGAAATCGATTCCGGCACCGTCAATACTCTTATTGGGAATCTGTAAATTCTTAACCAGAGAAATTTATATAGAAATACTATTGGTAATCTTAATCTTGTAATCAAGAGATGTGTGCACCCACAAAATGTGCTACATAGTTTTTGTGGCTTGGTGGTCAGTTTAAAGTCTCAAATATTTCTTATTGGCTGGGTGTGAAGTGCTAGGTGGGGGTAATGAAAACTGTTGCTGCGCTAATAGTGGCCAAAAGTAGAAATAATGTAGGCTCTGTCAATGAATCTGTCATTAACAAAGCAATTCTTCTTGAATTATTGAACACAGTCCCTGTTTTGTTCTTAATTCGTCTACATCCCGGACATGTCCAGCAGATACCAACAATTTTCCTTTTGAAACGGTTTGTGGTTGAAATGTTAGATTGAGTAATACCTACACACAAAACTGGTCGTCAAAATAATATGTATTTTGATCTGAAAACGATATTTAATTTATTACTTGTGATACAAGAACAATTATATATGTTTACTATTATTTAAAGAAACCATTAAAGTAGCTTTATCTTTTCGTTTTATAAAAACACAGTAAGTATATAAAAAAAAAAACACTTAATTAAATGATTTATGCCGTCTGAGGCAGCATGAATAAAGCTATACAATGATATAAATAACTTATGTATGTTTTTTGCCTTATTGCTTTAATTTCTGAATGAACTGATAGGATCTGAGAGATAACTATAATTCAATTTGAGCCTTATTGTTATTATCTCAAGGTCCATTATCTACTCCTTTTCATACTCGATTAGGTTGGAAAGGGTTAGGGCAGAATACAAGTGTTTGCTTTTAATTTATAGATTAATTTTATACTTTACATGTATCCATCTAAGTATTACATTATTAGTCCATGTCTGTAATCATTTATTTTGCTTCTAGAATTAGGATTATGCATAATTATAAAATCCTCAGGTTTGTGTAAAGAGTAATATATTGTTGAAAGTTGTTTGGTAAAGTTTTGCATCTTTTTCGAAATTATGTAACAACTTCTAGCAATTAATATCTACTTTTAACCCATGCTGGATATAGTAGATGTCACCTTATATCCTGTTTTCGTTCCAGTGTCCCTAAAAACAACTTGGGGATGCAATATGGTCCCATTTTCAGATATTTTATATAGCAACACATAATTGCTAGTCGAATGTGAATTATCTTTGATAAACAAGGTTTGGACAGAAGATAAAATTAAATTAGTTCTCCCAACTTAGCAATATTCTGAATAATTGGAATTGTTAAAAATAATATTTCACAATTCTTTCCAACACTTTTACACATTTTTGAAGTTGTCACTACTTAGAACATTGCATACATTAAAGAATGGAAATAGAAAATTAATTATAATCATGCCATACTACACGTAACAGATTTGCTTTAGGTTGAATGTACCGATTGCAGATGTTACTAAAACAAAAAAAAAAAAACAAAAAAAATATAATCATGTTTGTGTCCAAAGTCCAAAATCACTAAAAAAATCTCTTTTTTTTAGACAGTAAAAAAATGATCACAACAGATATTTATTTATCAATGCTGTCAATGTAATATTTGCTAAATGTTGATATAGTCGTGTAACATTATATGCTAATACATTACACTACTTTGAGTGTTAGTGTAGGGTTAAATGTTATTGTCTGAAGATGAGTGTAGTTCTCTGTGTAAAAGTAATCACCACAACTTATCTCTTTTGTAATCATATTTATTTATGCGATAGTGAATGGTCTTAGTACCATTGATCTATTTCTCTACATGTTACTTTGCGGTACAAAATATGTTGCGTAAGACAAGTGTTATAAGATGCTAGACTTTGTAAGTTTCAAATGCAAAGTCTAATAATTTAAAAATTAACTATTATGAGACCTATGATTTTAAATGAGATTTTCTGATATTAGTTCATTACAGTAGCTGGCAAATTTTTTAAGCATTGGGTGATGCGGTGTAGTGGGGCAGAATGCTGGAACAAATTGTCATATATAAGTGTGGTCAAACTAGTCCTGCAATCTGTAAAACATCCAATATTAGCATTATTGGCATTTAGGGCCTCTTGGCCATTATTGTCTCATTTTGGAGCTTAATTTTTATACATCTCGCCGCCTTTTACTACTGTGCCACTGTTTTTTTACAGTTGATTTAATGCATGAATTTTATGAGACAGAAAGTACAATATCATTGTATAACAGAATTAATTAATATTTTTGCTGGTGTTGTATATTAAATTAGGCCTTTTGTTATGAAAAACTATGAATTAACTAATTTTTTTTAGGGAATCTCTAATTAACACTTGGAATCATTTCTACAGTCTTTACAGTATATTATATCAAAGTGGACAAGGTGTTGAAACGATACAGATATCGCAAGAGCCGGGACCTAACATGCGCGGGACCCCGGCGCCGCCTGGTCTTACGGCAAGCTCCGCTACCTGTAGGCCCCGCCCCGCCCCCAATAGGCTAGGGCCACGACGGTCTAGCTGGCAAATGCCTCGACTGTATGCAGCAGCAAAAAAAGATTATTCGCGGTAGCTCCTTTGGCTGTTCCTTGGAAGGAATTATTGCGTTTTTTTCGCACTAGTTCCTTCACAAGAGATGAAGGAAGAGTTGCGTTTATTGTATCGCCTTAGTTTCTTTCACAGTAGAACCTTCAGTTCTTTCAAGGAACGAAATAATAAACTCAGTTCTTCCTTCATCTCTGGTGAAGAACTAGTGAAAAAAAACTCAATAGTTCCTTCGAAGGAATAGCTAAAGGAACTACCATGATAATCCAAATTAAAAGTTTCATGCTCTTTATTACACTTTACCTTGTCTGCTCTGATAAATCTCATGCTGACTGTACTTAATAAAGATATAGCATAAAGTTAAAGTGCCATGTAGCAGGCAGAATGGTTGTACCTAATATACATTAATGTGATTACGAAGAGAATGTCATATACCTAGTTAAATAATGTTAGACAATTTGCACTTTATAATGTAATTAGTTTTTGCCAATTAAAATGCAAGTTTGTGTAAGGATGCTAAAGAAGCTTGGGTTAATGGTTAAAATATATAATGTAAAACATTATTATTTAAATATGTTGAGCTATAATTGTTAAGCATTGATGGACCCTTTTGTGTATAAAAACTGAACAACTTAAATCCTAGCGCCATCTAGATTCGAATAGTAGAACTATTTTGACATAGTCGCAGGGGAGGCTTGGAGGAATGGTACTGAGGAGACTCAATGCTAAGAAGTCTATCCATGTTGCTAGGCTTGGTCTTTGACAGTATAGGGCCATAGGCAAAAACTTGGCTGTATGAAACTTTTTAATTGGACTTTCAGGGGCAGCGCTAGGTGGAGGCCCACGGCCTCGCGCTCTAAGGGGCCTCACGCCTCTAAAGTTTCGGGTTTTCTTACTGATTTAAAAATCCGTCATCTAATGTGTGGTGTGCCGTCACAGGGCATCGTTAAATTTTTTCTTGCCCACGCTGAATTTAGGTCCTGCACCGCCATTGCTACTACGAAATTTTAAGATCGGAGTTCGTGTCGTTCGGTCACTCTGACACTTATACCATTTAATACGAAAGCGACAGGGACGATACGACACGAACTTCGGAGTAGGCCCTCTGGTTTCTTTTATACCAGCAACATCCTTCAAGTTAATGAAAAACAGCCATCAATGTTGCTAAATTTACCAAGCAGTTATTAAGACTTAAGTGTCTATTGATTGAAAGCAATTATAGCTTTACAAAACAAATATTATTTAATCGATTTATTTAAGCGTTACATAGCGGAGGTCCATATTAATGAACTACAACTTTCAAGCCATGTTGCCTCACTCCACAGACAGTTAATGCACGTTTGCGGAAGCAAACGTTAAAGGTTGTAGTTCATAAATATTATTTGGTTTTTCTTTGTACAGTTATACATACTATTATAATATACTATTACATATTATTATTGTAAGGTCCTCAGGGATTATTGTTAATGATTTTTCTATTTGACGAAGTTAGTGTAAGTTTTGCATTGCATATGATATGCGGCCCCAAAGGCTGAATTGTCACAATATATCGAATTGTATTCAAATGATGTTTTATTTTTGAACTGAAATTATTTAGGAGTAAAGGCGTATGCACACAGCGTAGAAATACGGGGCAGACGGTGCGCGTTTGTAGCGCCGAAAATTCTTAAAAAGCTAGTATTCAAATGAAATATCGTTTGAAGCTCGTGAATGCCAGTCTCGTTTGCGTCTTAAGACCGTGTCCAGATGACGCGATTTATGCGGGAGTAGACACGCTCGTATAAAAGTTTCGTCCACATTTCGCGTTTTAGACGCGAGTTTAGGTTTAAAGGTAATTTATTCTCAAAAAGATTTTTACAATTCACTTACTTGGGAAATTACGCGTACTTATTTATAAGCGTTAATATTACAAATATTACAATTGCGAGCGCAAAACATGCGGCGGCCGCGATACTAAAATAAAAACAAAAATTAGGGGATGAAACTAAATACATGTGCGTTCATTACTTTACATACATAAATGTATGTGTAATAGATTCGGAGTAGATACGTAGATTGCCAATACTATTTTGAATCGGTAACGTTAGTTGTAATGTGACAAGGTCGATTATCGAATCGCACGTGATGACGGACATTTGCAACTTTTTATATTTCATTATCTATGGTTGTATTAAAATTAAACAAATGAACACCTTTCAAATAATTTAATTGTCAATAAAAATTAGAAAACTATATTTAAGCTTTGCATTAAAATTAAGAAATGCATTTTGCCTTAATATTGACTTGACGCGATATTCGTAAAGAGAGGCTACAGGTGCGGGGACATACTACTTAAAACCAGACACCACGATGCCACGCTCCTCAAACGCATGTCAGTACTAATCAGTCCATTTATTATGGTCAGGTGCAGATAGAAACATGCGTCGGACGACGTGGCGCGGCGTCACGTTTTAATAGTATGTTTCCTCCTTATTTCTTCGCTTTCTTCTCTTTCTTGGCGGCTGCTGCTGCAGCTTCAAGGTCGATGGGCGCCGGCTTCACGAATGGAATTAGATCTTGGTACTGCTCGGGCATCCATGGCTTCAATACTTCTGGCACCTGCAAGAAAAGTGTATGTTGTTATTTTAAAATAAACGGTAACGGTACTGTAGATCACAGCGGACGAATCTAATGAGTGAACTGAACTAGACTCTGAGTAACATCTGTTAGCTTGGTGAATGGTTGTGTTGCGCTGAAGATGAGCTCTGGTTGAGTTCGAAACGCGTCAGTGTAGCGAGGTGGTGGTGACAGATGGGTTTGTGTGATTTGTGTGTGTTCTTACAGTGTGGAGGTGGAGGAACTGTATGAACACGCATATCTTGCATAAACGTAGCTATCATAAGGTTGCGGGTTAGCAAAGCAATAGTCTCAGTTCATTTTGTATTATGGAAGAACTTCATTATAGGTGGAACAGGTGCAGTGAATAATACTTTCTCATCGTGTTTCCTCGAAAGCGTTAGTATTTGTCGTGCTTCAGTCATGATATTTTGAACTGGGGCAAAAGTGCATAAAGGGCGTCCTTCTTAAGCCCGATTCAGACGTTTAAAAAAATCGCGCAAGTACTATTAAATTTCTACGCTTGATCGTCCGCTTCAAAATTGTTCCCTTTACGACAACTTGCATCATTTTTCTCTCAAGTCTAAACTGGGCTTAAGCGTCCCCCACCCCCCTGCAATTTGTAACAAATAAGGCTAGCTACAATACAATATGGAATTTGGCGCCCACTTTGAAGTTCCGCCTGGGGCTTTTTAAAAAAAAAATGTATTTTTTTAAATACCTTGATGCCCTCTTCTGTCTGGTGCACTTCCAGGATCGCGCAGATGACTCTGGTTGTCGCGCACATCGTCGCATTCAGCATGTGCACGTACTCTGTTGCTGCATTCATCTTCTTCGTCTGACCATATCTATTAAAAAAAAAACAACTGTCGATCTGAACACAGATAGGGCAACGATGAAGCGAAAAAGTGGAATAGTAAATCAGCTTTTTCAATATCATAAACGATGATATCGTAAACGGTTCTAAAGATTTATACGAAAACTAGCTTTTGCCCGCGGCTTCGCCCGCGTGGAATTCGGTTATCGCGAGCTGTTTTCTCGGGAACTGTGCATTTTTCCGGGGTAAAAGTAGCCTATGTCACTCTCTGGCCGTCACTCCGTTTCTAGGTGAAAGACTGACAAACATACAAACACACACACGTTCGCATTTATAATATTAGTAAAGTATGGATTTAGGGTAGGGTCTTGACTTGAAATCGAACGTTGGATATTCAAATTTCAATGTGACATTTTGGTGGCGCCATCTTTTACCGAGTAGGTGAATTAGATTAGAAATAGCTTCTTGATAACAGATGGCAGTGCTGCGCGCCATCACGCTGCGCATATCGCTCGAAATACCGCGAAATGCAGAGTTTAGACTTACGTAATTCATGTACAAAAACTTTTGGCAAGCAAAAGTATTTACTTAGGAAGGAGTACGTAACTATAATTTGTTCAGCGAGCAATATCAGACATTCGATAAATTTCTCGCCTTGTTTAGTGTGCGAATGCGAGAGTCAGCGGCAAAATTATTTATTTATTTATTTCAAACATGTATTAACATGTATTAATCCGACTAATATTATAAATGCGAAAGTTTGTAAGTCTGTTTGTTTGTTTGATACCTGATCGTCTAAACCGCTGAACCGATTTAGATGAATTTCGGTATACAGAGAGTTTGAGTCTCGGGGAAGGACATAGGATAGTTTTTATCCCGAAAAATTACATAATTCCTGCGGGATAGCGATAAGCGAATTCTATGCAGACGAAGACGCGGGCAACAGCTAGTATTATCTAAATGTACCTTCGCACTAAGTGAAATGATATTTCTTTTGGGGTCAGTAATCTCTTTAACCCGAATTTCGCGTGATGTGTAATAGTTTAGTTTTCTGTTCCTAACCTGACGAGGAGCCTCCTCGCCTGGTACTCCAGACAGTTGCTGCACGACACCAGCTCCCGGTACGCAGCCGACCCTGGGAACCAGGCCTCCAAGTCCAGCTTCTTCGCGGCCGCGTGGTTCAGGGCCCCAGACACGATGTTCACGACCCGGTACGGGATCCCCAGCACCTGGTAGAACTCCTCGGCGTTGGTAATCATCTCGTCCATCATTTGCCAGGAGGCGTTGTCGTGGGGAGACGTCAAGACGAACTGCTCAACCTGATAGCGATAGGAATAGAAATTGTTCATTAATATTTTTTACTTATAAAAAGGAATCTGATTTTCCAGTTTCAACTAAACCTAAACGATGAAAAATCACACATTGAACCCCTTACCCTCGTCATTCGGTGACGCGAGCTTTAATTTAAACCACGGTTTAAAAAATACTAAGATTATGTGTTTATGTACTGGTGTTTTCTATGTAGAATAGAATAGAATAGTTTATTAAAATACAAATTACAAGGTTACAAAATAATCATCATTATCCCGTGAGTACCAAACTAGGCTGAGCCTATGCAACGGCTATGTAACGTTATGATTTAGATTTTTTCTGAAATTGAGTCAAAGAAACTGAATCACGTACAGTCACCAGCACCAACATCTGACACAACAAGCGTGCATAAATATCTGATACGACTCTATTTCTAGGGCCGGAAGGACGTGTCAGATATTTTTGCACGCTTCGCTGTGGCATATATTAATGCTGTTGACTGTACCAGGGTGGAACCTTTGTGCTACTAATGTTATGTTGACATTGCATACATTTGCCCTTTGATAAAATTCATCAAAGAATTCGCCAAAGAAATCATAGCGAAATTGATTTAGAAAAGGTTCCACCCTGGTACATTATTTAATCGCGTACTAAATATATTCATAGCAATATTAGCAAGTGATTACCTTCTCAAACTGATGTACCCTGAAGATGCCGCGCGTGTCGCGGCCGTGGGAACCCACTTCTTGACGGAAGCACGTCGACAAACCGGCGTATCTGTAGCAAGTTTGAAAATATTTATTTATACAGCCATATAGGTAGAGTCATTCACGATGATGCGTGCCGTGGTTCCATGATGTTAAATGAGCACCGCTGCTTATGTACACCCGCAAGTATAGATGCGTTGCCAGGCTGAAGGTCCAAAAACCTTATGTGCCAGTATTTTCACGAGTTGTCTTACTCTCCAGGCCAGTACACATGGTTTATACATATGCGATTAAGACCATATACATATACATATGAAATTAGAATTGAAATTTCGTTAATCGCATAACTATTACCCTATCCATCGTTTTAACTATTATCCTATCTTCAGTGGCGGAATAAGTTCATTCGGAACCCAGGGCGGTAGGGCCTCCAATATCAAAAGTTGTTGTACAAGCATATTTTTTGCCTTGCTGGGGAATCAGGACTTTATCAAGAGAACTTGTGGACATTTGGAGGCCCCTGGGACAGCTGGCCCGGGGCCGGGCGCCCCTGTCGCCCCACTGTTAGTCCGCCACTGCCTGTAGGGCTACTGAGAAATTCGAAGTTCGTATTGTACCGTCCCTCTCACTCTCGTGTTAAATTATATTAGCGTAAGCGGGACGGCAAGATGCGAAGTTCAAATTTTGCACTAGCATAGGGGCTATCCTACTACCAACAGACGCCCTGGTTTCTTGGAGGCTAAGGGGCTGTTTCACCATCCTTTGATTAGTCTTAACTGACGGTTAAATGTGATGCAGTCTCTATTTGTTTTGTTCGAATAGACGGAGACGGCATCACATTTAACCGTCAGTTTACACTAATCAATGGATGGTGAAACAGCCCTTCAATGTACTGTACCTGATAGGAAGTGAAGCCTCAGGCAGCCACTCGTCCCTGTGGTAGGCAGCGATGGGCTGCTCCGAGGTGGCGATGAGGTATTTTTCTTCCACAGCGGTGTCCCCTTTGTTCTCGGAGCCCTTGCCCACCACTTTGTATAGTTCTTCATCGAACTGAGCAAGTTGAGCTACTTCTTGCATTACCTTCAAATAAATCAAGTTTAATGTTTAGTTGAAATTACCATTTGCGTGCAGTGGATTCTAGGGTAGGCAGCTGGTAGTTGGCGCCTACAGCAGCACGCCACCCTCTCGCCACACTAGCGCTGCCTACCCTCAATGAATACCATAGGAAATCACAGAGAGGTCATTTACGTGTTGAGCTTTGCGAACTTTGTATAGTTCTTCATCGAATAAAATTGAATATTCTTGCATTACCTCATGACTTCATCACACGTTAGTTGAAATACCACCGTGCAGTACTCGGCCGATAGGCAGCTGTAGTTGGTCCTACAGCAGCACGCCACCCTCTCGCTACACTAGGCAGTCCTATCAATGAATACCATCGGAAATCACGTCGTCATTTTTGAGCTTGCACTTGTTTAATTGATTATTGTCTTATAAAATCTCAATATTTTGGGTTTCCTCATGCCTTGATCACACGTGCGATCAAGGCAAGAGGAACAGAGTCTTCTCGGCCGAGACAGTATTCGGAGTAACTCGTTCAGGTCTGAACGGCTGTCATACTTCGGGTCACGCGACGCGGCGCCGCGACGGCAATGTGTGATCTGATCAGTTACTCGGCACACTGTCTCCCAGACATTTACTGTCTCGCCACTTGCTCGTTTTTCGTTCGCATTTTGAGGGAAACAAACTCTTAATTTCAAGTTTGACACAGTTACTCTTACAACACTGTTTCCTCGAGTGACAACATTTCTACGCTCGGTCGGCATCAGGACGGCTCCGTGTTTGCTTCGAGGTTCAAAAAACAAAAAACCTATAGGGAGTTCCAGCAATTTGTATGGAAACACATGTTTAATGATAATTTATTCATTTATTTACATCTGTATCTTTTGGTTGTGTTGACTTGTTTTGTTCACTGTTTCCAAGAAAAAGGGTACTGACACTCCTGATAGACGATCACACAGAGAGACAGACAACAGTGTTCTGTTTTTTACTTTTGAGGTTCAAAACCTTAAAAACAGAGGCCATATTGTCTAACACACATGTTGAATCATAATTACGTTCCCCACTTATTGTTTACGTCTAATAATGGTTTAGCCTACACCATATAGATAGGATGATGGTAGAGAGAGATGGCGAATGTGATTGCGGGTGTTCGCGCGTCAGACATTACGGCCTTTATGCTATGTTACGTTTTAATTGAAACAAACCTCTTTTCTCATGAAGAAGGGGGTGTAAAGTGGAGTGTATCCTTTCTTGAGCAGCATACGAAGCGAAAGTTGAACGAGGGCTTGCTCCAGAAACACAGCAGCACCTTTGAGATAGTAGCCTCGCCCACCAGCCACTGCTGTACCACGGTCACCGTCCATACCTTTAAATGGATAATAACAATAAATACTATAGCCATAAAACATTAAAAAAAAATTAGTTGGGCATTTCTCAATGGAAGAATAAGCTTAGCTAAACAAACTTGTAATACTTTGTGTGAACAATATGGATCAGTTTTACCACTGATTGATGAATTTTATGTGACAGATATCTGTGATACCATCTTGTGTTTGCTTTATCTAAATCAGGGCTTCGCAAACGGTGCGATGCCCAGGCGTCGCCAAATGGTCGCAGGGGCGGCGCATCTTTTTATTTCTATGCTTATGTTTTCATTTCTGTCTTATATTCTAACAAAAATTATAAATTTCCAAAAAGTGTCTTCCTGATACCCTGTTACTAGGCTAGTACTAAAATTGGTAAGTATTTTTGGGGCTGGGTTGAGGGGCGTCATGAATGCGTCAAAAATGGCAAAGTCCCAAGGGTGTCACAGTACAAATAAGTTTGCGAAGCCCTAATCTAAATAAACAGAGACATCACATTTATCTGTCATATAAAATTTATCAATTAGTGGTGAAACAGCCCCTTACTGTGATACAAAATATCTACAGTGATATTCATTCAGACTTGCCCAACATCTGGCTCATCAATTCAATACAATACTATACAATTTGTAATACATTACATAAAAAAACAATTGAAATACAAAGACTATTTTATTACCATCAATCATACAAATGAGGTCAACATGTGAGTACTTGTTCTTTACAGTGCAGTCTCCATGTGTCCGTTCCACTTTATTGTGGTCCTCATCATCGTCAACTGGCACAGAATCGTGTAGGTGGTTGCCGACTTCTCTTAGGGCTGTTGAACGAGCCTTCTCCGCAGTTAGCAGACCTTGCTCATTCTTAGTTATGGCTTCATCTATTAATATTCGCACCTGTAATTGAGTTATTATATATTTGGTGTTAATATTGCTAAAGATTGGCATCAAAGGATATAGACATGGAGTGGTTGCGTAATATTGATTTAAATAACTTTTGATAACAAGACATTGCATTTGATTTGGAGATTTGTTAGCATTATTTTATTCTTATGTTTGTACCTATTTATTAGCACAGGACTGGGCAAAGTAGTGTGAAAATGAAGAGGCCTTTACCCAGCAGTGGGAGATGTGGGCTGATTTGATTGATTGATCATACCTATTTAAGGATAATCATAGTAAAGCTTCCACACAATAGTAATACTGAACACTACTAATAATTTAACCCTTTTCCAGGCATAGTGTATATAGTGACCACATAAATGTACACAAATATTCGACCTTGCTACATTTACAATATGGTACAAAATCAATTGAAGTCATTAAAAATTATAATTGTTTTTAAATTAATCCCTCATAGGTAAACAACATAAAACTTTGATTCATTTTGTAGTAGCTTACCTAAATTAGAGAGGCCTGGAAAAGGGTTAAACTCATACTAAATTGACCATATTCTGCCATGCTGTACTACACTATACTATAAGACAGTTAAGTTTGCAGTATAGCAGTAAAATAAAATTGTAAAATTAAGATTTTAACACATACTCATACAATTAAATTAATAATATATAGAAATAGAAAATGTTTATTCGCTTTTCTCACCAAGGTCATAAACAATATCATTAATTTTATTGTTTTTCAACCAAAAATTAGCATTGCTCTATTGTTACATGTACCTAACCATATGGATTATAAGAAGCATGATTCATGTATTCTTGAGGGAAATATTCATGTCTATGTAGCTCTGCAATGACGTAAAGTAAAGAAGATGACGAAATAGTCTAATAAGGTATTAAGTACCTTTTTGATTTGATTCACCGTCAGCGGTTTCAACTGATCGCCGACCAAATTGGAGAGGTTATCGGCCACATCCGATGGCACAGCCTGGTCCTCAGCCCCCGGCGCTTCTTTAGCCTTCATCTTCAACCCAATTTCTTTGCTGCACACATTCTTCAACTTATTTAAGTTGTCGGCTTCATGGCGCAATCTTCTCCAGAGCAAATCTTGTTCCACCACAGTATCCACCAACGCGACATCTTTGTAACGCTTGCGCTGGTTCTCCCGGATCTTGTCTGGATCACCGTCCTTATCGGCACGGAACAAGTCTAGGTCCAGAACCATGATGTTGCTAAGACGTGGCACACGAAACTTAATTACAACCACTGCAGCTCCACGCGACTGCTGAGAGTGCAGAATATAAACTGCAAAAAGTGAAAGATACGTTCACAATCTATTATTTTTGTGATTTGAAAACAAGAATTTAATGACGAATTATCGTATTCAGATCTAAAGGAAAGTTAATATTGATGGAAAATTTGTTTATTTTTTTTTTATTTTTATTAGCTTATACATACAACATAAAATAAGTAAACTTTGTTCAAAACAAGTATGAAAGTAAAATCAAAACTAGGTTTTTGATCGAGCTCATCACAGACATATGTTTGACATATGTCAGAATTAATGTTGCTATGTATACCAAAACTCAGTGACATATCTGCGAAAGCAATCTGGACGTTCAGTAACAGCGCTTGATAAAGCTTTGAATTAAAATTGAGAAACTACAAGTGAATATTCTGTACCTATCTAAATTTCTTCAAACTGGTGGAATTCCTTGTCTAAAGCCTTTCAATATTTCATGGAAATTTTTTTAGTAGGCAACCTTATCAGTGAGCTGTCAAACTCGGCGATTTGTCTGTCGGCCCATAAGCCAGCTCCCTTTATTGTTGAATTTGTGCAAAATTTTGTATACTATGTGGTTCTTATCGGATAATAGCTAAATAAATTGAAGCTTGACTGTCCGTCTCCCGTTTGTGAGTATAACAATATCGCTCTAGCCACCGCTACCCTGCTAAAAATATGCTTCCCGATCCGTTGTTTACACGTCTTCAAACACTATTTGTTTCATATATTTACAAAGGGGAGGATTCGCCGTCTAATCATTTTCAGGAACTGCATCAAACTTCACATTTTACTTTGCGAAAGTAGCGAAAGTGATCTTGAATAAAATAAAAACATGCCAGTGCTTTAATTTAATAATTAGCTGCTTTGTCATGTCATAGGCAGTGATTTATTTACTGTGCACCCTAACTACGCTAAACTAAACAGTGTGTTTCCCTCCAGAGCAGCTGGACAGATTCTCATTTGGATAGATTATCAGCTGGACAGATTCTCATTTGGACGGATTTACACAATATCCTATTTACTCAACTGCTTTTTCAGGCAATGCTAAAATGACTCCATTAAAAGACAATCAGGATGTGGCATCATTCCTCGTCACAAAGCACTCATGGAAAGGCAAATACAAACGAGTGTTCTCTGTGGGTACCCACGGGATCACCACATACAATCCTGACCGCCTGGAGGTGACCAACAAGTGGTTGTATGCAGACGTGGTTACTGTAGCCTCTGCCAAGCACTCCAACTCTGCAGCCAACCATGACTTCATGCTGGTTATGACAAAAAATAAAAAGGTGGACACCATGAAGTTCTCTTCAGAACACAAGTGTCTTATTCTAACTGAAGCTTTTAAATATCGGCATTTGTTTGCTGAGAAAAAGGATGTTCTTGTAAGTAACTACCTCTATTCTTTAAAATTGGATTATTGATCTAAAGAAAGGCTAATAGCTAAGGCCGGCTAAAAGGTCAACAAGCCTAGCTTATATTTTTTATTTTTACAGAGATATCAAGCTTACAAACACCATTGGAGCGGCACTCGTCTGCCAATTGTCCTTGAAGTAGGTCCTTGTGCCTTAGACCAACTGGATCCATCCACACACACCCTCTTGGCAAGCTACCCTTACTCTGACATCCAAGGCATCTTGCCAGTAAGAGATGTCCCTGGGGGCTTTGTCCTCGCTGTTGGTGGTTACAGCCGTCTCCATCTCTTCTCCAATGCCATGGACCATCAGATGATCATAAACAAGATGCTGGAGATGGCAAATCTAACACTAAATACTACTATAAAAGTGCTATCTACTATGATAACTTTGGAAGATTATCACAATCAGAGATTTGGGAAGTACAGGTAGGTAACCAAAATTATTCAGTTGTCTAGACGAGGACTAGCTGGCGCGGGTGCACGCTGCGTGCGCATTCCGGCGCGTGCTGGTATAGGTAAAATCCATTGCACTCGACACACCCAATTAGCCCTGCTCATACTATTTTTTTCAATATGCCCGCTCCGTGCAAACTGCGTCAGCTAGCGTAGCTCCTAAGGCAGCAGTTCTTAACCTTTTAGTCAGGAGGGACCATTTGACAAAATTTCTGTCTTGCCATGGACCACCAACTGTTATGGTATACGGTAAAAGTAAAATTGAAAATGAATGAACGGTTGCAACCGCTACTTGACTGGTGCGTCGTTTCGCCAATTTGTTGTTGATGGCTTCGCGGACCACTTCGAATTCTTCCAGGGACCACCAGTGGTCCGCAGACCACCGGTTGAGAACCATTGCCCTAAGAAGTTCTAATAGATACTGTGATAGAATTGGTATGTGAATGACCCATCAGGTATATGTGAAGTTGCGTCTGAATAAAGTACTTTCAGTTTAAATCAAATGTTCTACAATTAAAAAAAACACCTAGGATTTTTTTATACATGGCCAGAATTCAGTGTTGAATAATTCAGTGTTGCCATTAGTCCAATAGACTGAAGAGACCAACCAATACACTAAAATGACTTGAAAATACATCGCATTATTTGAAATAAATAAAAGCAGACATTGTGAATAAATGTAACTATTAAAATCTATTATTATATTATAGTTGTGAGTTCTTACCAGCAAAAATAAAAAATTGCTTTGTATGAAAGGTTTGTTATACGTAAGTTATAAAGTTATCATTTATTTTTGATTATCAGTGTGTATGTATGACCTACTGATAAACTTTACATAAACATATCAGATTATTATTGTCATTTTTCTGTTAGTGTTTCCTGTCAATGATTTCATCTGTTGATTTCTTCTTATCAGAATTATGGGAAGGAAAATACAGTTCAGAGCATATGAAACAAATGATGTATTGTGCAACTAATGGGCAAAATTGTTCCTGTGTTGTTATCACACATGTATCTAATAATTACATGTTTGTATATCCTTCCATGCTAATAGGTCTGTCTGTTACTTCTTTACGCTGAAACCGCTGAACCTATTTAAATGCAATTTGGTATGAAGACAGTTTGAGCCCCTGAAAAGAACATAGGATGGTTTTTATCCCGGAAATTTACATAGTTCCCGCGGGATGTTTTCTAATGCAGGTGGTAGGACCTTGTGCAAGGTCCGTCCGGATTGCTACCACCATCTTGCTCGCTAATCCTGCCGTGAAGCAGCAGTGCTTGCACTGTTGTGTTTCGGCGTGGAGAGTAAGACAGCCGGTGAAATTACTGGCACTTGAGGTATCCCATCTTAGGCCTCTAGGTTGGCAATGCATCTGCAATACCAGTGGTGATCTCTTACCATCAGGAGACCACTTGCTCGTTTGCCAACCAGTCACCTAAAAAAAAAAAATGCATTCGAAATTGTATTCTTTATTTATTTCTACAGCCATCTTATTGCGTATGACTGAAAAAGTCGTGTATGCACTGTGATTTTGAGCGCGTTAGACATACCGCCTCGGTTCTGAATAGGTACAAAAATATCAGCAGTCAATGAACTTATGAACTAACTAATTTGGCGCTAAGTGACAACTAAGCGGGCTTTGTTTTAATGAGTCATTTGACCTTCCACTTTACATACAAATTTATCTAACGTATCTATTACGCCCCTATCAAGCTGTGATGTCCCACATTAAAAGTAAAAGAAAATAACGCAAAACTAAATAAATTGTAAGCCTAAAGATTTGACAGAAAATGAGTTAAAATACAGTCAATTCGTTTCTTGCGGAACTTGGAATCAGCTTTTTGCAATTTGGGAATCTTAAAAAATGAGCCTAAGTAACGTTACTCAACTTACATGTTATGGGTGTCCATGGGCGGCGGTGATTGCTTTTCATCAGGTGATCCGCCTGTTCGGTTTCCCCCTATAACATAAAATAACTTGCAAGGTTTGATCCAAAAACCTTGTAAAAACTTAACTAAATTATTACTCATCTGATATAAAATACTTTCATCACTCAACTTTCTTTCATACTTCAACCATCACTAGCGGAAATTAAGATGCGCCACGCAACTAAAGATTATTATGTCCTCGCTGATGAGATGACGTAAGACGCAATTCACTTGTAATATTTTTTATTTAACTAATTGGAGCGTTCCACAGCAATTAAATAAAACAATTCCACTTCCGCAGTTTGATTACGACATGCTTTGAACTAAAACTTTTATTTTTCGTGTCACTCAGAGTACCTAATTATTGAAAAAAAAAACTAGTGTTTACCCGCGGCTTCGCGGTAAATACAGCAGTTGAATTGACATTGCGGGATTTCGCAAAATTCCCGTGGGAATTCCCGACAATTACATCGTGGTTTTAATTGACATTGCATTAAAAACAACCATGCCAAATTTCATGACTTGAATCAACACAGAAACAGTGTCGACGGAGCTCCGCTGATGTGGAGCTCCTACTTGTGTGTGCTTTTCGCTCTTGGGGCCGATGCAAACTTAACATAAACAAAACCTACCTATGTTTCTCTACGGATTAAAAAAGCAGATGCAGATTTCCGTAAGATGTTTTCCTTTATCAGGCTACGGATTAGCCCGAAACATGTCGAGCTAAACTCGATTTAAGACGTGAGTTATCCGTGTCTCTATCATTGAATATGAGTGGGACTCACAGTAGTTTCATGCTGTCTGTCTCTCTTTCTCTAACTGTCAACCATCTTGTCCGCAGCGGCGACCAGCACCAGACTTCGCTAAGCGAGTTCATAGTGCACAAAGTGAACCCCGCTAGACACATGGAGCCCATGCGGAGGACGCTCTGTCTCTCAGACACCTGCATACTGGAGCGCGATCCGCAGACTTATTCGGTGAGGTTATGTTCCACCGAAAACATTTATTTCTACTTGACGAAACTATTCATTTTATACTAGTTAAAAAAAAACAAGGGCTGCTTGAGTTTCACCAATAAAATGAAGTCAAAAATACGTTTGCGTTTTTATCTGAATAAGGATGTATATTTAATTCTATGAAACGTATTTGTATTGTGCTATGTTGTATAAATAAAACCATTTTGGAATTAAAATCTAACATTTATTGTTTTTTTGTTGTTTAATTAACTCTAAAAATTGGTAGCGAACTCAACTTTCGTCAACATTCCGTAACTCCCGGAAATAGTGTCCTGCGCGCGGCTAAAACAAGTTTACCTTATATTCCAACCACGAGCGTTAGCTGAATAAGGTATTTTGAATCGATATTGGTTTTTAAACTTTCAGGTCGTGTGTCTCAGGCCTTTGAGTGACGTTTTTGCGCTGGTGCGAGACACGGAGCATCCCCAAAAGTTCTCTATAGAATATATGAATGGACAAACACGCACATACATGGCTGGAGAAAGGTAATTTACCAATATGGTTCCAACGGAACACCAGCGTCGGCCGCAAGGTAGACATCGTGCGGAGTTGGGACCATTTCGGGACAAAATTTGTCTCGATTTCCGTGTTCCTATTTTATCTGCTTTGTAAATGTCACGAATAAAATATTTTTCTTTCTTTTTCTTTCTTTCAATAGAGTTTTGTAGGGCTCTTGTTTTTGGTTTATTTTTTACTAGCCGTTACCCGCGAAGAATTCGTAGAATTCGTTTATCGCTATCCCGCGGGAACTATGGCACTATGTTTTGGGATAAAATCTACACTATGTCCTTCTCCGGGACTCAAACTATCTTTATACCAAATTTCATCTAAATCGGTTCTGTGGTTTAGACGTGATGAAATAACAAACATCCAAACATCTTCACGAACTTTCACATTTATTATATTAGTAGGATTATCTGTACGATATCCAAGCTAACGTTGACACACCTAGCGGTCTGGCGTAATGTCAGACCAATCAATTGCATACGCGTACAAATCGTCCCGCCATCTCCTCGATCTGCTTCGCTGTCGATGGCCGTTCTCCGGTGCCCACCAAGTGACAGTCCACCTCTGTTTGTCCAGCCCAACCCTATTTCAGCTTAGCAGTCTCTTTCCCAACGTCGGCTGTGCGGCTTCCTTCACATATAGTGTTGCCACGTGTCACGATTTGCGCGGGACGTCCCGATTTTCAACGGTCCGGGGACGATACCTGATTTGTACCTGATTGGGACGTTAAATGTCCCGATAAATCAATAAATGTATTAATTTCAGCAAACTATTGTACGTTTAAAATAAGATTAGTTGATGGGGAGGCCGATGACCAACAGTATACTTCCTACGGCTGATATAATGATAATGGTGATGAATTAGAATTACGAATATTTTATATTTGTCCCGATCTAAACCCTAAATCTCGATTTGTTTTACCATCTGTCCCGGCTTAAATCCAATCTAACCTGGGCGCTGTGTTAATATCATTGACGGTTGTCTTGTGGTTGCAGGGACGCGTTGTTAGCGTCTCTCTTGGACGGCGTCCGCGGCGCGGGACAGCGCGACGTGCACGTGCGCTCGTCGGGCACGTCGCGCGGCTACCGGCTGGGCCCGCTGCACCAGCCCGTGGACGAGGAGACAGAGTCCAACCACCTCAGGTACCATAGGGACCTACTGGCCACGTACACCGGACCATACAGGCACTCACTGCGCTCTGTCCACTGCATATATGCCAGTCCTTTAAGAAGTAGTCCAGCTCATCCCGCCATCGCTGTCTAGGGTTTCTCAGTCGCCTTTTCGAGTTAGAGGGCGCCCACTCGGTGGTTACCTCGGGCCTCGGCCCACAACTCGTCTGGCATGCGACAAACATGGCCAGCCCAGGCCCACTTCAGCCTAGACGACATTCGACCTATAGTCAGTATTCTTAATTAGGATCATGGAGCGTAGGGTGGTGTTCTGGATCCGATACACGAGTTTTAAACCTAGCATGCAGCGCTCCATGGCTCGCTGGCAAACCCCGATTTTGGACTTTAGAGCTACCGTCAAGGGCCAAGTTTGAGCACCGTAGGTGAGAATTGGTAGTACGTATGTTTCCTTCTCAAAGCTAAGTGGTGTAAATATGGGGGACACAGTGAAAGAAAAATATTTCATTGTACCGGAACTCTCTCAACACGAGTCCGAATCGCAGTTGTCCTGTTTTATCTGAATATGTTTGGTTTGTCGACAGATTGTTCCAGAATCCAGTGGGCATGACACGAGCGGAGGTGATCGAGCGGTTCAACGCTAACGTTGGCTACAGCGGCCTTAACTACTCCGTCAGCCAGGACGTAAGGCGATTGTATTCTTGTTTTACTAATTTCTATACACACGGACTTATATTAAAGTGGTGACGCAAGTACGTATAGAAACTTGTTTTAAACTTTAACGATTTTTAGGGTTCCGGAGCCAAAATGGCAAAAACGGAACCCTTATAGTTTCGCCATGTCTGTCTGTCTGTCTGTCTGTCTATTTGTCTGTCTGTCCGTCCGCGGCTTTGCTCAGGGACTATCAATGCTAGAAATCTGTAATTTTGCACGGATATATAGGTAAACTATACCGACAAAATAGTACAATTAAAAATTCAAAAACAAATTTTTTTGGGGTACCTCCCATAGGCGTAAAGTGGGGATGATTTTTTTTTTCTCATCCAACCTTATAGTGTGGGGTATCGTTGGATAGGTCTTTTAAACCCATTAGGGGTTTGCAAAGACGATTTTTCGATTCAGAGATTTGTTTGCGAAATATTCAACTTTAAAGTGCAAATTTTCATTAAAATCTAGCGTTAAAATTAAAATCTAAACCGGTGGGTGGAAAAAATTGAAAAAATTCAGGATGGTAGTAAGTATATTAAACTTTCAAGGAAATTTATAGCGGCTAAGTTGGCTTGAGAATTATTAGTAGTTTATGAGTAAATATCAGCCTAAGGTATAAAATATACCTAAACTTGGAAGATTCCGTATAGAATACGAAATCCTTATAAAAATATTACTTATTTTTTTCGTAATGGCTACGGAACCCTATTTTGGGCGTGTCCGACACGCTTTTGGCCGGTTTTTTGCTTTTGCAATCGCCGTGACAACATATGAAAATGACAACTTTAGTCAAATCAAACTTTCACAAAAACATAGAAGGTTATGGCACGCTATACCTTGACAAGTGACCTACTATTTAATAATATGTCACCTAATGTAATGAACATGACTTATAAATGATTTATTCAAATAAATAAGTTTGTGCGTGACACTCGATAGAACCCTGTCGCGGTAAGCATTTGCCGCAATTATAAAAAAAAACTTGATAAGGACAACAGAGGCTCCACCGGATGCCACATACAAACATGTCAAGGTATAGTAAGTTCGATTGCAGTCTTCCACTTAAATACAGTTCCGTGGTTATACTCATAACTGTTGTTTATTTTTTAAATACTTTATTGAACCAATCGCCAGTTTTCATATCAATGAACTGAAATCAATTACTGTGTTATTTCACCATCTCACGTTCAAGACAGCTATGTCTGTGTGACATGTAAAATTTTCTTGCAAAACCCACGTGCCTATCACTTCCCTATAAATTCATAAGTGACTAGACCAACTGTCACTAATTGGTTTCAGTTCAATTGAGATTAAAAAGTTTAATTTTAAAATGGATAATTAATATTTTTTTGGGTTCAAATCTTTTATTGATATTACGAAAAATGGCTTGTCAAGTTGCATAATAAGCTTTTAAAATAGGTTCTAGAATGATAATGACTGTGGAAAATTGGAGTAGCGATACACTCTTGGGTTCGAATCCCAGTGGAGGCACAATTTGCGTAGTTCTATCTGAATTCATGTTGTACGTTGTCGGATTGTATACGTATTTGTTTATCCATATTACACACAAAGCACTTATTACAGGAGATAGCTAAGGCGCGCTTTCCCATTTGCCAAAAAATATGACGGTCAATGACCACATTTCAGCCGTTCATCTTCACTTCGCGCACTATTCTAATTTCCGTGTCACTTTTTCCTCCGAAGTAGTGGCACGGAGAGACTTAAGTGCACAGATGAATGAGAAAGACTAATTTTAGCTGTTGGCGTTTCGTATTTGTGTGAGTTTGCATTTACAATGCAATACAATACAATGACTCTTTGTTGTACACCAGAAATAGTAAACGATACATAAAACAGGTACGTACACAGAGAGAAAATGACAAGGTAAGCAATAGGCGGCCTTGTCGCTTAAGAGCAAGATATAGTGAATATTCGTATGTTTGTTGTAGTTTATTGAAACGTGCTGCGTTTTTACATAAAAGTAGATGTGTATATCTCGCCCCAGAAAAAAATACTACAGAGATGATAAAGGCAGCTCCGGTCATAAATGCTTTGTGATATAAAATACTACAGGATGTCCTTTATGAATTTTATTTCCGATATTTATTTGTGTGCTATGAATGAATGTACAAAAAATCAATGTGTTGTTTAATCCTTTAAATGTATTTTCATTTGTATTGCTTGTTACGGTCGCTTTGCGTCATACAGATCAGCAAACTAAGTGCAACAACTTAAACTGATGTACTAATAAAGGCATAATTAATGAATAACCTTCTGTTCTCATGTATTTTGCACCTGAAATAGATTTTTTTTATTACACTTGTCTGCGTGCTCTTGAAACATTATTCGTGTTACCACAAAAACTGAGACGATCGTTGAACATATGTTTTACTTATGTCAGTTTTTAGAACACCAAATACTTATTTAGTGCATGCCGATAATTTCAGTTTTTTGTAGTAATTATATTTTTTTAGAATCCGCGGACAATTTCCGGCTTGACTGTGTTTCACTTAGTTTGCCCGGGCAGAAATAAATGCCTTGGCCTGTATTTTGAGATGTCTCTTTTTGATTAGATAAACATATGTATTTTTCATAATTTAGTGTATTTTTTTATCACTAATAATTAAAGTATTTACTTACCTTATATTTTTCATATTTTTATAGTTTTTTTGGTGTTTTTTTATTATTATGTTTTCCTATATTTTTACAAGCTTTTATTATGTTAATTAAGCACATTACATTAAATACAATAAATTCTCATACAAATTAGATAATTTTAAAATACCCATCTAATTTGAAAGAGACAACTTTATAATTGCTTTGCACCATTTTTATGTTGCGTTTTATTTATTTTGCTGTTTTGTTTTACCCGGGCCAATTCATATTATGTTCTGTGCCTTGTAGGCCCGCCCCCTGTTGTGGCTGTTTCTTACATGGGATCTAGTAAGTTCCCTTATAATTTATTAATTTTATCTTTGAACCTTTGGGACCCACTATTAAGGAATAAGTGTCTAAGTACAATATTAGAACTGGTGCATCTCACGAGGGCGGATGGTCTTTGGTTGTGCGTAGGTTGGAACGATATTCGTTGTGGTCGTTGCTTTAGTATTAGTAAGCCAAAGAGTTAGAAGTTTAGATACGCCCTTACTATACTTTGAACGCGCCGAAATGTGAATTAAACAACTCCGAACTGAGT
Organism: Choristoneura fumiferana; assembly: GCF_025370935.1. Taxonomy (NCBI): domain Eukaryota; kingdom Metazoa; phylum Arthropoda; class Insecta; order Lepidoptera; family Tortricidae; genus Choristoneura; species Choristoneura fumiferana. The sequence continues at coordinate 4,536,197 of NC_133485.1, read as the reverse complement.
GAGCTCACTCATTTGGAATCATGACAGAGAACGTAGTGTTCGCAATTACCGTAAGACAGAAAGAGATGTTGCTACTTTCTCAGTACCGCGCCGTAGCGTCTAACATTGCTACACACTTTTTCGCTACGAAAGCATATCCAAACTTCTAAGGGCCTGTTTCACCACTCATTGATAAATTTTGTTTCATGGATAAATGTGATGCCGTCTCCGTCTATTCATTTCGGAGATAACACACAGAGACGAAATCACAGATATCTGTCACGTTAAATTAATCAATGAATGGTGAAACAGGGGGTTAATATTTGTAGTAAGCTTGTCAGAACGACCACGACACAATCAAGTCCTGACCACTAACACGTACGAGCGAGACGGCGCGACGAGTGTGTTTCCTATTCATTGCGTGTGTTGCCAGGTAACCACTGGGCTGCAAGTGTCTCGACCGTGCAATGAACAGAGAAAACAGTCTTTGTGCCGCTGGCCGCGTGTAGTTGTGACTGGGCATAACCTAACACATTTAAGAACTAGACGCACTAGTAATTTGCAATTCTGATGATACATTGTGGGCTTTATTATGTAGTTTTAATTCTATTCATGTCACGTCACGATTCTTGTAAATATATCACGAAAAATAAAATTATGATCATATGTCTATCAATAAAATTATCATTTAGTTAGAATGTCTCATGTAATAACTGTTAATAGTATAGAATATTTTATATTCATAATTTTTATTCAACTGTAAATTTACGTACACGGTGTTTAGATTTGAATTTCAATGGCATGAAAATGGTAGTTGACAGAAAATTTTTAATTTCTCTGTTGAGTATTTGATTTTATGAAAAAATCATCTGTGATTAACACACGATGTATTTACTTGCATGGCTAACATAAGTGGCTAAGGTCTGTGCGTTGCGTACCTTTTTAACCTACGCAGTAAACGCACAAAGCGACAAACTACTAAACTAGAAGAGACACATTTGCTAGTCACTCTATAAGACAGTATTGTACTGGCCCTAACTTGAAACTGTGTCTGCTGAGAAAATGAACACTGCTGAGACCTGGCTATTCGTTCGTTGTTTTTTCTTTTATACGTAGTTTAATTACATTAGACGAATGACAGCTTCGTTTTTGAGAAAATGAGATTGGTCTGCGGAAAATTAGTTGATCACCACATCCGGAAACTAAGCAGTTATATCCTCTACTGTCACTTTACCAAATCGGTTGAGCTCTTTGAACGTGAAAAGATGACATACAAAGTTACTATTGCGTTTATAACATTAGTAAGAATTTCATATTATTCTTGTTATGAAAACAATAGTTTGGCAGTACATTTTTTTAACAAAATCGTTTAATTTTTCATCGTGACGAAAGCAGTTCTAAAGCTATGGATTACCATAAATAGAGCCAGGTTACGTTTCAGAATCTGCACTGTTCAGACAGAGTTCTTATTGTTTAATACGCTTGGTACCGTTTCACCACTTCTTTCTGTCACACGGTATAAGACGAGGGTAGAAAGGGATGGTGCATGCGATCGCGAGCGTGAGACAATAGGCTTCAGGTTGTTATTGTGGCGGTTGATTCCAGCGGCTGTTCTCGGAGAACAAAGAGAAACTGATAACGGGCGCTCTGTCGGCGCTCGTGAACAGCGCCGTGGCGAGCAACTTGCCGCCGCGCGAGCTAGAGGCGCTGTTCCACGCGCTGCGCCGGCTCTGCGCCAGCAAGGTCGGCTTCGCCGCGTTCACCGCCTTGCCCGGGTGAGTGACTACTAGCACAGGAGGCGGTGCTCTGAACAAACAGTACCTACCTTCTAAGTAGAAGTAACTTGCGGTGGGAATTTTACAAAACCCAGTTTAGATCTGCTAGAAAATTTGTGCAAGGTTCAGAAAGGACGTATTACGAGGCCGTGAAGCAAACAAGTTTCAAGAGGTCTTGTAAGTTTAAAAGTTTAAATAAACAAGGCTCGAGTTTTTATTTAACTTGCAATTTTCGTATATTTGTTTGTAGGTATACAATGAGGGTTTTCACAGAGGCGAAATATCGCTAGATGGCGTTAGTCTCGTGATGTCCGTTTGACGTTTGACGTTTGCTCGTGATTGGTTAAATAATTAAATGAGCCAATCGCAAGCAAACGTCAAACGTCAAATGGGGTGACACTCTTTCCCGGCCCGGATAATACCGAGATGAAAATACCGACCGTGTATATCGCGTACACGCCCATAGAAGCTCCTGTCAGTTTCTATGGGCGTGTACACAAAAAACAGGGCCGGTATTTCCATGTCGGTGTTATCCGGGCCGGGAAAGAGTGTCACCCGTCAAATGGACCTCTTGATACTAACGCCATCTAGCGGTATTTCGCCTCTGTGGAAACCCTCATTACAAATAATCTATTTGTATTTTTCTTTAATAAATTACGATTGACGTTCGCCTCTGTACGACCTGGTATCAGTTTCCGCGAGTGGATCGGCACGGCGGTGGCGGGCGCGCTGCGTCGCGGCGCGGCGGCGTGCTCGCACGCGGCGCTGGACGCGGCCTGTGCGCTGATGCAGCCGATGCACAGCGAGCCCGACCTGCGCCAAGAACAGCTCAATAAGGCCAGCATGCTCGCCACGCCCGCGTTCCTAGAGGCGCTGCTGTCCATGTGGGCGGATCACGTCGTGAGTTTTTTTTTGTTTGAGACGCCTTAAAGGCTAGGTCCTTGCTTTTATTTACTTCATTTTAGTTTTTAAAATTTATATGAGAGAGAAAGGGAGAAAGAATAAAAAATATTTACATATATTCGCTACACAGGATAAAATATATTGAGAAGGAAAACATTTTTCCAGACGGCTGGCAGTGGCGCGCTAAAGTGGCAGATGTTGCTATTGCGTTACTGTGCGTTGAGTGAAACCACGGCGGCAGTTTGATCAGCTTCTGGAGATGGTGGCCAATAGAGGACGCGTGCTGTTCAAGCTGTTTGAGGTTAGTAGCACCAGTTTTACTTGACGCAATAAGAGCCGGGTTGTGATTAACTTATTTTATTGTGACGAATTACATCCAGTTTGCTTTGTTTGTATTTATAACTATTAAAAAAAAACAGTTCGTTGATTTGAGTGTTTTATATTTATTAACACTAATCATACGACAAAATTAATATTCCGGATGGCGCTTTTAATCCTTCGCTGTGCTCTGGAGCGGCACTCTCGCTATTGCCCTAGACATAGAATGTGGGATTTCGAAAAACGTTCCACAATGTACAATATCGATACGTGAAGAAAAATGGCGTTGATTTTGGAACAACAAAACAAAATTGTTCTTGATGTTGTTACAAGCGATGAAAAGCCCCATCTGAATGAGATAGTGAAAGGCGCCGGGCTTGTGCTCCGAGCGCTGTGGATGAACGTGCATGGGTGTGCAGCAGACTTTGGCCCTGGCCGATTCATTGCCTACACTTGTTGACGGCGCTGTATGCGGGTGCGAGGCTGCACCACAGAGACTTGGCGCGGCATCTGGTCGCGCTGTGGCTGGTCGGCCACGCGCCGGCGTACGCGCTGCTGCGGAGGATCATGGTGGTCACTTATAAAGAGATCGTTTCATCGCGACATATGACTGTCCAGACCCACTAGCTCCATTATCTTATAATCCTAAATACTAGAGTAACGCAAGTATTAGCGTGAGTGATTTTCAGCACCATAACCGCTCATCCACTTCTGCTGCTGACTGTACGTAACAGGAAGTTCACGTTGTAATATTCCAATTCCCCCAGCCCTCCGGCCTCCTGGCATTCCTGGAGTCGACAGAGGCGCCGCCAGCGGCCGCCATCGAAGCTGAGAAGATCGATGAGAGAGACAACCTGGAGCTGGCGCAGGCCACGATAAAGCAGCGCGCGCCGCACTGGGAGGCGCTCGAGCGGCAGGTCAAATACGTCGAGAAACATCTAGAGGTTGGTTCCTAAGGACAATGTCTAGGGGACAGGGTCAGGGTACTCACGGTTTTATGAATAACTAGCAACGCGCCCCGACGCGTTATACCTAATCAATGATTTCCTAATTGTGGTGCAATAGCGTCAGTAAATAAACCTATGTTATTCAGATAAATAGAGAGTTTAAAGTTGAAGGAATACCGCAATCTTCAAGTTTTTCATAATCCCAGCGTCGAAAGTTTGATTGATTAATAGAGATTCATCACTCCTCCTTGAGTGAGTCTCCTCGAGTGACTTGATTCAATATCTCCAGCTCCGATATCGGAACTGATTCCGCTTATCGACTCCAACGCTTTTATTGATTGTTTAATGCGATCATTATTTTGTCTGTGGTGAAGCAGCCATTCGCCGTCTGACTTGGTTCGGTCATTAGCATCTTTAGCGGCGCGTGCATTCAATTTACAATGTTTCCAGCACTACGCCCAACTGGCCCTGCAACACTGGGCTGCGCGGGGGCTCGGCGCGTCCCGCTGCGCGGACGGCGCGCGAGCGGAGTCGTGCTGCACGCGCCAAGTCCACCGCCAACTGGCCGCTGTTCTACTACCAGTTCCACAGGGACCACGCGCTGCCTAACCTCATTTGGAACCACACCGTAAGCATAGAGCATTTAAACTGGCACGTCCCCCTCTCCATAGATATCGACTTCCACCTCGCAGATTTGAGGGTTGCTGTTTTTTTTTTTTTTTTTATTCTAATGGATGGCAAACGAGCAAGTGGGTCTCCTGATGGTAAGAGATCACCACCGCCCATAAACATCTGCAACACCAGGGGTATCGCAGACGCGTTGCCAACCTAGAGGCCTAAGATGGGATACCTCACGTGCCAGTAATTTCACCGGCTGTCATACTCTCCACGCCGAAACACAACAGTGCAAGCACTGTTGCTTCACGGCAGGATTAGCGAGCAAGATGGTGGTAGCAATCCGGGCGGACCTTACACAAGGTCCTACCACCTGCACCTGCTGTTCTTGTGACATGATGGAATAAAGTCCACCTAGGAAAGGCCACAAGAATTAGACGAATTTTATAATTATTTATATAGTTAGGTTATTTTTAGGATTGCTTTTGCTATCGTACACTAGAAAATTATCTATGTGTGGAGATTTTCAGTTTGTAATTATATACAATCAGCTTTCCCTTACACATAACATGAACGACAATTTATCTCCTTCACCACCTAACACCTTGCATCTTCTACAGACTCGCGAAGAACTCCGAAGCGCTTTAGAGAACGAGCTCCGGGCGTTCACCTCCGACCGGGAGGTGGCCGGCGCTACTCTCACCTCCTGGAACCACGCGGAGCTGGAGGTGCATTACCAGTGTCTGCAGAACGAAGTCAAGATTGGGGACTACTATTTGAGGATACTGCTGGAGCAGCGGGACAATGATGATAGCCCTATAAGGAAATCGTAAGTCTTTCTTCTGTCAGAGGTATTAGTGTTATTGTTTACGCATACATATATAGGCAGCTTCGCTATGGCTGCAGGCGCAAACTACCAGCTGCCTACCCTGGAATTGGCCCACTCCACGCTAGTTATAGCTGGTACGCGTATGTCAGTGGTTTTCAATAGCACTGTGACTTTAGTGCAAGTGATTTTCATTTGACAAAACGGCAGGACCCGATTTTCATATTTGCTTCTCTAAAGCGCCGGAAAACCACACTATCTGGCCAGAAGTCGGACTGCAGGAACATTTGCTGGTGCTTAGCCGGAACTTGGGGTCTAAAACAGCGAAGATTGTTAGCTCTGTTAGATTCGAGCGGGTGTATAAACAACTCGGATCCCCTTAACTGACTTCTAACTGCCTCGCAGATATGCTCGAAGACCTCTTCCGTCGTTTTCTTGTCCAACCGCGACAGGTTCACAGGTCCACCACCGGTATTATGGCGATTAGGTAAAAATAAAAAGTAATACGTCTTTCGGGGTACTTAGAAATAATTATGTATGTATGTATGTAAACTCTTTATTGTACAAAAGAAAAGAAACATAACACAATTGACAAACTTTGAGATATTAATATATTATAGTAGGTATGGTAGTTTTTATAATATATTAGATTTCCACATGCTTTTACATTTTTAGGCACTATTAAAAACCAGTTAACTATCAGTTTGATTTATTTTCGTATTATTATACAGAATGTCTCTTGTTCTAGATACGAATTTTTCAACGACCTGTACCACCGTTTCCTATCGACGACGAAGGTTGAAATGAAGTGTATGTGTCTTCAAGCCATGACTATAGTGTATGGGCGCTATTATGAGGACATAGGACCTTTCGCCGACACCAAATGCATCGTGCAGATGTTAGACAGGGTAAGATGATAATTTGCTTATACCATTGTTAGTTTGGGTGTTTGTTTTCACTGTTTTAAATTTGTAATTTCATCATCATTTGATTTTTTTATTATTTGTGTTTATTTTTACGGTATTTCCTCTCCAATTTCTGCCAAGTGATTTGAGAAATAATATTTATATTCCAATTTATTTTGTTACAGACAGTCGACAGAACGGAAAGGGACAGACTCGTTCAGTTTCTATCCAAATTGATCTTACACAAAAGAAATGTTAGCGAAATTTTGGAATGGAACGGTATAAGGTAAATTCATCATTCCAGCCATATCCCAGCCTATATAAGTCCCACTGCTGGGCACAGGCTTCCTCTCAAGGGCTTCAGCTATAGTTCTCACACGGGTTCAGTAAGGATTATAATTTAGGTTTGTTTCATAACATAATATTTATGAATTCAACAATTTCTCAAAAAAAAAGACAATCTTTATAGTAATAAATTAATAAAAAAATATTTATTATACTCCAAATAAGTGTTACAAGTAACAGACTTCAATTTGTACAATTGAAATCTTAGTTTCATTTTGTTATTTTCAAACTTTTTGTTAATTCTAATTGCCAGCCCAGTCATCTCAAATTCTCGTCTATTGTTCTAGAATTCTAGTAGACCTAATGACGCTAGCACACTTACACACAACGCGAGCCATGGTGCCGGCTCAGAGCAACGTGATAGAGGGCGCCGCCCGCACCGACGCCGGCGATCGCGAGTGGTACTACAACATAGAACAACAAGGCAAGGTCGAGAGGAAGGGGCCTGTCAGCTTCCAGCAGGTAAGGGGGGTGGGAGGTTAGACTTTCTAAAATGTCCAAGTTTGACAGCTGTCTGTTTGGTTTCTAAAAAAAATATTTCCTAAAATAACTTAGCAAAGTTTTAATTTTCGACAATGAAGGTTTTTTGACAGGCGTAATATTGTTAATGACATTAGTATCGAGAGGTCTCTTTGACGTAACAAGACCGTTTGCGATTGGCTCATTTAGTTATTTAACCAGTCACTAACGTGACGCAAATGTCAAAGTTATAATATTGTTTCAATCATTTTTTTTGGAAATATAGCTCTATCGTTACTGTGGATGAAATATCATATTTTTTGTTACAAATAATATGTCATAAGCGACAAACTATAAAGAGACCTGACGGCATGGAGGTTTGTTTACGGTTGTGGCGCAGAGCTTTGCGAAATATTCCTTGTTCAGAACGCAGATGGCGGTTCCTCTGTGACACATAATTATTATTTCAGCTAAAAGAGCTGTACAAAAGCGGCGAGATAAACAACAAGACGAAGTGCTGGGCTAACAGCATGGAGGGCTGGCGCTGCGTGGGCGCCGTGCCGCAGCTGCGCTGGACGCTGGCGGCGCGCGGGCCCGCCGTGCTGGACGAGAGCGCGCTGGCGGCCACCGTGCTGGACCTGCTGGTCACCGCCGCGCAGTACTACCCCAGCAGGTGAGTGCTGCCCGAGCCAGGCCCTCGACACTCCGTACAACTGGCGCTGCGTGGGCGGGGCGCCGTGCCGCAGCGGCGCTGGACGCTGGCGGCGCGCGGGCCCGCCGTGCTGGACGAGAGCGCGCTGGCGGCCACCGTGCTGGACCTGCTGGTCACCGCCGCGCAGTACTACCCCAGCAGGTGAGTGCTGCCCGAGCCAGGCCCTCGACACTCCGTACAACTGGCGCTGCGTGGGCGGGGCGCCGTGCCGCAGCTGCGGTGGACGCTGGCGGCGCGCGGGCCCGCTGTGCTGGACGAGAGCGCGCTGGCGGCCACCGTGCTGGACCTGCTGGTCACCGCCGCGCAGTACTACCCCAGCAGGTGAGTGCTGCCCGAGCCAGGCCCTCGACACTCCGTACAACTGGCGCTGCGTGGGCGGGGCGCCGTGCCGCAGCTGCGGTGGACGCTGGCGGCGCGCGGGCCCGCCGTGCTGGACGGGAGCGCGCTGGCGGCCACCGTGCTGGACCTGCTGGGCACCGCCGCGCAGTACTACCCCAGCAGGTGAGTGCTGCCCGAGCCAGGCCCTCGACATTCCGTACAACTGGCGCTGCGTGGGCGGGGCGCCGTGCCGCAGCTGCGGTGGACGCTGGCGGCGCGCGGGCCCGCCGTGCTGGACGAGAGCGCGCTGGCGGCCACCGTGCTGGACCTGCTGGTCACCGCCGCGCAGTACTACCCCAGCAGGTGAGTGCTGCCCGAGCCAGGCCCTCGACATTCCGTACAACTGGCGCTGCGTGGGCGGGGCGCCGTGCCGCAGCTGCGCTGGACGCTGGCGGCGCGCGGGCCCGCCGTGCTGGACGAGAGCTGTCTATCAGATACCAAACCGGGCTGAGCCTGTCTTGGCCGTCTGCGAGTGCTTGTATAACCCATATTCACATTTGCCATTCACTTTTTGTCGATAGGGATGAAGAGGACGCGGTGATCCGGCCGTTGCCGAAAGTGAAGCGCCTGCTGACCGAGCCGGCTTGTCTAGCGCACGTCGTCCAACTGCTGCTGACATTTGACCCCGTGCTCGTTGAGAAGGTACCAAAAAATTAGGCTGGACTTTGATAACTCAGTCAAGTCTTTGATAACTCAGTCAACAAACTTTCCGTTAATTCAAAGGTCGCAACTCTTCTCTACGAGGTGATGCAAGATAACCCGGAGATATCAAAGCTGTACCTGACCGGCGTGTTCTACTTCATGCTGCTGTACACAGGCTCGAACCTGCTACCCATCGCGAGGTTCCTGCGGCTCACGCATATGAAACAGGCCTTCCGCGCTGACCAGGTACATAAAATTGAATTCATGTATTTTTAACACACCTCCTCTCTCTCTCTATTTCACACTCTCCCACTCCCTCTCCCTCTCTCTCTCTATTTCACACTCTCCCACTCCCTCTCTCTCTCTCTCTAAAGACGTATCTCTATGGTTCAGTAACAGCCTATTCACAAATCCTGTTGTTCTATCATTGTGTAGTATTTTATTTTTTACAAATTTGCCCTGTTCATTTTCACCCACCACCAGTGGTCAGTGTTCTGGGTTTCTGACTGGAAATCAGATTCCTGGGCCTTCGGTTCAAATCCTACCGACTGCGCCATATCAGATAATGGGACCAAAACGCATAAGTAATACACCAAGGTTGAGCTTAGACTGCTTTATTCTAGTACTTGCTTTTGCCCACGGCTTCGTCCGCGTGGAATTCGATTATCGCGCGCCGTTCCCTCGGGGACTGTGCATTTTTCCGGAATAAAAAGTAGCCTATGTTACTCTTTGGCCCATAAACTATCTCTATGCCAAAAATCACGTCGATCCGTCGTCGCTCCGTTTCGCCGTGAAAGACGGACAAACATACAAACACTTCGCATTTATAATATTAGTATGGATTCTATCTACCCGCATACATATCAATATAAAATACCCACAGCCGGATTGACTTGAAATTTGGTATACATTTGGAAATTGGATGGCAATGCAAGTATAGTCAACTAAAAGTCAGCAGAAAAAAACTTGTATTTGTAATGAAATTTTTAATGGAAACTAATTTTATAAATTTATTTAAAATCATTGTTTGTCCCAGACGAGTTCGGACATCATGCAGCGCTCGATCCTGGGCCAGCTGCTGCCGGAAGCCATGGTGTGCTACCTGGAGAACCACGGCGCCGACAAGTTCGCGCAGATATTCCTCGGCGAGTGGGACACGCCCGAGGCCATATGGAACTCGGAGATGAGGTACAGGCAGATTCAAAAGAGCATTTTCGCTAATAATTTTTTAGCTGTGTTCGTTATTTCAAGGAGAAGGTTTTTATGGAAGAAAATTTAGAAAACTTAGAACGGGAGCGAAGCCCCGGGCAACAGCTAGTAATTAATAGAAAATAAATAAATAGTAATAATTGCGCGAAAGCAGTGTCACACAAAAAGTGTTCCGTAGTCAACTAGGAACCCTTATAGTTTCGCCATGTCTCTCCATTAGTCTGTCTGTCCGGGGCTAAGCTCAGAGGCCGTTAGTACTAGAAAGCTGTAATTTGGCATGAATATACATTATCTGTCACGCTGACAGTGGTAAAATAAACAATAAATACCATTTTTTAGTGTACCTCCCACATACGTAAAGTCATCATCATCCCAGCCTATATACGTCCCACTGCTGGGCACAGGCCTCCTCTCAGAACAAGAGGGCTTGGCCATAGTTCCCACGCGGCCAAGTGCGGATTGGGAACTTCACACGCACCATTGAATTTCTTCGCAGGTTTGTGCAGGTTTCCTCACGATGTTTTCCTTCACCGCAAAGCTCGTGGTAAATTTCAAATGTAATTCCGCACATGAATTTCGAAAAACTCAGAGGTGCGAGCCGGGGTTTGAACCCACGACCCTCTGTTTGAGAGGCGATAGGTCAAACCACTAGGCCACCACGGCTTACATACGTAAAGTGGAGATGTATTTTTTTTCACTTCCACCCTATGTTGTGGCCTTAAAAGTGTGTTAAAAGACAGCGTGTATTTTTCCAGACGTATGCTAATAATGAAAGTGTCGGCGCACATCGGCGAGTTCACGCCGCGCCTGCGCGCCAACATCGCGGCCCGCTACCCGTACTTAGCCATCCCTGCCGTCTGCTACCCGCAACTGCAGCACGAGCTGTTCTGCAACATGTTCTATCTGCGACACCTGTGCGATACGCAGAAGTTCCCTGATTGGCCCATTCCTGAACCAGTGCGTACATAGTGTTGGTGTTGACGTATGTGTTTAGTTAAGTTCACTGTCGCACATTCATTGCAAAGATCGGGTACCTCAGTCCCCTGAGAGCACACCAGTGTCGCTGTCATCAGTAGAAAGTAGTCGCTGTAGCCGAATACGGCTGGGATTGGGCGTACTATTTCTGGTGTACAATAAAAAGTCATTGTAAGTTACGCTTAGAAACAACTTAGCCGATTTTAGCCCAAGCAATCTATCTCAAGCCATCATTCTGAGAGAGCATTCTGAGAGTGGGACGTGATAGGCTGGTGATAATGATGCCATTAATGACGGTACATTATAGTGTCAAATCGCCAACTTATCACACGTTACTCTACCGGCTTCGTAATGTAAAGCGTAAATTGACATTATCATATAATATATCCCCAGGTGCAACTCCTAAAAGACGTTCTAGAAGCATGGCGGCGCGAAGTAGAGAAGAAACCTCCGTCGATGACTGCGAGCGAAGCGTACGCGGCGCTCGGGCTGACCGGACAGCGGGACGAGGCCGCCGTCCGGAAGGCTTACTACCGGCTCGCGCAGCAGTACCATCCGGACAAAAACCCTGAGGGCCGGGTAAGTGCAAACCGCCGTTGATGGACGCGACCTACTCAACATTCAAGCTATAATAATATCAAAACGAACCCGCACGGCTCAAAACTACGAAGCGTTATTATTGGTAGTTTTTTTGCTTATTTATTCAGCCGTCAGGGTTCTCTCCCCTCCCCTCTCCTCTCTCTGACTGATAGAAATACTCTATACTATGAGTCCCGACGTGCAATCTCAGTTTTTATGGTCATCCCGACAATCGGTAAATCAGAGATGAAAATAAGTAATATTTCTTCTATTTCGTCTTTGTAATATTATCATACTATTTGTTCAGGATCGCTTCGAGGCTGTGAACCAGGCGTACGAGTTTCTATGCAGCCGCAACGTGTGGACCGGCGACGGGCCGAACGCGAACAATATCGTGCTCATCCTGCGCACGCAGACCATACTGTTCAACCGATATTCTGATGGTGAGTCGCGGGTACCGTTGGTTCTGGGGCGCCTGTCTTGATGTGGCAGCGGATAGTCTGTGACATTTACAGACGGCGGCGACCCATTTTAGAATTAAGCGGGGTACGGGAGAACTTCATAACGCATGCCATAGGGCCCGTATTAGGGGGAACCGTTTTCATTGGTCGATAGGGCCCGTATGTGGGGTACGAAAGATTTCCATAACGCTGGCCACTGCAACTGCTTTACCTGCATTCGGGTTTCACCAGTCGCTATTCCGTCTGCGTGGAGACCTTCACGCTGTAAATTGACCGAGTTATCGACCAATATAATTGAATCTGTACCTATACATAATGTATAGACGTATAAAAGCGATTTTTCTGTTGGTGTGCAGTGCTGGCGCCATACAAGTACGCGGGCTACCCGCAGTTGCTGAGCACGGCGCGGCTGGAAGCGGGCGCGGAACAGCTGTTCGCGGAGCGAGACAGCGCGGGGCTGCTGCCGGCCGCCTGCCAGCTGGCGCACGCCACTGTGCGCTGCTCCGCGCTCAACGCAGAGGAGCTGCGCCGCGAGGGGGGGCTGCAGGTGAGGGGGGGGCGTCGAGTAGCTGTGTATGCGACGGGGACCAGTAATGCTCGACCCTGTACTGCTCAGCCATCACTGTACGACCTGATAATACGAACTCATTTTGGATTAGAATTATCAAGTCGTACAATATTAGGTTGTGCATTATTAGGGTGTCCAAATTTTTGCTCGGCCTGTTAATGCTCGACCTGTTATTGTAAGTCGTTATAATCGAAATCCAATCGAATCGAATGACCATAGTTTTGTGTTAGGTTGTGTTAGGTCCAATTGTGACCACAATGCGCGAGCCGAGCGAGCGTAGCGAGCGTGCCGCGGCAGCGGCCGGCGAAGCGCCAGGACCAAATTAAGTTATTTTCTATTAAATTTATTAATATTCGGTGTACACGAAGAACATGATCAATCTTGCGAATCGATTGCTTGCTGTCAAAAGTGTGCTCTGATTATTAGGTCGTACAAAATCAGGTTGTCCAATAGCATCCTGAACATTATCGGTACAGGGTGATAAAGCTCGACCCGTGTTCCAAGTGACATGTGATTGAATTATCAGGTCGTACAAAATCGGTCGAGCATTGTCCAGGTCGTACAATAACTACACCCTATGCGACGTGGCTCACACACGTGTAGCGACTACAATGTGATTTTCTATAAAGGCGCTTAGTAATAGTGAATTACTGTAGAGGCCGGGAAGTAGGGGGTTGCCGGCCAAGCAGATATAGACGGATCGGGATGTGAGGCGGGCAACTCCACGTTACGGCCGAGGCTTGTATAATGCTTTTCTCAAACATGACATGAAATAAAATAAAAAAACAAGGAATTTAGCTGGCGGGGCGCTAGTCTGGTCGCGGTGTTGTGTACGCGCGTGTCGCGCTGGCTGCTGGCGCTGCTGCTGTGCGTGCTGTGGTGTTGCTGGGCGTGGGCCGCGTGCGTGTCGCAGAGCACGCGTTGAAACAAAAGACGGTCGCATTGCTGGCCAGCGGCCTGCAAGGTTGTATGAAATCTCTTTGCAGGCCGCTAGAGTGACCGCGCGCAGGCAGGCGAGTCACAGCGCCTGCAGCGCGATACTTCTCTGCCTATTATTTGTAACACAATGTCAATATTTCATGTCATGTTTGAGAAAAGCTTTTTACATCGGCCCAAAACACACAGGGTGCGGATCGGGAGCGCGGCGGAACTATTTAGGTGGCTGTATATGAACATGAGACTCCGCCCGCGCACGACCCCGCTATTTAATGAGCATATAATGAAGCGTTTTATGCGCGCAGGTCCTCCACGAGGCGCTGTCCCGCTGCGTGGCGGTGCTGGGCGCGGCGACGGCGCCCGGCGAGGTGGCGGCGGCGGTGTGTGCGCACTGCGCGCGTTGCTTCGCGGTGGCCGCGCAGTTCCCCGCCTGCCGGGAGCTGTGCGCGCAGCTGCCGCAGCTCAGCGGGGACATCGTGCCGCTGCTGCGACGACCGGTAACTATACTACACGGGTGGTTTTACCCCCACAGATAAATGTGATTCTGTTTGTCTATATGGACAAAACAAACAGACGAACGACATCACAGATGTCTGTCGCATAAAATTAATGAATGGTGAAACAGGGGGTCAAAATATTATTTTATGCAACAGTTGTACGAATATAACTGGGATTAATGGCGAGTGGCGCGGGTTACGATGAGAGCGTAGCGAACATCGTAAAAAGAAGCCACGAGTTTTTTTACTTAAGTATATAACGACGTCTTTACGGATTGTATTGAATGTTTCATCACTTGTCTACTGTAGTTTTTGTTTCACCTCAAGTCAAATTGTGTATTCTGACTGGATAATGAACTCCTGCACTTATAGATATTTGAAAGTGGTACAGGTTTCTCCTAGTTCGGGCACCAGTTTTTGCCACACAGATTCTGTGCATACTTTTTTCATATGACTGTATTTTACTGTATCTATTGTAAACTTTGGTGGATAAAATAAATTGGTCATTATTCTGAAGTGATTCTACCTAACATATCAACGTACTTGTCAGCACCTGGGCGACACGGCGTGCGCCGGCGCGGAGGCGGTGGCGGCGCTCGCGGCGGAGCCCTCGCTGCGCGGCGCGCTGGCCCTCGCCGGAGCCCTGCGCGCGCTGCTGCCTAATGTACTGCGATATGACTACACGCTGCACGAGTCCGGCGTCGACACTGACCAACAGGCCAACAAACAGGTCAGCGATTAGATTTAGGTAGCTAGGGTTGGTCAAGGAGGAAACCAATGGGGATCAACAAAAGATTGACCCATGCACCCCGCAAAGACTATACCGATATAAGTATACCGTGAAAATTAAATGACAGCTTGGATAGGTACTTGCTACATTTTACTTAATTTTACTGTAACTAGAACACATTATAAAAGAAATATAATTATTTTTTATTTTTCCGATACAAGCATTCTAAATGAAAAGTTCCAATCTAGTTTCTAGTAACTAAAGCGTAAAAACCAAATAAACTTTTTTTAATTTGAAATACTGGAGCCGGGAATCAAACCCACGACCTTCTGCCTAAGAGCGTTTATACCTGCTGAGCTGGCAACGTTGCATATTTGTTAGTTTTTCTCGATTATGCTATAAAAATTGAATGAAAATTAAAAATGTGGTCTGATAGAACTCTTCTTCATATATAAGTTAATGTGTCTACTCCAATGATTACTGGAGTAGACTTTTATATTCTTTAAAAACGAATTAATGTTTATTAACGGCTAAACGCTCTCTTAAGACACTAGGTCAAACTATCACGAGGTCTAGAGGTAGGTAAGCCGAGAGGTTAACTGTCGTCTGTTTGTAGGAGGTGGCGAATCAACTAGCCAAGCTGTGCGTGTCGGCTCTGAGTGCGCTGTACGGGCCGCACGCCGAGCCCGGCCCGCTGGACGAGCGGATATGCGGCGCGCTGCACGCTCTGCTCACGCCTTATCTGTGCTCGCGGCTTGCCGAAACCGACCAGCATGAGGTAACGCAGCCATTATTTTTCATCAATTTTTGAAAATGTCTCAATTTCTAAGATTATGATTGATTGATTTCCTAGATTCAATCAAGCGATAAGTATTTGTATCTAATAGATATAAGTTTGTGAGTGCGTTATTATACGTCTTGTGGCAAAATAACAGCTTTGTTTTAAGTTGACATTTAAAAGTAATACCCTAATCTAACGGCTAAACAAAACATACACTGAGCTGATAGATTTATTTCCTCTAACAATTATTTATGAAGTTTCTAAACAGGCTTACAGTATTTTACAAAGATGTCTAGATCGTTAGAAGTAACGTGATATTAGTTATTAATATTGGCCATTTGTATGTGAATACATACATGAGAAAAACTTAGCCTAATGCCTAGTTCACATTATTACAGTAAAACCGTTCCAGCAGCATGACACTGCGGTGCTCGATCGATCTTGTGTAACTCGTTTCGATTGTGACCCAGCAATGTATCGCTACTGGCACGATTTTACTGGAATAATGTGACCCTGGCATAATTTCCCAAATGCTTCCAGCTCCTCAAAACCCTGACCTCGAACTGGCGGACGCCGGCGCTCGTGTGGGACAACAGCACCCGCGCCGAGCTGCAGGACTTGCTCCGCAACATCAAGACTGACGACCCCGAGGGGCCGCTAATACCCCCCTTCACGTACTCCGCACACGAGGGGTTATTGGCTATAGGAGGCATCTACGTAGGAATTTACAACGAGCAACCAGAGTTCCCCATACAGGTCAGTTAGTCATCTTACAGGTTGCGCCAAAAGACTCTAAAGGTACTAGTACCCCCTTCTCATGGGGCTAGATTCAAGAGTTGTCTACGTGGATTTTTATTACGAGCAGCCAGTGTTCCTTGTGTAGTGTCTAGATTGCATCCTACCGGCTGCGCCAAATGTGTCTAAATCAAATCAGTACTGCTGCTATCTTTTACCAACTCCGCGTTCAAAGTATTAACAATAAGCAGGCCCCTTTACTGACTATGAACGATTAAGTGCGGCAAGTGATTACTTTGTTCTCTGTACCATCATGTGACGGACTGCCAATGCACCAACCCCAATGGACCGACGAGGGTTTCCGTGACAGCGAGGTCCGTTTGTCAACTTTGTCGTTTTGGATTAGTTTATAACTGAATTAGCTAATCGCAGGCGGAAAACTCTCATTGATAACTCGTGAATAGCACTGGAAAATCGCTGGCCGCGCCGCCGTCGTAGGGCTATACTAGTGTGTAACCCTAATACACTGCCTCTCGAATAATGTAAATATTTTGACTTTCAGAATCCTCAGCAATTAATTCTAGACCTGCTACAGTTCGTGATGGAGCAGACAAAACAGGACATGACGGCGGAGCGCGTCGAACACATCACCATGGCTCTCACGGCTCTCGCTAACGTCATCATCAAGAATCCAGGTACAGGCGTACTCAATTTTGTTTGTTTACATAGGCTACAGCCGGGTCCTTACGTACTTGTACTCTGTGATATTTCGGTACCGTTCTATTAAGGCCTGGCCACGATAACGCGCGACCAGCGCATGTGATAAAAGTGTAGATCGTGGAATAATTAGCAGAGAAACGCTCGGGCTTGACGCGTCGCCTGTTGTACATTGTTATAACCGGCTCCCAATAGTAATAAAATGACAGTTCCACGCTATAGTTGCAGAAATTGGTAACTTTCATAAAGTTTTGTCAGAACGTTCTTTAAGGTTCTTACGCTAATTGATGAGCATCAAAAGTGCGCTTTATTTGACACTTCTGGGAGTAATATTTTCGATTAGATTTTTATAGAACCATTATTTTTAGTTGACAATCGCACAATTAACGAAGAGTTTTTTCTTGTTCCTTCGTTACTAAGCTACCATAGCGGTGGTACTAAAATAATAAGGCAAAAAGTAGTTCATTGATATGGATCTCCATAAAGTAACGCCTGAACCAATCCGCTTTCGCAGGGTCCGAAATCCAATGCATAGGCCAATTCGGCCTGATATTCGGCATGCTGTCCGCGCGAGCGCACCCGGCGCTGCAGGATGCGGCCTTGCGAGGCGTGCTCGCCGCCGCCGGCAGCCGCGAGTGCGTCGAAGACGTCGCCGCCAGCGGCGTGCTGGGGCACCTGCTGGCGCTGCTGGCGCGGCCGCCGCGGCCCGACGCGCTGCTGGCGCTGCAGGCGCTGCTGGCCAACACGCAGCTGGTCAAGGAGGCGCTGGCCAAGGGTGAGTGCTGCCGCTCCTGGCCGCTGCTGGCCGCTGCCACTGCGATCACGTCCCCGCTGGCGATTGCCAGTTAAAGAAGCAGCTTCGAAATTTCTATTATGCCGAAAGAAGGAAATAGTAAATATTAAAAAGGAATCGCAAAGGTTCCATTCAATGAACTTCATACTCAGTTCTCTAACTATACTGGGCTATGGTCGTCTAAATGTGGTCGTGTGCAACTTAATCCTAATGCTGGCTGGAAGCGGTTTCGCAGGCTATCGCCGAGCTAACAGCATAATCATGTAAAAAAAGCTAACGCTGGATTTTTGTTTCAGGTGCTGTGATATACCTCTTAGATTTGTTTAGCAATAGTAAGGTTCCTGAAGTGAGAGAGACCGCTGTAGAATTACTCTCTAGGATGATGTCGGACAAACTACACGGGCCAAAGGTAAGCTGAACCTGTTGTAGTTTAGTTGTTTAATGGGATCTCTTCTTGACACATTCTATTTGTGCTCTATGGATATTGTAGAAGTTTGACGCTGATTATCTTCAATGGTTGGTTGGTTCTCTTTTAATAAATAAATAAATTCCGCGGCTGATCAGGAATAAACGTGACGATATTTTGGTAAATTTATTTTATTTATATTTTTATTGGTAGACGCAATAACCGGGATTTGCTGAAAATATTTTTCCCGGAAAAAAATCGCTTGTCCATATAAACCAGTTGAGACGTAAACCATTTGGGAAAAATTAGAGATCGCACAATAACATAATGCAAGATGATGACAATAAGGCCTACATTAAATTGATGAAATCAATTTTACTCTCGACTTATTTGTTTGGTTCATGATCATGACAAATGCATCCCTCGCACAACTTTGGAGGAAACGGAACCTTGCACATTTCAATTCAATTCTTGTAAGTACAGCTCCATCGATACTACGGGGCTGTTTCACCACCCATTGATTAGTGTTAACTGACGGTTAAATGTGATGCCGTCTCCGTCTATTGAAACAAAACAAATAGAGATGGCATCACATTTAACCGTATGTTAACACTAATCAATGGATGGTGAAACAGCCCCTAAGTATCGATGATTCCGCCAATGTCTAGGTTTTAAAAGACACTATCAGTTAGCCGTTGTACGGTAGACGTTATACACTTATTTATTTATTTATTAAAATAGAACCAACAGCTTATACAACAATATGACCCGCCTATTGCTTACCTTGTAATTTTTTCTCTGTGTATCTGTTTTCTGTATTGCTTACTATTTCTGGTGCACAATAAAGAGTCATTGTATTGTATTGTATGATTATGAAAATAGTGACACACAGCCAATTACAGGATCTCACAGATAGTCTCAAAATACAATACTTATTGTTTACTGTTGTTCTATAGACCTTAACTATAACTGTTACTGTGTGTGTAACTGTGTGTAACAAACTGTTTTTGCGAATAGCGAATAAATTATTCTTTCTTATTCTTAAACACTTATTGTTTACTGTTGTTTTGTAGACCTTTACACAATTATTGTTTACTGTTGTTATGTAGACCTTACACACTTATTGTTTACTGTTGTTCTGTAGACCTTACACGCTTATTGTTTACTGTTGGTCTGTAGACCTTACACGCTTATTGTTTACTGTTGGTCTGTAGACCTTACACGCTTATTGTTTACTGTTGGTCTGTAGACCTTACACGCTTATTGTTTACTGTTGGTCTGTAGACCTTACACACTTATTGTTTACTGTTGTTCTGTAGACCTTACACACTTATTGTTTACTGTTGTTCTGTAGACCTTACACACTTATTGTTTACTGTTGTTCTGTAGACCTTACACACTTATTGTTTACTGTTGTTCTGTAGACCTTACACACTTATTGTTTACTGTTGTTCTGTAGACCTTACACACTTATTGTTTACTGTTGTTCTGTAGACCTTGCACACTTATTGTTTACTGTTGGTTTGTAGACCATCCACACTTATTGTTTACTGTTGTTCTGTAGACCTTACACACTTATTGTTTACTGTTGTTCTGTAGACCTTGCACACTTATTGTTTACTGTTGGTTTGTAGACCATCCACACTTATTGTGTACTGTTGTTCTGTAGACCGTACACACTTATTGTTTACTGTTGTTTTGTAGACCTTACACACTTATTGTTTACTGTTATTCTGTAGACCTTACACACCAATTGTTTACAGTTGTTCTGTAGACCTTACACACTTATTGTCTACTGTTGTTCTGTAGACCTTACACACTTATTGTTTACTGTTGTTCTGTAGACCTTACACACTTATTGTCTACTGTTGTTCTGTGCAGGTCCGCCTGACGATGTCGCGCTATATTCCCGGCGTATTCGCGGAAGCCATGCGCGAGAGCGGGCCGGCGAGCGCGGCGCACATGTTCGACTCCCGCCACGAGCACCCGGAGCTGGTGTGGAGCGACGAGGCGCGCCTGCGCGTCGCCACGCGTCTTGCTGAGCTCGCTGACAGGTGAAACTAAGGGCCACTAGTGGCGACCACATTAGAACGGCAGGTGGCTGCCACAAGTTGCGCACACCTTTCTCCATACATTTTATATACTTAGCGTCAGCGCACGGCGAGTGTTCCGTTCAAATTTATAGGTATTCATGAATATCTAGTTCAAATTTCATAGTTCTAGGTCATCGGAAAATAACCCTACAGATTTTAATTTTCTCGAGAGTGTCATGTTTTTGCGCATAAACACGGCCGTATCTTCTTTTTTACGTTAACTTGGAAAAATCCTTTTTTCACAGCTTCAAGGGACATGGTTTTAATTTAAATTCGATATCTCCAAGCGTTTCCGACATAAAGGGTCATGACAGACCGAAAGACGGACGAACGGGTAACAAAGTGATCCTATAAAGGTTCCGTTTTTCCTTTTGAGGTACGGAACCCTAAAAACACTGCAAAAAAACGCTGAATATTTACCCTCCACTCGTTCAACAACCATTCCTCTCGCAGGCACCAAAGCAACCAGCTAAGCGATCCCAACGCCACGTTCGAGGACCGGGAGACTTTGGAGCGCGTCGCGGCGGGAGAGGAGACCTGGGCCCCGCCGGGTGAGGTCGTGGTGGGAGGGGTGTACCTCAAGCTGTACTTACAGAGCCCGCAGTGGAGTCTGCGGAGTCCGAAGCGGTTCTTGCAGGAACTGCTCACTGAGACTGTCGCTGCGCTGAATAAGGATACTAGTGAGGTTAGAAGGGGCGGTTTTTACAAGCTATTTGCTATATGCGATTAACTAGCGTTTCTATTTTGAAATTTTTTCGTGTAAAAAATATTAGACAGAAAGGAGATATTTAAGGTGGATCTCTTTTCGTCAAGGTCGGGTGGAGACAAGAGTAAAAGTACCGGACTTGACCGAACTATTCTCTGCCGTGGGTTTTTCTTGGCAATTACAATCTTCTCGTAAGCGCTCAAAAAATACACATAAAAATACCCTTTGCTTTTTACTAACAGAAAAAAAGCTTTGATTTTGAACTGACAGAAAAACTACGACGTAAGCTGAAACAGGAAAAAAGCCGAGCTGTAAACTAGTTTACGAACAATTTAGCTTATTCCTCGTTCTGTTCTACAGGGAAGCAGAGGCGACGTGTGCGCAAAAGCGCTAGCGGTACTAGTGGCGACGCGGCCCGCGCTCGGGGAGGCGTGCGCGCAGCTCGGCGAGCTGCCGCGACTCACGCGTCTGCTGCCGCAGTGCCCCCTCCACGCCGCGCCCATAGTGGCCGCGCTGGCGCGCACGCAGGTACGGGGCCGGGGTGAGGGGGGCGCAACACTATTCCCATCTGTTACCATCAATTTGTTACCAGTGGTAACACCTGGGATTTTTTTTCCCATCTTGTATGCTTAAAAAAATGGTGGTGCTGGAAACTACTGGAAAAAATGCCAGTTGTTACCACCAATTAGTTTAGTGATAACAGTTGGGAATTTTATTACCATTGGTAAAAGATTGGAAAAAAATCCCAGTTGTTACCACAGCTAACAGGTGTTGGCAGGTGGGAATAACCCGGGGCGCACAGCTGGGCTTTTGGAAAAAAGGAACATCATTGCCGAAAAGAATGCGCCGCAAGAAACTTGACAAAACTCGGATGCAGATGGCTCAATCAACTTTTTCTTGTTTGTTATTCTGTCCCGATGTCCAAGACACAACAGTGGCAGTCAACCACATTGCAGTGGCCGTGTTCACGGGTAGTCTACTCGGTGAAATGTCTTAGCGTGATAAGTCCCGCCTGTGGTAATACGGTATTTGACTATTTTGTATATGTTTTATAAATTAAAACTACACAATGCCTGTTATCGAATAGAAAAACAATTTTTAAGCTACCTTTACAAATAACAAAGTTATAAAGGTTTGAAATTCAAGATTAGACAGAGAAAGGCATACTGGCATGTGACGTCACAAATCACTATAAATCCAATTTTCAACCGATTTAAATTTTCTCTTCGCTAAACCCTATCTGTATATCTATATTTTCATAATAATACTAAGATATGGCAAAATCAGGAGTTGTCAAATACCGTATAGTAATCACGAAAGTTTAAAGCACTATGTTTTAATTTTTGGCTCTGCCGTCTGAAACGGTTGCTGACCTCTACTAGGTCATTTCAAGTCAGTTGTTGACTAAGCCTCCTGTTCCAGGCGTGCGTGGTGGCCTTCAACCAGACAGACGTGATGGCGGGGCTGAAGACGGCGGTGAAGAGTTGTCGCGAGGCGCACGGCAGCGCCTGCGAGGCTCTCGCCAGCATATTCAACAGCACGGCCAACACTGATCGGATGGTCGCGCAGGTACGCACCGTAGATATAATCCAGATTAAAATTCTACACTTTTTGGTATGATTTTTCAACATAATTTCAAAATTAAAGAAAGTAAATGCATTTATTTAATGTCGTTAAACATCACAATCACAAAAAAACAGAAAAAAACAATACATACTAGACGCTAAATAGGTTCTCACTCAGCATATTGCCACGGCAAGCCGTGGCGTTGATTTTCAGTGAGGCAATTGTTTAAAACAAGCGAGTAATGCCAAGAACTCATGTAAAACAAATAAAATTTACTTATTATTCAATTGTATTAAATGGCAACCCCGATTTAAACAGTTCAATCGTACGTATCGCATAATACCGTTAGGCATAATTATTATATCGTGCAAAAGCGAACTATTAGTGTGAGCTATAAGTTTAAATTCACTTTTGTCAGACAGAATGCTACCGTAGCGTTATATGAGTAAGAATCAATGATCACGCAGGCAGGCAGGCATCTCTAACACACTGCTGAACGTTTTAGCTTTATTTATACAGGTTGGCACATTGATCATTCAGTATGGGCAAGTCTGAAACTGGCCGAAGAAGCTAACGGTATCTTTTTCGGCAGGCGTTAGACACTGGTCTAATAGACGAGCTGCTGTCGCTCCTGGAGAGCCGCCTGGAGGGCGCGACGGCGGCGCAGCTGGTCAGCGCGCTGAAGGGCATGGCGCGGTCGCCGGCGCACGGCGAGCGCGTGCGCACCGTGCTCGCGCGGAGCAAAGTCTGGGAGCAGTACTCGGCGCAGCGGCACGACCTGTTCCTGACCGCGCCCGCCACGCACGCTCTCACAGGTAACTTGGCCGTAATGCCCCATATAAAACCCTCGAGCTTTTTTCTTGTCATGAAACCAAAGGTCGGTCGCATGAGTCATTGCCCGTACTGATATTGCTGCGCGTGCTGTTGAGAGAAAATTAAATAGCAACAGTGGAAACAATTGTTCACTTACGAGGTACCTTTAAGCCGTGGTGGCCGAGTGGTTTGACCTATCGCCTCTCAAACAGAGGGTCGTGGGTTCAAACCCCGGCTCGCACCTCTGAGTTTTTCGAAATTCATGTGCGGAATTACATTTGAAATTTACCACGAGCTTTGCGGTGAAGGAAAACATCGTGAGGAAACCTGCACAAACCTGCGAAGCGATTCAATGGTGCGGGTGAAGTTCCCAATCCGCACTGGGCCCGCGTGGGAACTATGGCCCAAGCCCTCTTGTTCTGAGAGGAGGCCTGTGCCCAGCAGTGGGACGTATATAGGCTAGGATGATGAGGTAGGTACCTTTTATTTTTCATGCATTGCATGCAACACTGACAACGTCCGACTGTCTCTCCGAACATTCATCCCAACGCCGACATTTATTTATTATAGGACCTAATAAATAAATCATCGATCTTCTTTTCGTCGAAATATAAGTCATTAGTCATCAGGACACGAGATTAAGTGTGACTTTTGAGACAACATTTAGGAAACCAAAATGAAGCTGTATACGAGTTTCCAGCTTATTATCTCTCATTCCGAGATTTACCCCGTCTGATTCTGATGACTGGATAATAGGTCAATTGGTGTCAAGTGTCCCATGATATTATGATATGGACAGTATCGATTTTATGGCAATTTGAAAACTGTCGAAGTAGTCTCAATTTTATAAAAGTCAACCCGGTTAACCTTATGTAATATTGAGTGAACAGTCATTGATTATCATATCGTGTTGATCCACAGGGGCGCCCCACTCTGCGGGGTACCTGACAGCAGCCCCCGCTACCATCACGGCGCAGCCGCCGCCCATCGACTGACCGCGTCGCGCCGCTTATGCCACGCTACTATAGCCACAACCTTCGACGTAGCCGCACGTGCCACACTACTACAGCTGCGACATAATGTCCAAGTAACCGTTTTTCACCAACCATTGATTAGTGTTAACTGGCGGTTAGGTGTGATGCCGTCTCTATTTGTTATGTTCGAATAGACGGAGACGGCATCACATTTAACCGTCGGTTAGCGCTAATCAATGGATGGTGAAACAGCCCCTTAATGTCCAATACTCGCTGCCTGTGGTGCCATAAATCACAGGTGCGCTAAAGTGAGACGAGTCACCTTTTCAATTCTTAGTGATGAATAGTATGTGCTGGCGCTTGGTAGTTTATTACTTTGTCTATTGCTCAACATTGAGCATTTGTTTGACATTTTTACAATGTAGTAGGGGTAAGTGTTGTATCTATAGACGGATTTATTTGTGAACAATATTGACATCTTAATAAATAAAGACCGGATACCTTATTTTGTAACGCACTCGCAATAACCATCGATTCCATTTCATTCCTTTACATGGTTTAGGATGATAGTAGAGAGAGACGGTGAATGCGATCGCGAGCGCCAGAGCGTAAGATAATGCGGCCACAGAACGCAACGATCTGGTTTCTATTTTTAAAATAACAATGGTGTCCATAAGTAAAACCGACCGTAAGTACAACACTTTCCTTAATACCACGGCTTCAATGTAGTAGCGCCGCAACGTTAGTCACAGTACATATTATTCTCCCGACTTTACTTAATACGGGCAATCGTTCACAAATATAATCAAACCTTCTTTATATGCAACAGCAAAACATTGTTTTTATGTAATTTAACCCTATATTTTGTGCGTGATACGGCGCGTATTTAGGAAGAAAGGGTTGGCCATATTGTGATATTGCGGTCTTAAGATAAGAACTTAGCGTCAAATTTAAATAAAAAATGAAAATCTGAATTTTACGAACTTCGTCTACAGTTACTTTATCTTTAGTTGAATAGATGAACACATAAAATCTTTCATAAACTGAACCTAATTGTTCTGTTTTCTTGCAAAGGCATTTGCCTTACTTGCGACACTTTTACTATTACTTGATCTCTGTTAAATTTAACTTTCATGGGGTGATTTATTTTGGCTAAGTTCCTACTATTTACATGAAATATAGACGAATTAAACAAATCAAATTTTTCCAAATTAATTGGTCAGCCCTGCTGTATTTAACCTAACTGACGTAGTTAAGCTGTACTCGAATTCAATTCAAAATGATTGAACAGCTGTATCTTAAATATCATGAATTAAATTGTAAGGGGTACCTAATAAAAATAAATTATGCAACACATTTTCGTTCGCTCTATTTGCAGGTAATTTAATTTTGATTTTTATGGTATCGTCTCAAAGTCACTAACTATTAAAAATATAATTTTAGCCCCCAACCGTAGAGAATTTTACTTTAATTTCTGTCTTTAATGGCTAGTAGAAATATGCCATTGACCGTGCGCAGTGACAAGATTATTTACCACAAAAAAAGTTTGGTAGATCTTTTTCGATTTTATTTTCTGTTCAAAGTATTCGAGAGCATATAATTATTTGTTAATGAGTTTTAAGACGCTAGATATTTTGGCAATTGTATCATTCCAAAGAACATGCGGTCAATTCATGACAATCCTGGTAGAAATACACTCGTTTCTAAATATATTTATGAGGCATCTTACAAGAATCGGTAATAATGTACGAGCGGTCCTCTCTTTTCACGATGAGAGAAAATATTTCACTTATTACGGAAAGTACGGCTTGCGCAAGTTTTTGCATAGAAATTACTAAAAGAAGCGAACTATTCCATGCAGTGGTGCAAAAGGCCTGAAATTTTGTAGCAGATATCAAATAAAATGGTCTATGCATGTCGAGAGACCTTAAAGTTTTCAATCGTACCATTTTACAAGGCCTAAATTGAGGTAAGATAAACGGATCCAGTATCAATAAAAAAAAAAACAATTGAAGATTTGAAAGATAGAAACCATTCCATAACTATATGTGTTATGCTGCATCGTCAGTGTGCGGAAATAGTCGCCGAATCCAGTAAACTTCGCGCGATAATATGATATGGAGTCGATGATACAGAGCGAATGGTGTGTTAGATTCCTTTTGCGCATG
This sequence comes from Choristoneura fumiferana, assembly GCF_025370935.1. Lineage (NCBI taxonomy): Eukaryota > Metazoa > Arthropoda > Insecta > Lepidoptera > Tortricidae > Choristoneura > Choristoneura fumiferana. The sequence continues at coordinate 4,509,686 of NC_133485.1, read as the reverse complement.
CTTGATTATCAACTCGATAGCTTGTTCTTGATAGTACTATATTATAAGGTCCATTTATTAGAATGTTGATCTTAATATGGATATGACCGAAAGATTCAGGTATACCGTTCAGTTTACATAATGTCCTAAATGCAGGAGCATTCAGTTCAGGAGAACTGAATAATGTCAGGCCGTTTGAGATTAGTTGAATACATCCACAGTTGCTTCAATGCTAGTCGACATAAATAAACTCGTACATGTGAATGACTTAATTTAATTAGTTTTTTATAAAGCAAAATTATGAACAAGCATATTAAATACAAATTTTGGGTTTTGTAAAGCGTATCCATATTAAAATAACGGTCACTAGCGTAAGTACTATTGAGCATTGTCTATATGAGCAATTACGAAATATAAGAGCTAGTTGGAATTGGAACAGTGAAAGTCAATATATATGTCGCGCGAATTTTAAGAGATTTCGCATATTTATTTCGGAACACTGCATCATCTATTGTTAAATACCTGTACTTATGTGGAGTATTGTTAATCGTTATTACTAACACCGGCTCACTGGCATACTAGCAAGGCGGTGTAGGCTAAGGCACGCGTACCCTTGTTTAATCTTTGCTTCTGTGTCCATCAAACAGTGCCGATTAGCTGTTGATTAATTCATATAGTTTTATTCCCTTATTTATGCTGCGAACGGTTCGACAACGTGCTACGGGCTACGAGCGCCAATAGGCCAACAGGCCTGAATAGAAAAAACTCGCCGCTCCTATCGCGTGTAGTCATGACCGAGCCGTAAGACAATAGTATTGTGAGCCAAAGTTATTATGTATAATAATTATTTTATACACTCATAATGTTTGTTTATGTATGCATGATCTCTATCCACGGAGGCAATCACACAAGATAATGTTATTCCTACATAATTAGATGTAAGTTTTGTATTGATCTGTAATTATAGTGATGGGCGTAGAATTCGCACTTTTGTATGGATGTAGGTATTAGGCCAGCCGTGGCACAAATACTCTTTTTTTCATTTTTTCAGCCATTCGTGTATGAATTTTGCTAACTCAATTTTGTGTTTGAATCTTGCCATCCCAGTTTCTGTGTTATTGCGACTGAGCACGGCACTACACTAACATAAAAATAAATGAACTAATAATATAAATGAACTTGTATAAATATATACGGTTTATAATTTTTCCAGGTAGAATACTGGCATAAAACATTGTTTTAAATGATGGAAATGGAAGAAGAATTAAAATGAATGTAAAAATAGGAGTGTTTATCAGGAATGTCGCTGGTTCGCTATTGCAAATTGCATGTTCGTTCACGTATAGCGCTTACAATCTAAGACGTTCACACACGAAACACAGTTTCAAAACAGTAAGCAAAGTTGCTAAGTTAAACTTAAAGATTAAAATTAAATATAGAACTTTGCAATAGTGAACCAACGACTTAAATTTTGAAGATCAGGTCAGCGTATCGCACGCGTGATTATTAGTGTGAAAATATATAAACGAATTCAGTGTATTATATGTTTTAATTTAGCCATATCATAGTTAAGGAGTCTACAATGAATTATGAATAAAAATAGCTCCTGTGTTTGCTCATGACATGAGTACGTCCTAATTGTTACATTTATTTTTGGATGAAGTACGGCGTCGTTGGTTATGTGTTGAAAACTTGGCGCGGTGCGGTTTGTACTGACATTTTTTGATTGGATATGAAGTAAGGATTATTTGTCATTAGTGTCAGTTTTTGTTATGAAAAAATTGATTTGCTATGTGAATAACTGCCCTTGTTGAGTTCGTAAATTATACATTGGATTGGATGTTTAATTAAATTAATTGATGAGGCACATTGGGAATAAAGACAGAATATAGTATAATTGAAAAATCTTCAGCGTAACGTCAGCCAGTCTGAATGTTTTAATATTCCTGAACTCCTATTGTCATCTCAATTTGTAGACTGTATTTGATACGATAGAGTCAGTACAATCCACAGCGGTAAAGCGTTTTCACATAATCCATTCTGATATTGGAATATATCAGGATGATATCGGACGCTTGCTCGATATCGGGGCAATTAAATATAACGTGTTGTTCTTGATTTCCGTTAAGTTCTTCTTTATTTATGACGTTTTGTCCGAAATTCAAGTGTTTAGTCAACACGATTTTAGCAAAAGTTAGTTAAAAAAAGTGAGCTTGTTTTGATCACGTCAATGTCTCACGTCAAGTTTGTGAATTTTACAATTTAACCTTAACAATGACTGTTAAGTTATATTATGTAGGTACTTTTGTTTTTTTTTATTTGACCGAAAAGTTAATTGAAAGGAAACTTTCTTTCAACGAATTGAGCCGTCTGTCGAAGTTAACAGAATTCAAGAAAAACGCGGTGTAGTTGCCTTTGATTGTCAAAATTTTCATATACTTCACTTGCTTTGATTTCATATCAACGTCCTACACCGATATCGGATCGGATATAGTGAAAAAGCTTTCAATTTGTTTTTTTTAATTAGTCTTCATCGCCGTTTACCAATAAACTAATAGAAAAGCTAGTGATACCGAATGACTATAGTTTTAACACACAATCAACGACTGGAAAGGATGAGAGGGCACCACGAGTAGGAAAGAGATAGCGATGTACATGAATATTTTTATATTTAGCAATAAGTTATACCATTTAAAGAATTATTAAATTATACGATATGAAGCAATGACGGGTTGTTTAAATTACCATCTCATTTCCAGCCTATATAGGTCCGACTGTTCGGTACAGGCCTCTTCTCACAATGAGAGAGCTTTGAGAATAGTTTTCAATATTTAGTGAATGCGTTTCGTCTTATAGATTTTAAATACTCTATTGAGTATGATATTAAAAATGTATTACTTTGTTATTAGCCATTAAAACAAGGAGTACAGATTTTTTTATTTATTTATCTATTTATTTAAGTAAAATTATGTGAATACAGTATCTTAATTAAGTAACCCTGTTACACAATGACTCGTTTTCTCTTCGACGTAAGTGGAACACATAAAATCTTAGCCTAGCTTATATCTAAAGACGGCTTTGACATAGGAAAATATTTCTTAGGACATGCACAAATAAATCACAAATACGCACAGCACAGTTTCCGCATGGCTGAGACCAAACGAGCGTGATTTTGAGTCGTATAATTATGCCTTGTTTTTTTGTGCAAGATAGGCTTGCGTTTAACGCATTCACTGCCACCTGACTTCCACAGGTGCCACCGACGCACATGTGCGTTCAAAATGTATAAATAAGTATGACAGTGGCACTGGGCGAAGTTCCGAAAACGCATATATGCGTCGGCGGCAGTGAATGCGTTAGCTACATCACCCCTGATGGTAAGCGAAGATACGGGTTAAGATGAAGCATCCTTGTCTAGTATACACCTATTCACTCTAGATTTGAAGATAAAATTCATGTTTTTTTTTATTGTGAATTGAATGAGTTGTTATTATTGTCACAAGAGAACTTGTGCTAGTGGTCGTTTTATAGTTAACATTTAACATGGTCCAACTTTTTGGCCCGCATTAGTTTGGAACTTTGTAGCTCATAGCGACGGGAAACGATGATAACAATAGTTATTTGTGTCACAAGGGAGCAAAATGGTGTATTTACGGCGAGGGCGTACATTGAATCCTGAGCGTAATGAGGGATTCAAGTGTTAACGCCCAAGATGAAAATAATTTTGCTCCCGAGTGGCTCATACAACTTTTCACACCGAGCATTAAGAAACTTGAAAAAAAAAAATAACTAAATATGAATTAAAGAACAACCAGCATAGAAAATGGCGTGGCTATACAATTATCAAGTTCAAAAAATGGCATTTGCAATAAAACATTTAGAAAAGCCTTGAACAGAAAAGTTGCACTTCCTCTCGTCAGGGGGGAAAGGTTACTTTTCTGAAGGAGAAGTGTGAAAAATCAGTTTCACAAAATTACGTTCGTTTGGCCACAGACAACTTAAGAATGTACAGCATAACTCTTAACTCCTGTGGAACGTTTTCAATCACAATTATTGTCATAATAACGGTTATAATACAAGATGTCAAAAAAAATCCGCAATATTTCGTTCACCGGTTGAGCAAGTCCAAATAAATAATCCTGCATTTTTTTTTCAGTGGAAGTATTCATTAGATTAGAGATTAACCCCCTTATTCATAAACGACAATCAAACCTATTTTAGTTAAATGCCGCTAAAATTCGTTTGGCCTTATCTGTCACTTCGACATTTGTATTTGTTAGAAAGGGACAAAGCATTTGTTAGTTAACATAGGCTTGTTAAGTTTTATGAATAAGGGGTAGGTCTCGACTGAGCGAGCCTTTTACGGTGCGATTTTGAGACCTGTGTCGAAAAAAGTAGGTATGATAGTAAAATAAAAACACTTTAATGGTGAATGCAATGGTAAACTTACGTGAATACTTCATTATCAGTCCCTGGATACCTTTCTTGATCAAAGTACAATAAATAAAGAATATTCATTTTAATAAGCCTAAACGGCTAGGATAGTCCAATTATATCAAATGTTATTATGCATTTTTAATATATTGACCCGGATAACTCACGTCTTAAATCGAGTTTAGCCCGACATGCCCGCCGCCGAGTCGCGTTGCTCCGAATAGGAAGGCTACGGATCAGCCCGAAACATGTTGGGCTAAACTCGATTGAAGACGTGAGTTATCCGGGTCAATATATTTAATATGAGTGTGTCTCACGGTAGTTTCATGTTCAAGATATTATGCATTTCTTAAAGTCTCTAAACGCAGCGGTTTAGATTTCAAGATTTTAGCCCGATGCCGTGGGAATATCGAGATAAAAAGTAGATTGTGTTAGTCCAGAACGTCCAGATCACCCATAACAGTCCAAAACGTCCATAACAGTCTGGAATTATGATTCCAGACTCTTATGTAACTTAAATATTATGCGTTTTAATAGCTAACCACTTAGTTATTTTAAAGGTTTATTATTATTTCCGTCAGAAGTCGAAACGTTACTACACAGTTTTTATTTATACCGATTGAACGGCACAAAGGTATGCCGGCAAACTTACCCAAAACTGACTGAAATGAAATATTGCGGATTTAATTTTCGATATCTTGTATTTAACATTTACTACGAAAATATACCACAGTGAAATTGCACTAAGTATACCTAAGTAATTTCTAGATTGACTAATCTAAGTATATTTAATTAAATTAAGCTGGCATATCAAAGGCACAGTTTATAGTGAACTTTTGTAAGACTAGTAAAATAATCAGATCTTCACCCACACTAACATCCGGATATACTTACACGTTATTACAAAAATACCCCGAAAGAGGAACACGGAACATGCTGATCATTAAGTTATTTTTTTAGTTTAATTCTATACCTATAATATTTTGTGTAATAATGACACGAATAATTTGTTTTCTTTCTTTAAGTGCATTTGAGAATAGCTCTGTTAATTTCGTTGTTAAATTTAAATTTGAACATTCGAGGAGCATCCGGTATTTCCTTAGCCATGTATGTCAATCATGTTGAATGAGAATACTTTTGCATAAAGATAATTTACAATGCAATATTTTACAAACATATAATTATCTATCGGGTGATGGCATTCACTATAATCCTCATTTCATTTCCCATCAGATGACCCGCTTGCTCGTTTGCCTCCCTCTCACAATAAAAAAAAACCCTAGTAGGCTGCCAATGATTAGGCCTTGACCATATTTTGTCTTTAAAAAAATTGGGGTATTTTTGTAATACGTTGTGGATTTAACATAATATTGGTGTTTATTTATCAAGCAGATTGAAAACACATAAGTAAAGAATGAATATAATAATAATAATAATAATAATAATTCATTTATTCATCAGATTACATAATTGATCCAGCTTTGTTAGTACCGTTAAAATAATAAAATACTTATTGACTATGTTAGTAAGTTATACAAAACAAAACAACATATTTACCGCCTAGCAGTCATGACAGCCTCATAGTGCCTCATAAAAGGGGAGTCGTACCTGGCCGCCACAGTGCTCATGATGGGGTTGGGGCTGGCCCGCACCCTGCAAAGCAGAGTGACAAGTCTTTTTCGCATTATTGCGAAGAAGTCGTCAGTACGAGCCAGTGCAAACATGCCCGAAGCACTGCAGAATCGGGGCAGCCCCAACAGCATCCTGAAGCCATTATTATACTGAACGCGCAGGGTACTGACGGTCCCCTGCGTGTAACTAGTCCAAAGGCAGCACGTGTAGAACACCTGACAAAAAGCTTTAAATAGTGATACTTTCACTTGCTCACTACAGCGTGCAAACCTTCGAACCAGCATGTTGCATCGGACCGCCATCGCCCTACGCTCCCGCTCAATATCCTTTTGATCCTTAAGGTCGTCGGCAACATAGTGTCCGAGATATTTAAAATGATATACCCGCTTTAACTCGCTGTTATCCAATTTAATAACGGGTACGCGCTCGGGCAATTTACCGCCGGCGGCCCTAAACACCAAAAGTTCTGACTTTTTCGCATTATACACCAACCCATGTTTACGTGTATAATCTTCACATGTGCGCAAGAGCTCTCGCAATGCCCTGACTGATGGGCTGAGCAGCACCATGTCGTCAGCGTAGCTAATGTTATTCACACTAACACCATCAACTCGGCATCCCACATGCTTGCTGCTCAGCCCCGCAATCAGATCATTCACATATAAATTGAAGAGCTTAGGCGAGCTTATTCCCCCCTGCCGCACTCCACACTCCAACCTGTACGGACGCGAAAGCCTACCAGCCCATCTCACACTGTTTACCTGGTTAAGATACCAATACTGCAATATACGCAGTAGCTCCGCCGGTACCTCCTGCTCCCTCAACTTGTTCCAAAGCACGTCATAAGACACAAGGTCAAACGCTTTGGACAAGTCCAGGAAGCAAGCATAAATGGGCGTCTTGCGTTCGGTGTAGTATTGAACAGTATGTTTCAGCCCTAAGATCGCGTTTTCCGTGGACAGCCCCGGACGAAAGCCAAACTGCGCATAGTGCAGATTTAAATGATCCTGAAGTTTGGAATCGAGTAGGCTATCCAGAACCTTTGCCAGCACAGTAGCCAATGAGATAGGGCGATAATTACACTTTTTAGACACGTCACCAGTCTTATCCTTGACAATTGGTATGACTACAGTTCTCATTAGATCTTCAGGGAGGTACGAGTGCGACATGCATAAGGAAAAGAAGTTAGCTAACACCTCAAATATCATGTCACCAGCGCACTGCAAGTGTTCAATACTGAGCCCATCGTGACCCGGTGACTTTCCTCTGGTCATATTATGAACCGCATCCTTGATGTGTTTAGAGGTAAAACGAATAAAGTCCGAGTCACAACAAGCCCCGCCGTCAACCGTGCACCGCGCTGGGCCTAATGGAGAGTCCATCCTAAAATGCTCCACAAACATGTTCGCGATAGATTCGGGTTCGTTTATGCCCTCGACGCACACGGGCACCCCAGGAGCACCCTCAAGCTTTTTCGTTGCCTTCCAGAACTTTTTAAAGTTGTTAGATGCACGGTGAGTCGCAAGAATGTCGAGTTTAATTTGCTCTTGGTGGTTTTGACACCACTTTAACTTGCTCTTAAACATTTTGCGACTCAAGCACATGTCTTCGTATATTTTCCCTGACGTAGGTTTATTGAACGCGAGCCAAGCCCGAAAGCACACCCTGGCCCGCCCATGCGCGTCGCGCACGTGCTTGTTCCATCCCACCACACGATTGTTCCTCCTAGGACGAGAGGCACAATGAGTCTGTACTGCGGCATCCGACAAAATATAAACAATATTTTTGTATAAGCTATCTATCATATGTCTGTGGCTTACATTATTACAATTACAATTAATATTACAATCAATTTCAAATTCATGTGAAATGTTCATTAAATTAAACTTATCATTACATAATTCATAATATTGATCTATCTGAGTACCACCCCTGTCACCCCAAATTATTTTATTACATTCAGTTTTACATTATATAGTAATGGATAATGGGCAAATGGTCAATCTTCATGTACCTACCTAATCTTATTTTCTCAGTAATTGAACTAACTGACAACGTCACAGAATTACTTACAAAATAATTATGGTCAAAATAACTAAAATCACACAGTCGTAAACCTAAAGGTATTAAACCTTGTCAACCTGTGCTACATAATCAAACCAAGTAAAAGTACCTACACCTACTTATATACTGTGTACCATTAAGTATTTTGTCCATTATTATATTCAAACTGTATTTGTACACATTTCCATTAATCCCTACTTATTATAATCTTACCTATCTCTTTTTAGGGTTCTGTGCTGAGAGGACACAGACTTTGTTCGCTTTCTGTTACAGATCTTTGAATAGGTTTTACCTAGGGGTTTCCAAACTGTGAGTCGCGGCTCAGTCCCAAGGGCGGTATACTTAGGTACTACAATAATACACGCAACGCAATGAGGGCTATCGCGTATGAATTCGCCGCTAGAGGCGCTAGTGTAGCGTGAGGTCTCCGAAATGTCAAATCTCATAGTTTTTGGGTGAGCTACGCGGGTTTATTTATAATTAGAATCATTTTGTGAATATTTTGCATTATCTGAAATTAATTATGGCAATTATGCGTTACGGGGCAATAAATGTCTGTATTTTGAGACAGTTTTGTCTTTCGGAAACTTTTGTCCTCCCTTTTTTCCGAACCAAACGGGTCTACGCAACACTGTGGTTCCCCGATATTTTTATGGTACGGTTTTGAGGTGTATTAAATATGTTTTAATCTAAACTTTGTTTTCACGCCCGTAATAACAGACTTTGAAAGCTACACTTAAAAACCTCACGCAACAGTGGCGCCATCTAGAAAGACAAAAAACGACAGCCCTCATTATCTTCTTTCAAACGACTTGTAAACACTTGATATCATCACAGATGGTGGTTAGGCGTAGGCGGGGCGAAGCGGGGCGGCGCGAGCGCGGGGGGAGTCGGGGGCGGCGCGGGCGCGGGGGGAGTCGGCGGCGACGAGTAGTGGTTGTGCGAGCGCAGCGCCTCGCAGCACGAGCCGTGCCGCCGCTTGCCTCTGTAACAACATGCTTTACAGTTGAATGGACGGTTTTTAGGATTCCGTAGTCAACTAGGAACTCTTATAGTTTCGCCATGTCTGTCTGTCCGCTGCTATGCTCAGAGACCGTTAGTACTATCTCAGCTGTCCCATGATGGGACTAGTGGGACAGACGGGTAATTTGGCATGAATATACATATCATGATATCAGTCACGCCGACAAAGTAATAAAAAAAAAAAAAATGTAGGGTTTCTCCCATTACACGTAAAGTGGAGGTGATTTTTTTTCTCAACCAACCCTATAGTGTTGGGTATCATTGGATAGGCCTTTTAAAGCCTAAATATACCTGTGTTTTCTGTACTGCCTACTATAATGTTGGTGTTTAATAATAGTACATTACTGTAGAGGCCGGGAAGAAGGAGGTTGCCGGCCAAGCAGATATACGAGTAGACGGATAGAGATGCGAGGCCGGCAACCCCACGTTCCGGCCGAGGCTTGTAAAGTGCTTTTCTCAAACATGACATGAAATAAAATAAAAAAAAAAAACAAGAAATGAAGCTGGCGGGATGCTAGTCTGGTCGCCCTGTTGTGTGCGCGCGTGTTGCACTGGCTGCTGGCGCGGCGCCGGCGGCTGCGGGGCGGGTGCTGCTGGCGCAGGCCATGTCGCAGAGTGCGCGTTGAAACAAAAGACGGTCGCATTGCCGACAAGGAAGAAGGGCGGCCACCGCGGCCTGGAAAGTTGTATGAAATCTCTTTGCAGGCCGATAGCCTGCAGCGCGATACTTCTCGACCTATTATTTGTAACAAAACGTCAATATTTCATGTCATGTTTGAGAAAAGAGTCATTGCATTGTATCGTACCTGGCGAACTCCATGAACCTCGTGTACCGCCCTCTGGTCTCGTCGGGCTTGTCGTCGCCGGCGCCGGCGTCGAGATCCAGCGCGAGGTACTGCTCCGCGCATGCGCCGTGCAGCATGGCGTCGAGCGCCGCGTGCAGCTCGCCGAACGTGGGACGTTCACGTGGACGCGCGCGCCAACACGACACCATCAGCTCGTACCTGGAAACAAAATCTTAAAATTAACCCGGAGGTGTTTTAGTACCTAGATAGTTGGTCTAGTTCAGGGATGCACAGACGGCGGCCCCCGGGCCGCATGCGGCACGGTGTATATAATGGTCAAGGACTTTAATTCATGTATCACCATGGAACCATTTCACAGTAAATGTAACAGTGACATCGCAATCGCATTAAGTAACAAGGAAAATCGCAATGACATTTCCTTTGAAAAGGATTAAAGTCCTTGACAGTACGTGCAGCCCGCCAGCGATTAGATCGGAAATAGCGAAATCCTGGCGAAATGTATGGTTATCCCTACTAGGACATAGGGCTCGTAGAAGAGTTTTCCATTTGGCTCGATCTTGCCCGGCTTCTTCCAGCTCTTCCCAGCCGAGACCAATTGAGCCAGCCTCCTTCTAATTCCCTAATCTTCTAATTTTCTTCTTTCTTATTCTAGTTGTTTTTATTTGCTGCGGCCTGCTTTTAGTTCATAATCTGTCCGAATGGCCCCTGCCTGGTACTAATAAGTCTGTGTGTGTATCCCTGGTCTAGTTTGATTGAAGAGCCCTAAGTACGAGTAAACGATTGGGTAGCCGAGCGGGTAAAGCTTGAGATCCCGGGTTTCTTATGTGTGAAATACGTAAATACAAACATACATATACTGCTAAAATCATTACTCTTTCTTTGGCTTTGCCGTAGTCGAGTAAAAACACGAGTGTTTGTTCCCGAGTCTTGGGTGTTTAATATATGTTTAAGTCAAAATTCAAATTAAGATTGGTTTTTTGGAATCTTTTTGTATTTTTTATTTCAATTCCAAATTTTTAATTTTACGGTCATCCCGTAAAACCTAAATTGAAAATACAAACTGAAATATAGATGCACAGAAAAACCAGAAAAATAAGACTAGCACTGGGAAGCGTGCTGTACCGCACGTACCTATAGCACGGGGCACGGAATGCCGAGGACCTGGGTGCGATTCCCAGTGCTGGTCTTATTTTCCTGATTTTTCTGTGCATCTAATATTTCAGTTTGTATTTTCAATTCAAAATTCAAAGTTAAATTATTTTTAGACTATAAGGTAAAGGTACACTATTACGGGATAGTACATTATGCCGTGATATTTTGGTTTTTGTCGTAAAATAAGGAAACAATCAGTAAAATCATAACTTAATGCAATAATTCATTAACTATAGCTTAAATACAACCGAAAAACACGATTTTTGAATATATGTAATATCTTTTAAAGCCGTGAGGCACTTTCAAACGCGTCCGTCGCAACCCCGCAGTAGTTCGGTACGGGCGTGTTGTCAGTGAGCGTAACGTGGCAGCGGAACTTCGTAAGGATTTGCTGTGATACTGGTAAGTTTATTTATACAAAATTTGTATCATTGTTGTTTTATAGTTATTAATAGACGTATTTATCACCTTTTCAAGTTAACTGAAAGCATATTTAAAGTAAAATACTCGCTCCCGTAATTATGTACACCAATCTGACGCGATGTACCTAATTGCGTGAGTATCACGGAATAAGGGAAAGTCAGTCCGAAATGTTTTAATCTTTTGTTTCTATCTAGGATTAAATTTATTCATATGTTTGATGTGAATAAGTTAAGTAAGGACTGCAGATTATTGTGACGTAATTACGGTACATGGTTTTTTTTAAAATTTGAGTGTTATAATTGAGAACGAAATGTATACTCGTTAAGTCATACGTACGAAATAATGGAGTATGGCATCGATATTAAATTTGTTTTATTTTATAAAATCAGAGCACAAAGGTTATTTATTTCGATTTTATGAGTATAATTGTTATATTATCTTCCAATTTATTAAAAAAAAAACTTGTTTTTTATTTATTATAACCATTTTTTTGGACCCCCGTAATTATGTACACGACTTTTGTACTAATGTCCCTTATTCCGGTATTATGAAAAAAATAAAAATAAACTATGGGGAGGGGTCCATTCTGTTTTTAGGCTTCCTTAGTCAACTAGAAACCCTTATCCACCATGTCCGTTTGTCCGTCCGTCCACGGTTTAGCTCAGTGATCATTAGTACTTGAAATGTGAAATTTGCATGGGTATAATACATATATAAATATAATATAATACATATAATAATATATTGTTACCTTTTTCAGGTAAAAAATGGCCTCATCCAATATATACGCCGAAATACTTCAAAAGTCGTTAAGATGTAAATGATGGGACAGTGACTATCATACTTTAATATGATTATCAAACAAAATCTAATTTTATTTTTGTTCTAGAAGTTATTTTATTATTTGATATATTCAAATTATTAAGTTGAATCAATAAATTTAACTAAGCATGTTTTTCATTTTGTCATTTTAATTTAGATTACCTAAGTAGAGTATAATAAATTTCCCCCTCCAATTCCAATTCCTCCAATTCACGCAATACAATTTTTTTTATTACGTGATTATAATCATCATTTAAAAAAAGTATTTTAAGTCAACTATCTTGATAGATGCTTGAACAATGTGAACTTTAAAGATAGCACGGAATTACGTACAACGACTCCCGGAATTAAGTCCAGAGCCAAATTTTATCACGGAATAAGGGACAAACGAAGGGTTTAGCGAAATAACGTTTATTTCTATAAATTAAAAGCTACGAAGTAAAATAATATCCTACATCCATCTTAAAAGACATATCCCTAAAATAAAATAGTTACTACATCTAGAATCTTCGTATTTTTTTTAAATCCGCAGTCAAAGTAGGAAACGCCTTAATATACCGTAATAAGGTACATTTACCTTACTTATAGACTATAGGGTGCTATAGGTAACAAGCATTTTGAATGCTGATAATTCTAGCTATTACTGGCACGTGTGGTAAAATAAAAATTAACCCATTCCTTTTTTTGAAGTTTGTAAAAAAATCTACCAAGTGCCGTGTATCAAATGTAGATATCTGTCTTTTTACCTAAGTATGTGTATCCGTTACCCATAACTTTTGCTATCCCGTGATATTTGTTTATTTATTATTTAAAAGTTGTCCGTTAAATATTCCTACGAATTTAACTCTTCATTCAATTTTTAACTAAATCACTGAAAGCCACATTCGGGTGAATATTAAATCTATGCTATGTTTCATACAAAGCTTCGAAATCCTTCCATTGATGTTGGTGTTTACTGCGCCGCTTCTGCGTTGAATCCAGATCAGATTTATCTCCTAAATGGCTTAGAATATCATACGGTTTCTGGTTATTTATTTAGAATAGATCCATATAGCTTATTATGTCATGTTCATTCCTATTTATTTGTATAGTGTACGTATAACTGTGTGTTATAGTTATAGACTATATTTACATTAAACTAAACCCCAATTTTTCTTATTAGAAAATGATTGCTATCATTGCCTGGGGTAACTTACATAGATGCCAATATGTATATTCAATCAGCTACGTGGCATTCAAAGTAGGTAAGTATGAGGAGATGAACGGAAAATGGCGTGCCGGTCAAGGGAGGATTGTACCATTTTTTACGCTAGATATTAGTTATGCTATGGTGGTGGATAGTCAGAGTGTGGTCATAGATGATACGTGTATAATAATAAATTTCTACAGTACTAACGATACCACTTGGTATTGCCGGCAGTGGTCACTAATCAGTAAGCAGTGGGCAGAGAGCAGTAGAAAATGGTTATGGGCGGGCAGTAGTCAGTGATTAAGTACTGATCAGAGAGTAGTGGGAATAACATACTAAACATTGTTCAGTGGACAGTAAGTAGTGTTAGAGACCAGTAGAAAGCGACCAGTTATCAAAAAGCAGCGGGAAACGAAAAGTGGATAGTCAGCAGTGTGCAGCAGAGCAGTAGAAATAGTTGTGTGATCGGAGAGCAGAGAGAAGTGGATAGTGAGCTTTGAGCAGCGGATAGGTAGTGAGCATTGGGTAGAGGAAGTGAGTATTGGGCAGTGTATGTTTGGCGGGCACTCACAGTTGTTTGCAGCAGGCAGCCGGGCGCGGCATGCGGTAGCCGGCGCGCAGCAGCCGCGGCAGCCGCGCCGGCGGCACGTCCGGGTACGGCGCCGCGCCCAGCGTCACCACCTCCCAGGACACCACGCCAAACGACCACCTGCCATCACAAATATAGGGTACACATGTAGTGAATAATGTTTTAACGGAAAAGTTCGTATTAATATTGCTTTCTCAACGTCCTTGCTGAAGTTTACTGAAGCGACTGAAGCTAATTGAGAAAAAACGATGGAGAAACATTAGGTATTCACTAGAACTCGCGGTCGCGGGCTGCGCTCGCAGGTGAGCATCATCATCATCAGCCCACAGCAGCCCACTGCTGGACATAGGCCTCTTCCATGGCGCGCCACAACACTCTGTCTTCAGCCCCTCGCATCCATCTGCTGCCAGCGACCCTCTTAAGGTCGTCCGTCCACCGGGCGTCAGGATGCCCTACACTACGCTTTCCCGTCCGTGGTCTCCATTCGAGGACTCGTCTACTCCACCGTTCATCGGTCCTGCAACAGACGTGGCCAGCCCAACGCCACTTCAGCGAACTAATTCTCTGAGCAACGTCGGTGACTTTCGTTCTTTGTCAGATAATGTGATTTCGGATTTTATCCTTCAAAGAAACCCCTAGCATTGCTCTCTCCATAGCTCGCTGAGCGACCTTGAATTTGTGGATTAGCCCCGCAGTCAAGGTCCACGTTTCGGCTCCGTAGTTTAAAACTGGTAGGACGCACTGGTTAAAGACTTTCGTTTTTAGGCACTGAGGGATGTCTGACGTCAAGATATGCCGAAGTTTCCCGAAAGCAGCCCAGCCCAAATGTATTCGCCTATTAGCCTCTTTCTCGAAGCTGTGGTCGCAGGTGAGCAGGTGAAAGTAACGCTTGCTTCAATACTTAAATTTTAAATCACTAGATCTGAAGGGTCTCTCTCTACTAACTCGAGCAGGTGCACGGCTTGGTTTTTGTTACTGGAGAAGTATAAAAAAAGTAGCAATAACTATGTAAAGGAAATGAACTAAGTAAACTTCAGTGTGCCACAGAAGAGAGCAACACCCTAATTCCTCCAAAGTTGATTATGATTTTTCTTCCTAACGTAATGAAACTAGAACACCATTGCAACAACAGTTCTAATTGTATTGCAGGTCCATGGATGGCGGTGATTGTTTTTACATCAGGTGAACAGCATGCCTTTTTGTCGGCTTTAATATGAAAGAAAAAAACTTGACTCACACATCGCTCTGTGTAGTGTAAATCCTATGTGTTAGAGATTCCAAGGCCATCCACTTGATCGGCATTTTCCCGTTCCCCTTTTGCTTATACTGGTTCTCCTGATAGATGTCTCTCGATAAACCAAAATCAGCAATCTTGAGTGTCCTGTCGCTGGTTACTAGTACGTTCCTTGCAGCTAGATCACGATGGACAACTCTGTTGGAAGCTAAGAACTCCATCCCCATTGCTATCTGTCGGCAGAAGGATAGGAGGTCTACGTATGTGAGCTCGGCGTCACAGATGCCGTTGAGATCGTACAGCTTGTTGACGACCAGTTTCGACTGTTCTTGTGACTTGCTCTTGAAGAGATCGTTGCGGTAGTTGGATGTTTGCGAGTTGTTGTTGTAGTATTTCGCGTTGCGTTTTGACAGCATCACGTCCCAGGAACATCTGGGGAATTACACTATTTTGATATTGTTGATTTAAATTAGATAATAAATCAATATTCTAACGATCCAGATCCAGAAAGAAAGAAAAATACACTAATGAAACAAACACTGTAATAGATACTCATGTCTCCCCACAGAATCTCAAGACGAGAGAAAAATATTGATCATAATGCATAACACCACGATAACGTCGCTATTTCAATATGTCGCTTTCGCATACTATTATGATACCAACATATAACAGCCTGGACGTAGTCGCGAGCTAAAGCTAGTTACTAGCACACATTTTATGCATTTTTAAATCAATCCCACGCAACGCGTAGGACTAGAAGGACCTAAACTAAACTTCATGTATAGTATACTTATAATAGAAAAAAAATAGTTAAGACAGAAAACTGTAGAAACGTAATAATAATAATATTTATTTATTTCTCCACCACCGGTTACAATTAAACATCAGTATTGAACTGAGTTACAATTACAGTCAGACCCGTGTGGCAGAGGCTGGTGCCCGAACTAGGAAGGTCCTGTGTGTCAGGTCACCAGGTCTCCGACCCCCAGATGTATGTAACTACTGTTTACACTATTTTGCCTTGCTTCTTCGCTGTGAGCCATGCGTCGCGTCTACGACACATAGGTTCAGTAGTCTATTATTCATTGTTTAACCTATAGAAACGCACATCTCTAGTTCAAACAGCTCGTCAGAGCGTAGATAGGAGGTAAACAAAGCGCTTCTATTGGTTCATGAGAAACACATTCATCATCATCATCATGTCAGCCGAAAGACGTCCACTGCTGGACATAGGCCTCCCAAAGGCTCTCCACTCAGACCGCGTTTTCGCATCCACCACGATCCCGCGATCTTAACCAGGTCGTCGCCCGATCCGCGGACACCATTCGAGAACCTTTTGACCCCATCGACCATCAGTCCTGCGAGCAATGTGCCCCGCCCACTGCCACTTCAGTTTCGCAATTCTTCAGGCTATGTCGGTAACCTTAGTTCTAAATAAATAAATAAATATCATGGGACAATTCACAACAATTGATCTAGTCCCAAATTAAGCTTAGCAAAGCTTGTGTTATGGGTACTAAGCAACGGATAAATATAATTATATAGATAGGTACATACTTAAATACATTATTAAACACCCAAGACCCGAGAACAAACATTCGTATTTTTCATACAGATATCTGCCCCGACACAGGAATCGAACCCGGGACCTCAAGCTTCGTAGTCAGGTTCTCTAACCACTAGGCCATCTGGTCGTCAAAATATCATCATTTCTGATTCTATCCCGCAGAGAAACCCCTAGCATAGCCAAAGTCAAAGTCAAAGTCAAAATATCTTTATTCAATTTAGGCTATAACAAGCACTTATGAATGTCAAAAAAAATCTACCTTAGCCTTCTCCATAGCCCTTTGAGTGACTTTGAGCTTCCTCATGAGTCCCATCGTTAGCGCCCACGTCTCAGATCCGCACAAGAACGCACGAGAAACACATTCCCTGCAACGAATCATCGCGTATCTCTGGTGGAACCGCAGTCTTCCGGATAGAACTTACAGACTCTCACCTTAAGTAGCTGAGCAGGTCGCCACGGCTGCAGTATTCTGCCACGATGAGCGGGCGGCGTCCGCTGCAGCAGCCCACCAGGCTCACCACGTGCGGGTGGGCGCCCACGCTCTTCATTAGTTCCATCTCAGCTCGGAATGAGCGCACCTCGTCGCGAGATGGGTAGTCTGTGTATACAGTTGAAATATTAACTGCCAGCATTTGACATATGTAAGTATAAACGTACGTGTAGGTACATGGAGTGTTAGGTAATTACTAATTCTAATCAAGTGTGGGTAGTTCGAAGGACTCGCGCTGCTAAGCAAACGTGATGCCCTACACCATGGCCACGACCACGGCCACTGCAATGTGGTAGAAACGATGAGGTAATTGTTACTTAAAGCAATAGTATACTTGCGTTAGAGCTGTCTTACCTTTAAGCATTTTAACCGCAACCTCCTTGCTAGGCACGAGGGTCCCGCGCCGCACGACACCGAATGCTCCTTCGCCGATGACCTCATGAAGCAGCAGTTTCTCTGGGCGGACCTCCCAGCCGTCCTCGCTGACCAGGGAGTCGGTAGTCGTCTCAGAGAACAGCTTTTTCGAATAATCCACTGGGTCTTCCTGTGAGAAATAACGTCTGTAGCATTGTGTGTAAAACGAAAATCATTTTAACGTTTCTTAAGTTTATGCAAGATAAACGTCCTGGTTGACATTTTATTGGCCAATGGAGGACACCGTGCTATCCTCTTTTACTAATGACATAAAATTAAAGATGGCAACTACTGGGACAGTGACCAGCACTTGGACGTCATGCCTTTGTTTAAAAACATTAGTACCAATACTAATTTCTGAAACAACAAAGCGTGCGTAAATATCTGATTCGACTCTATTTCTAGGGTCGGTAGGGCGTGTCAGATATTTTAGCACGCTCCGCTGTGGCAGATACTAATGCAGGTGACTCATCATCACATCACCATCATGTCAACCGAAAGACGTCCACTGCTGGACATAGGCCTCCCCCAAGTCTCTCCACTCAGACCGGTCTTGTGCTTTCGGCATCCACCGCGATCCCGCGATCTTAACCAGGTCGTCCCTTCATCTTGTTGGAGGCCTACCGACAGCTTGTCTCCCGGTCCTGCGAGCAATGCGCCGCTTCAGTTTCACAATTCTTCAGGCTGACTTCAAACACTGCGGTAATTTGGACGAAAATACACTGCGAATCTTCCCGAACGCTGCCCAGCCGAAGCCGAGTCGGATTCGACGAGTGATATCTTTCTCGAATGCAGGTGACTGTAAGTATAAAAATACCTATCTGGCATTAAGGATGCTTTTATTACTGACCTCTTGATATAGATGCAATATATGCTGGTTGCGGCGCCGGCGGTACCAAGTGACAATACCCAACAGGGACGTCAAGATCAGCATCAACGCCAGTAAGGAGCTGAGCACTGGCACGGAGCTCGGCGTCACTTCCACGTGTTTACCTAGAAAGCAGAGTGACCATCAAAGAAGTGACGAAGAGTATTTACAAAGTGCATGATTTAATATTTTCCGTCGAAAATATGAAAAATTGGCAGAAAACACCCTTTTAATAATGAGAAAAATAATTTAAAAAATCAGGGTAAAAGTCTAATTTTCATTTTATTTTTCAACGCTATGGTATCATTTTTGATACTCCATGCAAATAGTAGTTAAAATTGTATTTTGCTTTCAAAACAAGATAAGGTAGATACAGGCTTGTAATAAAACCAATTAAAACAATTAGATTTTTTTTGAGAAAATGAAAAAACCTGTGTTATCATTTTTGATACCATATGCATCTAAGGGTTAATATAATATCTCTCATGATGGATTTACGATAACAGTATTCGGGTCGACTCTCTCGTTGTCCTTCAATTGTAATAATCAAAATAATTTATTTAAATAATTGTAGTAAATAACAACGCATGCTTGTTAGACGTACCTATAAAAACTTTGGCGATTGTGTCTCTACCTACGTCTTTTAGGGATCGCAGAAAAGCTGGTCAGATACCTTACGACAAGATTTTTTTTATTTTATTTGGCAAAAAGAGTTACAATACCACGTTTTCAGAGCATTTTAAGCATCGTGCCTGTTCTGATTTGCCTGAAAGCAACTTTATATTAATTATCTGGGACTCTGTAGGTACGTCACAGCACCGAGTTTGGTTTGTTTTGTTTAGTTTAGATTGGCTTGAACTTAAATTATTTCACTATTGAATTTTTCAATCTTAAAACTTTAAAGAATTTGTATTTAATTCAACTTATGTCGGGAAAATATTTTACGTAAAAAGGCATACTTAGGTAAGTTTAAGGATCGGTTTAACCCCACTACCTTTTAGCCACCTGGCTATACATACCTTGTATTTGTGTGATTAGATATCATAAAAGAAATACTTTAAAGGTTGAATCCCTGCACGCGAATTTTCCGCGCGGTATTCTATGCGGACTCTTTCATGTTAGCTCGAATATTACAACCGCTACCGCCTCCGCACCGCTCGGCCACCGCTTTCAGTGGGTTTCAAGCTAAACACTTTTTACGAGGTACTCGAAAATATCTATCAGCTTTCAGATCGCATGAGGCTCTGGGGAATTGCTCAAAGTAATTAAGGGTAAAGCCAGACGAGCGTAATTTTTGAGTTGCGAGTCGCGTGTTTTCGGTCACGTAATTTTGATTTCATACAATGAATACAACTCATTTTGAGTCGTCGTGTAGCACAAACTGGACTTTTCTATAACAGAATGCAACAGAAACTACGCGGCAGAAAAAACACACGACTCGTGATTCAAAAAATGACGCTCGTCTGGCTTCACCCAGTGAGACGTGATTACTTACTTTTGATATTATTCTTGTGTTAACTCTATGAAATTTGTATAATATTCTATTTATATCATATAACTCTTCCTTTTATTAAATAATATTAGTGCGAGTAGGACGACACGGTACGAAGTTCGAAGTTCATATAGGTAAATATTAGGCCAGTTATTTTATACGTACGTCATGCCGCGCGGTTATGAAGGGGTATTTCCCTTCTGTATAAGTGATTGATCATCAATGGAAATGTAGAGTAAACTGAAAAATATTTATCGATTCGAACCACTCAAAATATGTTACCTGGCTCTTATTTCGTCGGATTTAGAGTCTGTGGTACATATTTTCGAAGCGTTGGAAATTCTTATTATTACGCTCTACTGTGCCTATCGCAACTCATACGATATTTTTCGCACCATCTAACATGGCTTAACTCTAGAAAGTTTTTCTATGTAGAGATGTGTTATGAACGTTGAACCTACCATCAGCCAAATAAGTAGTCTATCAATTTTGAAGCAAATGAATATGTGTCGCTGATGTCAAAATTTCAAGTTGACAGACACGTCCATTGGTATTATTATTTTATGACATGCAATCGATTATCAACTTTAGGGTGGTAGACCACATATTTGGCTGATGGTACATGAACACTATGCTGGGTGAATCGGGATACGTGAGTAGCACCAACCCTACACCGTCATTAATTGATAATGGATCGTTTACAATAATTTTCATCACACTTGCTCGTAAACAGTGTCGTAACATGCAGGCTACCTTGGTTGCAACCCCCCAAATAAAACCCTCGACCTTAATGTGCTTGTCATGAAACCCGTGGTCGGTAAATTAGTCATTGCGCGTACAAATTGTCTTGTCATGAAGCCCAAGGTCGGTAAATGAGTCCGTGCCCGTACTGATGGTGCTGCGCGCGCTGCTGCAGGACCACATGCACACGCACGTTGCGGCGGAGAGCGGCGCTACAAGAGCGCAGCCTAAGGTATCGCCAATATTTGGAAGAATTATATTTTTTCTTTTAGAAATATAAAATTTTACTCGCAAATGTGATGAAAAACATTGTATGTCGCACGGGCGGTACTAGAATTACGAACATCGACTCATTAAAGCCCTCAGTCTTCGACTTCGGGCTTCTAATAGACTCTCGTTCGTAATTCCTTATTTACCGCCCTTAAGACACAATGTACTATTTTAAACACCCCACATTTTAACTGCAGTGACCACGAATGCACTTAGTAAGTAATTTAATACTTTTTATTTTCAACATTTAAAAATAATAATGTTAATCTCACCAGTACCTACAGATACGATATTATAGTAGCCTTAACTAATTGAATCCGATATCCGATGATCCTCCTCCCGTTTCCCGAATCCCGAATACCTACCTTGTATGAATGACTAGACTAATCTCGAAAGGACTACGCTCTTTTGTTTGCGTAGGTTTAAGTAGCGGCCACACCGCTGCTTAAAAAACGGTGACGGTACGGAATTGCAGTGACGCATCGTATGCGCACCGTTTTTATCGCATTATCGCATGCCCTCCACAACGCTGCTCAAAATACGCAGTCGGTGCGGACTCGCAGTGACGTGCTGCAAACGTCACGACTTTTGGTGGAGAGCATGCGGTAAAGTCCTGACGTTTACGGCACGTAACTGCGATTCCGCACCGTTTGCATATTTTAAGCAGCGTTGTGGAGAGCATGCAATAAAAACGGTGCGCATACGATGCGTCACTGCGATTCCGTGCCGTCACCGTATTTTATTAAGCGGTGTAGCCGCTCCTTTATTGGGCAGTTTACAGTATCCAAATTTAATTTCCTGCTACTATTAAATGTAAAACTGAAGATGATTGAGTTTAAATAGGTATGTTCAGAAAAAAATATTAGTAGTGATTTTTAGGATTCTTTATTGTATGGTTATGGTTTCAAAAGGCGCCTAATATGAATGAACTAAAAGAATTTCCTTGCTCACCCGCGACCTTACGATAGCTAAGTTTATGCAAAATATGGCGTGTTCATGCAGTTCCTCCACCTCCACACTGTAAGAACACACACAAATATCCCCATAATATGACCCTAATACTCGTACTATGCTTTGGCTGTATGTCTAGTTGTCGATCTGTCTGTCGTGTCATACATAATACTTTTGAATCATAGTAAATCGAATAGGGGACCCCTCCTCCCACTGCTGACCATTTACTTGTTATGTATGACGTCAAATAATCAGATAGGGTAACTGCTTATCCTCCTCCTACTACTCCTCCCTCTATTTCACTTAGCGAATTTTATGTTATTTAAGGATAGTTCGAATTGCCGCCAGTTCACTTACCCCTCACTATCTTAGGTACACATATATTTTCTTATTTCACCTACTCTTATTTTTCTGAACTTACCTATTTATTTCAGGGATTTACTGCATTGATTAGTATCCCGTTTTCAAAAGAAATGAAATGAAAATGCAATGACGACAAATGAAATGAAATAATTTATTACATATTATTGTGAATGAAATACAATAAATAGGTTAATGTTTAATTTCTAGATCATAAGCAATAAAATAATAGTTGTAACGAATGTCTATTAGCATATTAGAAGTAACATTTTCCTGAGATTAATCCTAAGCTTGAAAACAAATGTAGCAATCTAAAATTTAGCATCTCACGTTAAGTATTAAAATATATTTATTTAAAGGGCTGCCCTTATTCCATTACAGGACTTTTCAATGGGATAAGAATAACCCTAAATATGTCTTTGGGAAAAATTCATTTCTGTGATCCGTTAAGCAACTCTTAAAATGGGGTTTTGTCATTATCTTAATCATTTAGTTTTATAATACTGTTGTTTATCAAGAGGTCCAGAAAATTTACAGAGTGCTTTCTGTTCTTGAAACATAAACATAATTAACTAAGTAAGTACATATTGAGACGTTCACTGCACAGCACCGCAGTGAAGGCAGTTAGGTACTCGTCAAATATTTCGAACACTCTTTACGAAGAACATTCTGGAATTTTATGTTTGACTCGTACCGAAATGGACGGACACAAGGACGGAAGCATTCAGACTTGTGCCTGTAAACTAGATGCCTACAACCGCGAGCGGATTTATGGATTCCATTAACTTCTTTTTGGAAGAATCACTATCATGGAAAGGAAGTGAGGATGTGTAGAATTGACCAAATGACAAGAAATCTAACCCCCGTGTGCGCAAGAGCTGCGGCTGTCCGGGCAGTGCTTGGGTCGGTGCAACCAGGCCATCAGTCAATGATTTCCTGGTTAATTTGTGGGAAGTCATTGGCCGATACCTAATAAACCGACATCAAAGGTGGTGGTGGTGGATAACAACGTCCGATTTGTTTTAAAGCTGTATGTGTGGTATTTTACTTATTACCTAGTGGTCAAATTGTCCTCCAATGGACAGAGCCAAACACATATAAAAACACTAAAGGGGGACGTGTGTTCAAAGTCGTGGATTTCAACTAAAGTGATTGATCGGATTCTGCACTTCTTCACTTCGTTCCGCCACAATGAAAACGCACCCTACAACTCGTATGTTTACGTTCTCTTTAGAGAAGGATAGAAATTAGCGTCGTCAAACGTTAATGATTGTAGGCATCTCGTTTAGGGCTTCTTGCTTTGGCTAATTACGAGGTATGAAGACCGTGGGGCCGGCAGCGTACGCTTCGATTTTGCCGAATTTCGCAATCAGCGACACTCTGTGGTACCCGTGTGCCGTCACGTTGTGGAATGTGGCCAATGTTGCGTTCTGCAGAAAGAAATAAACTTATAGTTAGCTAAAAAATTTTAAAAATAACATTGAAGTGCTCTAATTTAGTAACACTTTAGAGTAGATATACAACACAGAAAATCTGTTAACCCATACAGGGTGAGTCAGGAGACGTAAGCAGGCCAACCCTACCAGATTCAGTTAGGCTACTATATATATATACCTAGCCTGCTAGCCTGGCTATATATGGTACTTTTTTATGAGCAGTAAATGTTTTTTCTTTCTTTCTATATCGTACTAGTATTAGTGAGATGAAGGTTTTTTTAAAATGTTGCTAATAAAAAAATATTAAATTATTTACTAAGCATGGTCTCTCTGCAATTAAATGTATAGAGGTTTTACTTAAATATGTTTGTGAACGATACATTATCAATTACTAAGGGTAGCATGGTTTTGTTCACGTCTCCTGAATCACCCTGTATAATAAGGGTTGACCCGTATTTTGGCTTTTATGAAGGTGTTTTTTGGATATTTTGTAACACAATGCGTTTTCTGAAAGACTATAGAATATTCCTTACCCCCAATTCAGTCACGTAAGTAGTGAAGTTCGCGTGTACCAATACTACTTGGTAGCTTTCTGGATCACGTGGCGGTCGCTTCCAGCGCACGCGCACGTCCCAAGCCGCATTGGAAGGGGACGCAACTGCTGCGATGTCCTCTATCGGTTGGGGACCTGTTGGATTTGTAAAATTGAGCCGGTGAAATACTGTAATCCTACTAATATTATAAATATGAAAGTTTGTGAGTGAGTGAGTGAGTGAGTGAGTTCTCGCTGAAATGGCTGAACGGATTTGGATGAAATTTAGCAAAAAGTTAGTTTATAACCTGGATTAAAATTAAAACATAGAATATTTTTTATCCCGATATTCCCACGGGATAGGGATAAAATCTCTAAATAACAACCGCTAGGCTTAGAGTCATGAAATTTGGTATGTAGGTAGCTGGACGTCTGGAATAACACATAGGCTACTTTTTATCCCGATATTCCCACGGGATAGGGATAAAATCACGAAATTACAACCGCTGGGTTTAGAGTCATGAAATTTGGCATGGGTGTTTTAATTTAACGTCAATGAAAATCAAGATGTAATTTTAGAGAATTCCCATCGAGAATATAATAAAATCCCGGAATTTCAATTCAACTGCTGTATCTAATGATTTACGCTTGCGAAGCCGCGGGTATACGCTAGTATTTGTATGTTTGTCCGTCTTTCACGTCGAAACGGACCGACGGATTGTTTATGAGATTATAGTTATTGAGATAGTTTATGGGCCAGCAAAAGACTTTTTATCCCGGAAAAATGTACTATTCCCGAAGGAACAGCGCGCGATAACTGAAATCCACGCGGACGAAGCCGCGGGCAAAAGCTAGTAGTATTATAAATGCAAAATTTGTAAGCGTGTGCGTTGCATTGGTAGAACTAACGGATTTAAATGACACTCGGTTCGGTTGATTTCGGAAATATCCCATATAGGATACTTTTTATTCCGATAATTCTACAGGATGTACCATCAATTTGAAACAAATGATGTGTCGCTAAAGTCGAATAACTTGACAGACACTTCTATTGGCATTATTGTTTTATGACATGCAAAAGATTATCAACTTTAGGGTGGTAGACCATATATTTGCCTGATGGTACATACGCATGTAAAGTTCGAAAATCTCAACCGCTCAGCTTAGAGACAATACACTGTAAACGGGTATCCTTCATTGAACGTAAATTCATGCAAATTTTTCAGCATTAAATTTAATATTACATTTGACCGTGAGGTTGAAATTCTGTTGCACTGAGTTGCTCGCAGTAAATTTTTGTTGAGATAATTACTTAACTAATATAGCAAAAATCAGCCAATAAGACAATATTGATAACAGCGCCATCTAACGGGACTTTAAGCAATAGCTAACCTAGAACTTCCTCCCTCAAATATTATAAGATTCAGATTCTTTCTCAAAAGTAAATCAAAGACTGGAAGTATAGACATACTGAATTAAATAAATAAAAAACTTTTAGACAGCATTATCATAAAATTCGTTTAACTAGACTTGCCTTAAATTTCATTTTAAATTGCGAGTATGTCTTTTCTTTAACAGAAAATATGAAAATATCTTACAAACCGACCTTGAAACAGAATTTAAATATTCCAAAAGTTTTTTTTTGACAACGATATCGAGCATTTTGTATCAAACTAACCATTTCGGGAGCACTATAAAAACAAGCAAACAGCGTTCGGCCGTGAAGTTGAAAATCTGAAATTGTAATGTACCTTGCGAACCTACCTACTTTGTACTGCCGTTCCCCACTACCGTCTGGTCCTATCACAGTAAACGTGCACTTGTCACCCGGAGAGACACCGATTGTAAATGACGGGGTTTTGCCTGCCTGAAAAAAAAAACAATCTGAACATTACGGCATTACAATAAACCTCCCACAAACCCATTAAAATACATAATATAATCGACTTGGTGTGGGCACTGCCGTCCCCCAGATACTTTTTTAACCACGTTCAATTAAAAATATCACTCGATAATGACGAAAATTTTATAATTTTCTAAGTATATTGCAAACTCCATGACTTCGTAGAATTTTTTTAACCATTCTCGAACACTCGATCTTTAAAATGGGGTTCCTGAATAAATAAGCTATTTTGTAAATAATTTATAAAATTTGAAAAAAAATGTGGTAGTCATGGATAACTATACACGTAATCTTCGACGTACCTACTATAGATATTGGCAACGTGATTGTGTAAAATAAAAGATAACTAACTAACTTAAATCGGGTATATATAGAGAATATTTACTTACCTTGATTTTAATGTGATCCTCCGTATCCTTCTTGTTGAAACAGCCGTTTGCTACTGTGTAAGTTGTATCTTTTTCAAGAACGTCGTCAATATCTGTAAAAAGGTGAATATTTAAGAAAATGCTCTGGAGGCGCCTTACAAAACTATATGTATTAACAGCTAGATGTATTAACAGTTGAGAAAACTGGCTCGCGTACCAGGATGTGAAATATACGTATTCATTTATTACGTCAGACAATACTCGCCACGCTTGGCAAGTGGGTTGGTAAGCGTGATACAGGATTTAAGGATATTAAGTTTGCGTATTTTTGTGATTTTATGTAAGAACTATCTACACTCCCACCCCCTTGCAAGAGAAAATAAAACATGGCAGACCCCCTCCCTCTACACCATCTTACGTAATAAATTAATGGCACATTTGCAGCGAAACCCTAGTATAAGTCACAGTTTCTTCGACAGTAGATATTTTTTGAAAATCGTAGGTACATCAATAACCTTACCTCTGGTACTCCATTTAAAGTTGACACGTACGTAGGAGCTGTCTTCATAAGTTTCATTTATTCTAATAATATATTCCTTTTGCTGCGGTGGGATACGGGGACCCAGTCTTGGGCCCTCACGCCATGCTGAGTGGGTCCCGTTATACGCCATAACGGCCGTCCAAAATGTGTAGTGGCTCGTGTCGTCTACGTTAACTGAACCGGCTACGTCTTCAGGCCACACGTAATTTTTTATTGCCTGAAAGGGTAATGTTTTAACTTCTAAACTTAAGGAATTATATTAGATAAAGTCGTGTTTTATATGTGCACGTGTAGAAAAAGTAGGGTTGTGTTTGCGTAATTTTGGAAAAAAATAAGCATACCATTTGCAGTGTATATTAGGTAGCTACTGTACCTACTATGAGTGTGTGCGTGTGCGTGTGCGTGTGCGTGCGTGCGTGCGTGCGTGTGTGCGTGCTTGCGTGCGTGCGTGCGTGTGTGTGTACATTTTATTTTAGGTTTAGTAGACTGTACGGTACGTACTCGTATAATATTTTGTTTACTCACATAACCTTTGTCAGGTACTAGCACGACCAGTTGCAGCATATCCGATGACGTCACGTTGTACATGACAGTTTCATTTGACCGCTCTGTCACTTGTAGTTCTGAGGGCAGCCATGCCGCCTCGGGAGTGCCTATTGAATCAAAACATTAACAACCTACTTATTTTAAATACTGACAAATACACACAAATAGAAAAACTTCGAAATGTCTTCGTGATTCGCCATGGCAATTTTTAGATTTTTACATAAGTTAGGTATTTCCAAGACTTATTTGGTAAGCGTTTGCAAGTTCACTATATATACGCTCAATGCGAAAAGTTCCATGGTTTTACATTTAAAATGGTTCGACTAAATCTCTACGGTATATTCGCTTAGCTACCAAACAACAAACAAGCGACAAATATGAATACAATTTACAGTAAAAAAAACTAAAGTTCTTCGTACAATCAATTTATTAAATTTATTGAATCAGGCGTTACTTTGCGGAGGTCCATCCATATCAATGAACTAAAATAATTACTTTGCTCACCCGCGACCTTATTATAGCTACGTTTATACAAGATATGCGTGTTCATGCAGTTCCTCCACCTCCACACTGAAAGAACACACACAAACCCATCTATCACCACCACCACACTACACTGACGCGTTTCAAACTCAACCAGAGCCTTCAGAGCAACACAACCGAACACCATGCTACCAGATGTTAGACTCACATATCTTGCATAAACATAGCTATCATAAGGTCGCGGGTGAGGAAAGTAATTGTTTTAGTTCATTAAACAATTTATTTTTAGAAGTTTTATTATTTGAGTCAGTTTGGGCACAGTTATATATAGAAGCTAAAGCAGTATGGAAGCTAGGCATATTTTTTGAGATAAATACCTACGCTCCAATGGAGCGTTAGGGTTGGCCACTTATTTTTTGTAAAATTAAAAAAAAAATGTTTATTCAGTTCAAATCTTGCAAGTTAAATTTGACTCACTTCCCGACGTATCCCCTACCTACTTTCCTACCTATCACCAAAACAACCAAACGTTTTATTTAAAAGAAAAATGATTTTATTTAGTAATAGTAAATCATTCTTACCTTTCCACATCAGCGGGGAGTTTAAAAAATGAAAGCCCCGGTTTTGAATAATCCGTGTTCAAGCAGCTATACACTGCACAATATTTCCTAGGCATAGTTTATAATATCGCGGATTGTCTGGGGCGCACGCAATTGAAACAACGCAAGCGCAACGCGGCCACTGCTCGTCTCGCTCGTCTCGTCTCGACGCGTCATTCGCGACTGCAGTACCGCGAGACCCCCTTAGAGACCGTGTAGAGCGCGCGTCTGTGTAAGTGTGTTCGTTTCGATCGATTTGTTCGTAGCTTCCCACTGCTTTAGCTTATATATATACTGTGGTTTCGGGTTCCGGATTTAGAGGTCTAGAGGCCTTAAGCAATGAAGAAGGGGAGTCATTAAGGCGAAAAAAAAGACTGAAAAAAAGGAAAAGTTGGTGAGTCGTTGAAATTTCTAAATCTCTACTGTTGAGCCAATCAGCCCAGGGGCTGTGGCCATGGATGCCCTCCCCTAAATCAGGTCCTGGCTAGAATCTGATTAACAGCGCACTTGCATTTTCTATGTGGTGAAAAATAATAAAAATAAATGTAGATGCTTAAAGTAAATACTCACTTAAAAACTGTTTTATGCATTCTGGGGGATTCTGGAAAAGAAGATATACATAGTTAGGTATTTGACCTATATACGTCCCACGGCAGGCACAGACTTTATCAGAGTGAGAGTGCTGAACCAGTAGTTCCTAAGCGGGTCCAGTACGAATTGGGTACTTCACAAATATCGTTGCATTTCTTTGCAGGTGTGTACAGGTATCCTTTTTTGCCAAATTCCCAAAAATGACATTGTGATCTAAGTACACTGACGTTCAAAAACACCGTGTCAAATTTCATGACTCTAAACGAGCTCTACTTAAACATAGCGGTTGTGACATTAGGATTTTATCTCGAGGGACCGTGGAGATTTTGGCAATACCTAGAGTTTCTATTCAAGACCTTAGAAACTGTTCTGAATAGAGTTCTGCCACAGCGGAACGTGAAAAATATCTGACGAGTCCTGCCGGCCCTCGAAATAGAGTCGTATCAGATATTTTGCACGCGTTTGTTGTGTCAGATATTGGTGCTGGTGACTATACCTAAATTTTTTGGACTTCTAGCTTAAAAATTCTAGTAAGATGTCATTTATTCCTTTAAAACAAGTACTTACAGTACCTACGACTTTGTTACGTTTGTACCTCTATGTTCTATAGAATCTTGCTTGTTCCACCTCATGTAACAGTTTTTACGCTTTTGGGGTAAGTTAAGTAATTACAATACAATACAATACAATACAATACAATACAATACAATACAATACAATACAATACAATACAATACAATACAATACAATACAATACATACAATACAATGACTCTTTATTGTACAGTCGAGTTCATTAGCTTGTGAGAAAAATTGAGATAAAAAATGTCTGAACTAACACGCTTCTACGCCGTTAACAATAGAGTCGTGTTCAGATATTTTCGATCAAATTTTTGCTCACAAGTTTATGAACTCGACTATACACCACAAATAGTATTACCCTACTAATAAATGTTTTTAGTTGTATGAAAATGTTGTTATCTTAAAAATCTTTATTTTACGTAGGTAAGGTACTACCGTATCTTTTCCGATATAATTTATTTATTTATTGATATATAATTTTATAATTTTAATAATAAATGAATCAGATGTCATTGTCAGTAAAAAATATTCGTAATAAAATACTACAGCTAATGGACACCTTTGTTATTCAGAACTCAGAACACAACGAAATATTATAGTTGTTTGTAAAATTTCATAGTGTCATACAGAAACAATCACGTAGGTACTTAAAAGATTATTTGCGGTAAAATTTTGCTAGGCAACTAAGCGGCACCGTGTTATTTGAAATTTACTATAAGTAGATACCTACACAATTTTGCACTAATGAGAAAAGTCTGAAAGCTACTTTTTTTTTACATAAAAGTGACCGTGATTGACCCCTATTTCACCTCACGTGATTTCATCAAGACTGGTAGCACTGGATTTTCATAAATAACTACGGTAATTAAAACATATATTTTGAAACTTGTAACTTTGTTGTAGAAAACTCTTAGCCTTTTTTTAACATCAGTTCAATTAAATGGAATAATAAATCATATAGTTGCATAACAAGGTGATGGGATCTCGGACTATAATATTTGGAGTTATCGTCTGACAGCTATCAACGACTGCGACCGCGACCCTTTTGGTTCCCGTAAACATGTTTTGCCAGACAGTAGGGGGTTGGCGGATAATCGTGTGGACGCAATTATTATGTCTAATGACGTACCAGCTTCTAAAAATAGAAACGATTTTTTTTTGTACTCACAGTAGGGTAAAATGACAAAAAGGACAATAAATAATGAAATACATGAAAAAACACGCCGATATAGGTACGGTGCCGAGCACTCGACACACCTGACACACCATAACGCAAACCACGTCGATTCACGTTACGACACCACACACCACGCCGTATGGTGTGTTCAAGCCCTAAAAAGACCACAATTTTAGTGACATCCTGGAATTTGAAGTCTAAAAATGGTCTCAAAATCGGTTTTTCTTGTTATGAACGAAATAGAAATGCTTCATTCACCTACTCTCGCTCCGCTGAGCTATTTAAACTAAAGCTGTTCTGAGCGAGAATATAGGTAAATGAAGTGTTTCTATTGGTTCATAAATAAATAAATATTACGGGACAATTCACACCAATTGACCTAGTCCCAAAGTATCCTCATATCCATATATCATGTCATGACAAGCATTGCTTCGCAACGCTAGGTTTTAAATACGTACTTAGTGGTGCTCTGTTCGTCTATTGAAATTCCTAACCGCAGTAAAACATTTCCGAGTGGGTTTTGTGGCTGCAGTCCATAAACGTGAAGAATGAAGTTTTGACATGATTAGAACTGTTTAGAGATGTGTGGAATTGTTTGCGGGCCATAAAACTATTTAAAATGAATACAAAAGCGCACAGAAGTGACACTTCTACGAGTATGTTATGACTTACGAAACACACTTGGTGGTTGCGCAAATATTAATGCTTAGTGGGTGCTGTAGTGGCCTGAAATTAACGTTTTTTTCACGAAATTTCGAAATTACGTGAACTTATTCCGTAATTTATGTCTTTTTTACCACCGTACCTACGACTAGACGTAAGAAGCGACTGCACCCTTAGTTTTTAATTAATATTCCGGTCATTCGCACTAAGAGCTTTGCTTCATCTATACAAATATTATAAAGAGGAAAGATTTGGATTTTTGTATTTTTGGATGTTTGTTACGAATTAACTCAAAATTAATATAATTAAATTAATTATAGTTATGTCCTACGTCACTAAAATCAGACCATGTTATCCATACCTTTGTATTAATCCTTATTAAAAATAAACAATTTTATATTCAAGACGGTTTCAATACCTGTAGATTACTTTTTAAATTATTCAAAGTGGACATTCCATTCAAAAGATATTACGAAATTAAAAATATCAGTCTAACCAAAAAATGCTCTACGTTGACGCGCCTCGGCTTTGCGCGGGTCGGGTTCGGGTGTAGTTATTGGGAAATGGAGCTGAAAAATGGGTGTGCAGTGCTCTTGATTTGAGACCTTTTTAGAGTTCTGTGCCCAAAGGGTGATAAAATCGGGACCCTATTGCTAAAGGTGCGACCAAACCGCTGCTTAAAAAACGGCGACAGTACGGAATCGCAGTGACGCATCGTATGCGCACCGTTTTTAGGGTTATGTAGCTAAAATGGCAAAAACGGAACCCTTATAGTTTCGCCATGTCTGTCTGTCTGTCCGCCCGCGGCTTTGTTCAGGGACTATCAATGCTAGACAGCTGTAATTTTGCTCGAATATATATGTAAACTATGCCGACAAAATGGTACAATAAAAATTCAAAAATAAATTTTATTAGAGTACCTCCCATAGACGTAAAGTGGGGGTGATTTTTTTTCATCCAATCTCGTTGGATAGGTCTTTCAAAACCATTAGGGGGTTGCTAAAACGATTTTTGCAAAATATTCAACTTTAAAGTGCAAATTTTCATTATAATCGAGCCCCCCCGTCTAAAATCTAAACCGGTGGGCGGAAAAATTTGAAAAAATTCAGGATGGTAGTAAGTATATCAAACTTAGAAGGAAAACTATACTTAACGGTTAAGAGTAAGTAGCAGCCTAAGGTATAAAATATACCTAAACTTGGAATATTCCATACAAAATACGAAATCCTTAGAAAAATATTACTTAATTTTTTCGTAATGGCTACGGAACGCTATTTCGGGCGTGTCCGACGCGCTCTTGGCCGGTTTTTTTGCATGCTTTCCACACCGCTGCTTAAAATACGCAAACGGTGCGGAATCGCAGTGACTTGCCGTAAACGTCACGATTTTTGTTCGGTAAAGACCTGACGTTTACGGCACGTCACTGCGATTCCGTATTTTCAGCAGCGCTGTGGAGAGCATACGATAAAAACGGTGCGCATACGGTGCGTCACTGCGATTCCGTGCCGTCACCGTTTTTTAAGCAGCGGTTTGGTCGCGCGGTCGCACCTTAAGACTCCAGTGTCTGTCTGTCTGTCAATAGGCTGTATCTCATGAACCGTGATAGTTAGACAGTTGAAGTTTTCACAGATGATGTATTTCTGTTGCCGCTATAACAACAAATACTAAAAACAGAATTAAATAAATATTTAAGGGGGGCTCCCATACAACGTGATTTTTTTTGCCGTTTTTGCTCGATATTAATAACGGCAAGAGGTAGCTGCTTGAAATATTCACAGAAATATTCATTCACGTTAAAAATAAATAACTAAATTAAAATAGGTAAAATAAATATTTAAGGGGGCTCCCATACAGCAAACGTAGTTTTTTTTTGCTTATGTCTAATGTTGTATAGGTATGGAACCTTTCGTGCGGAAGTCCGACTCTCACTTGGCCATTTTTTTTGCCCGTGCGGGTCGCTAGTCTTTTATATGCAGAGACGGCTAAAGAATGGATAACTAGCTTCCGTACTTCCGTCGCCTATTTATCTATATTAGTCTATTATCCGGAGACAAGTACCATTTAGCAAGTAGAAAAGTGTACCTAATGATTCAAAATTTGTACGTTAAGAAGGGCTAAGTAGTTTGGATATTTGAGAGGAACTTTGCCATTGCACCCACAGTGGGTACAGTTAGCAATAACTAAACAGATTACAACCTCAATTACGTCAAGTGGGTAACATCCTGTGGAAAGATTTAGTTCTACGTTCATGTGGGTGACTGTACAAGCGATCAAATCATCGCCGTTGTTTGTCAATAAGCACGGAAATAATTCCACGCGACTGTATTTATAGACAAGATCCCATAATACGGAATATGTGAGCTTTACACAGTAAAATAGTTTTCATCACACCTGCTCGTAAACAGTGTCGTAACATGCAGGCTATCTTGGTTGCAACCCCCCAAATAAAACCCTCGACCTTTATGTGCTTCTCATGAAACCCGTGGTCGGTAAGTGAGTCATTGCCCGTACTAATTTTCTTGTCATGAAGCCCAAGGTCGGTAAATGAGTGTGATACTGTATGGTGTGCGCGCAGGTCGGGCACATACTGCGTGAGGTGGGGCGGCGCGGAGGCTGGCGCTGCCAAGAGCGCAGTCAGCGGTATCGGCAATTTTTGAAAAAAATATTAGTTTTTCTTTTACAAATATACAATTTTACTCGCAAATGTGATGAAAAACATTGTATGTCACACGGGCGGTACTAGAATTACGAACATCGACTCATTAAAGCCCTCAGTCTTCGACTTCGGGCTTCTAATAGACTCTCGTTCGTAATTCCTTGTTTACCGCCCTTAAGACACAATGTACTATTCAGTAGTGTTGGAGTTTAGACCCTGAGGCCGTATTGCCTAACGTTTCTGACGCTCGCCATCGCATACGAGTAAATGACAGATTTCGCATACAAAAACTGTCATTTGATTGCGATCGCGAGCGACAGAAACGTTAGGCAATTCGGCCTTAGAACTTAGAATCACGATCGCCTTCATTACTTCTTTCCGTCACGGAGTCTGGTATTAGGGCAAAAAGAGATGGTAAATAATTTCGCGAGCGCCCGTGCGCTAGGCAATACGGCCTTAGGGGCTGCATTCAGGGGGTACGATGTCGGAACCAATATAAACGAGTTCGTAGATGCAGGAGCGGCTCCAGCTTTATAGCCAGGGTGAGGGCGTCACATGGTCAAATTCTAGTTATTTTCTCGAAAATAAAACATGAAACTTATTTTATTGTGAAATTATATTAATCAATCAATCCATCCAAAACGCAAGTACAAATCGTATTCACCATACAAATATTTTCCCGTCACTGGGATCGAACCCGCTAGCTGCGTAGTCAGGGTCAGTAACAACTTATATCCGGCCGGCGCATCGCACAGACGTTACCTTACGGGTAATCGTGAACTAGTAAGGTAAAGTTCTAGTTATTTTTGTCTCAGCTGATTACTTCAGGTCAAGAGCGATGCCCCTGTTCAATGTGGGGGAGCGACGCATTATAACCTAAATGCTCAAAGGTTTAAAAACGGCCAAGTACCTAAGTGTCCGCGCTGAGTAGGGTTCCGTATAATATGCGGAAAAAAATCAATATTAATAAGGTTTAATCGACTATTACTCGTTAACTTGTAAAGCCTACTAGGCATGATATTTTTTTCTTTTAAATCGTATTAATCCTACTAATATTATAAATGGCAAAGTTTGTCGATTTTAATCAACAGATCACTGAATCGAAATATCGTCATCACAACCCCGCAATGTTTTAAAGCAGGCCTATCCAACGATACCCCACACCATAGGCTTGGATGAGAAAAAAAAATCACCCCCACTTTACGTCTAGGGGAGGTACCATTTTTTTTTGTATCATTTTGGCGGCATGGTTGCTACATATGTATGTCCGTGCAAAATTTCAATTTTCTAGCACTGATAGTCTCTGAGCAAAGCCGCTTACGGACAGACAGACAGTCAGACATGGCGAAACTGCTTATAAGAGTTACGTTTATGCCATTTTGGCTACGGAACGGTATTGCTCGGAAATTATAACTAACTTTGTACCTCTGATTATGACGAACAGCAGGGCTACTACGAAACTCGAAGTTCGTGTCGTACGGTCCTTCTGACACTTATACTATTTAATACGAGAGCGAGAGGGACGGTACGATACGAACTTCGAATTTCGAGTTTCGTGGTAGCCCTACTGATCGAAGTAGGTAGGTACAGTCAGCAGTAAAAGTGGATGAGCGGTTATGGTGCTCAAACTGATCTACTTAAACATTTTCTTATTACTTTGACAGTAGAGTCGTGTGTAGACAATGAGGGTTTTCACAGAGGCGCAATATCGCTAGATGGCGTTAGTACCTATCGTGAGGTCCATTTGACGTTTGACGTTTGCTTGCGATTGACTCATTTAGTTTTTTAACCAATCATGAAGAAACGAGAAAACGTCAAACGGATTTGATAGTGTTTTATGCGGTGATTAACCTTAACAGTGAACAGTGATCACAAAATTCTATATTGCTCTCGTGTCTGACATTTTTTAATGCGCAAGTGGTCTCCGCGTGGTTTCTGGAATTTTGCTATCAAGTTGCAAAAACTACAATCACCGTACAACGTGAATAAGAAGAATATATTTAACTTTAATTTAACTGACATTGGCCCAAGCCTTATGGCCGCCATTAAGAGGAATTAATTAATGACGTCAAACGGACCTCTCGATTCTAACGCCATCTAGCGATATTTCGCCTCTGTGAAAACCCTCATTTTGAACACCATAACCGCTCATCCACTTCTGATGCTGACTTTACCTACTTCCTTCATTAGTTCAGTAATAACTGCGATGGGTTTTGTTACTTTAAATGGCTTTCCTTGTCATTGTTTCATACCTACAATATTTTTCCTGTTTATCTAGGCCTTTTCTATAATGACGCATTTCCACAAGTAACCTCAATTATTTCCAACCCGGTATACTTAGGCAGTTGTCTCACCGCCCGCGAGGAAACGATTGGCTATCGACTATTTTCTCGCTCAAGAAACGAACAAAAGATATAAGATCCTGTGTGAGTAAAAGAGACATATATATATAGTTGATCTGGCGGTTCACACTGCCGGCGAGAACTCGCTTTACATCTTTTGTCGCAGCGACAAGAGCTATAAAACTCGCTGAGCTATAAAACTAGCTCCGCGATACTCGCTCAGCGCTATTAGCTTGGCGGCCGCCCGGCTCGAGCGAGTGGAGCGAGTAATCGCCCGTCGTACTCAAACACTCGCTTCTCGCTGCTCGCCCACTCGTTTCAAGTTACTCGCTCTGCTCGCTTCTCGCTCATCGTCGGCGGTGGGACAAGTGCCTTATATAGCTCATTTAATTTACTTTAGTAGTCTAGTTGGATTCGGGTGTCCACATTCGGATGGTTTCTTTAAATCTTTACAAGCTTTTATTTAGTTTACCTGTCCCGTTGTCTGTCTGTCTGTAGTCAAATCTTGCAAGTATAATTTGACCAAGTTCCAGTAGTCAGATTGACTTAAAATTTGGAATACTTATGTAAATTGCAAGACAGTACAATAATCTGGTAGTGACATCCTGGTAGTCCAGCCAGGATCGTCTCCGCAGGACGGAACTCTTCAACGGTTAATAGCATCGACTTGAAATTTGGTATGCAAATTTTTATATTTGGTTTGTGTGACAATGCAAGTACTGTCAACAAAAAGTACAGTCAGCAAAAAAGCTTTTTTTTTACCAAAAACTTGCAAGTTAAGTTGATCCACTTGCCGGTTTCCGATTGAGCTGAAATTTTGCATGCATGTGTAAATCGGATGACAATGCATTATCATTATGACATGAAGCTGATCTGATGATGAAGCTGGAAGGTGGCTATAGGAAGTCCGTAATGAAACGACACAAACCCATCGAGTTTGGATTCCTTTGATTTGAGGTTTTCTAGCGATGGTTCTTAGACATGTTAATCAAAATCGATTGAGCCGTTTTTGAGATATTGAACTTTGAAGTGACAAAGTCGGGGGTTTTCCAACTTTTTGTTGGTTATAAGAATGACTCTACGAAAGCAGTAGTCGCACCTGTCAACATGGTGCAATGGGGTCCTGCGGCCGTTTTTTAAAGCGCCACCTATGACAACACCCATGGAGGGCGAAATATTGTGATGCGAATGGAGTAATAGGCATAGAGCCCTAGACAATTTGTCAATTAGCCAAAGCCGACTATTTTATTTGAATTGTATTTTTTTACCCTCGACCCAAAAAGAGGGGTGTTATAAGTTTGACCGCTACGTGTGTCTGTCTGTGGCACCTTTGAAGTTACAAAGTCGGGGGTTTTAGAACTTTTAGTTGGTTAGGTTATTGTATCATTATACAACGTTAGGTAGGTACTACAGATTTTACCATTTTCGAATTAAGTGCTTTCGAATAGTATTTTCGCGGATGCTATTTAATCTTCAATTTGTTAGTAATAATTGTAATAATCATAAATGTTGCAATACGGTATTTGACTATTTTGTATCATCATGTCAGCCGAAAGACGTCCACTGCTTGACATAGGCCTCCCCCAAGGCTCTCCACTCAGACCGGTCTTGTGCTTTCCGCATCCACCGCGATCCCGCGATCTTAACCAAGTCGTCGCTCCATCTTGTTGGAGGCCTACCGACAGCTCGTCTCCCGGTCCGCGGACGCCATTCGAGAACCTTCTGGCCCCATCGGCCATCCGTCCTGCGAGCAATGTGCCCCGCCCACTGCCACTTTAGTTTCGCAATTCTTCGCAAATCTTCAATTTGTTAGTAATAATTGTAATAATCATAAATGTTGCAATACGGTATTTGACTATTTTGTAATTAAAACTACACAATGCCTGTTATCGAATAGAGAAACAATAATTAAGCTACCTTTACAAATAACAAAGTTATAAAGGTTTGAAATTCAAGATTAGACAGAGAAAGACATACTGGCATGTGACGTCACACGCCAGTAGCGCCATACTTGCTGCATAGAGAAAAGCGTTTGAGAAAGAGACAGGGTACATAGATTTTTCGAAAAATCCAATTTTCAACCGATTTAAGTTTTCTCTTCGCTAAAACACTGTCTGTACATCTATATTTTCATAATAATATTTAAGGTATGGCAAATTCAGGAGTTGTCAAATACCGTATTTAATAAAGTATGTAAGTAATTAAAGTTTATTTATTAATTATTGAACTAGAACTTGAAATAAATGTGAACTTATTTATCTTACTTTTTTAACTTTCAATGTTAAAATGTTCAAGTTTTTGAACTTTACCTCAAAATTAGTTAAGTCTTCGTTAATGAATTCAAACTTCAAAATTAGTTAAGGAAGGCTTCGGAATTGCACATAATATATAATATATAAGTAGCAAGTATTTAGTATGCGAAAAATTGTTTTAGAAATTAATACTGATAAGTTGATAACATTTAAGAAAGCTATCTAGAAGTGATCATTTCGACACGCACTCGGTATAAGTATGTAGTAATAATAACCTACCAAAAAAAACATTCTTTTAGGGTTCCATTTCCATAGCTAAAATGACAAAAACGGAACCCTTATTTTCACCATGTCTGTCCGTCTGTCTTTTTGTAAGTTTGTCCGTCCGCAGCTTTGCTCAAAGACTATTAGTGCTAGAACACGATAGTCTACAATTCTACATATATTATGTAGCAACTATGCCGGCAAAATGGTGAGGAAAATAAAAAAAAATTTTTAGGGTACCTCCCATAGATGTAAAGGGGAGGGGGATTTTTTTCTCGTCTAACCCTATAGATAGTGTGGGGTATCATTAGATAGGTCTTTCAAGGGGGTTGTGAAGACGACTTTTCGATTCGGGAATCTGTTTGCGAAATATTCAACATTAAAGTGCACATTTTCATTAAAATCGAGCCCCCCCCCCAATAAAATATACCTAAACTTGACTAGATTCCGTACAAAATTCAAATCCATAGATAAATTACTTGACTTTTTCGTTACGGCTACGGAACCCTATCTTGGATGTGCCCGACACGCTCTTGGCCGGTTTTCTAAGTTCTAAAATACGGCTTCGTAACCAAAAGTGAGTGAAAATGAATATAACAATATTTTACTTTTAATCCTTAAAACTTCTGCAAATTAACGAGTTAATAAAAAACGATTTCAGTTTTTTATTTTTAATATAGGCATTAAAGTACTAATTTCTGAACTGTCTTATGGTAAGACTAGCTGTAGTCCACATAGAAGAATAAAAAAAAGTTTACGTCCTATTTTCAGACCTCCCATGAGACATACACAAAAAAACCATAAAAATCGGTCAAACCGTTTCGGGGGAGTTTGGTCGCGAACATTGTGACCCGAGAATTTTATATAATATTAAATTTAGAGATAACAGAAAAGTCCAGGGTAGGTAACATGCATATATCTGAATTTTACAATTCAACGTTAAGTTTAAAATAGTTTTTTAAATCTCAAAAATAGTGCAAATCTGTGTGTTGCTACAAAACTACCGTTCGAATAAAATCTTTACTAGTACTTACAGCAATTTTCTTCTAGTTTTCCCCATTTGTGAATGGTATTATTAATGTAACGGTGGTTTATTTCTTATTTACGTTATTATTGATTCAACAGAATACAATATTAAATAAATGGCATTATACAATTAAAACATGGCGAGTTTACTTTTGTGGTTTGAAAAATATTAAAAATATATTTAGGTTAATTGTGGATTGTAAAAAGTGACGCGTAAATTATACGGCTAAGTTAACAATAACAAAAAATTAAATGCATCTTACCTCTCCTATTTCATTACAAACTTCCAAGGCAAGGTCATCAAAACTAGAACTAGGAAGAAAAAGGTTGTCAGATAGTCTAAATTCACTTCCTACCACTTCTGACCGTGTTATCATCATTACACACAGAACAAACGTCAAGTGCACGCCTCTTATCACAGAACTTTTCGCGGCCGCATTCGCCATATTAAAAAAAAAACGTTTGTTTTTATTTTAATAACAACACACATGAAGATTTCCTTTCAGCCAGCGCGGGTAGTTTATTTTTTATTTTTAGATTTCACAACCTTTATCAGTGTCTATGATCATTGTTTACCATCGTGACACAAAAAAGTTTAAATTAAAAAAATACACTAAAGTACTGGTGGTTAATAAAATTCTTTGAAAGTTCCAATTTCAAAAATTGTGTGCCTTCGGAAAATTCGCGAGCGTGTCGACGATCAGCCGCGATCGCTTATATTGGAGCCATGCGTAGGACTGGCGGTGCGTCCGGCGTTCGCCGGCTTGACTTTCCACCGTAAATCGTTCGTTATGCAATATGTACCTCATAATTCATACTTTTTGTGGCCAGACGCAGGGTGGAGATTTTCCTATTGAGGGGCTACTATGAAATTTGAAAATCGAAGTTCGTATCGTACCGTCTCACTCACTTTCGTATTAAATTATTAGCGACAGCGGGACGGCAAGAGATACAAAGTTCTAATTTTGCACTTCGTTCGTAGTATAGAGCCTGCAGGGCTATTACGAAATTCGAAAATCGAAGTTCGTGTCGTTCCTTCCCCCTGACACTCATGCTATTTAATACCAGAGCGAGAGGGACGGTACACTACGAACTTTGATTTTCGAACTTCGGAGTAGGCCCTCTGGCCATTCATAAACGCTTCGGGGTTTTGCCGTGCGACGGATAAAAAACGTAAAAGTGCAATTTGCGGATTGGCTTTAGCAGGAAATTTACTAAAGTCCAGCCTGAAGGAATATGTAATTTCCTAAACACATAATAATTATGTTTCAGGACTTCATTACTCATTGACACAATTTTACCATTACAACGCAATTTTAGCTGTAAAATGAGCGTTTGAAACAACTTCATACATTTTTATTGTGTATGTGGCAAATAAATTATTTGATTTGATTTGGCTCGTTAACATCATTTAATGATGAGTCCTTTTTTTTAGCGCGTCCTTTTTAGGGTTCCGTAGTCAACTAGGAACCCTTATAGTTTCGCCATGTCTGTCCGTCTGTCTGTCTGTCTGTCTGTCCGCGGGTAAGCTCAGAGACCGTTAGTACTAGAACGCTGTAATTTGACATAAATATACATATCAGTCACGCCGACAAAGTGGTACAATAAAAAAAAGGGAAAAATTTTTTTAGGGTACCTCCCATGACGTAAAGTGGGGGTGATTTTTTTTTCTCGACTAATCCTATATTGTAGGATATCGTTGGATAGGTCTTTTAAAACCACTGAGGGGTTGCTAAGACAATTTTTCTATTCAGTGATCTGTTTGCGAAATATTTAACTTTAAAGTGCAAATTTTCATTGAAATCGAGCGTCGCCCCCCTCTAAAATCTAAACTGTTGGGTGGAAAAAATTGAAAAAATTCAGAATGGTAGTAAATATATTAAATTTACAAGGAAAATTATAGCGGCTAAGATTGCTTGAGAATTATTAGTAGTTTAAGGGGCTGTTTCACCATCCATTGATTAGTGTTAACTGATGGTTAAATGTGATGCCGTCTCTATTTGTTTTGTTCGAACAGACGGAGATCGCATCACATTTAACCGTCAGTTAACACTAATCAATGGATGGTGAAACAGCCCCTAAGAGTAAATAGCAGCCTAAGGTATAAAATATACCTAAACTTGGAAGATTCAGTACACAATACGAAATCCTTAGAAAAATATAATTTGATTTTTTCGTAATGGCTACGGAACCCTATCCTGGGCGTGTGCGACACGCTCTTGGCCGGTTTTTTGTGTTTAGCAAAAATACTTAATTACTAGGTACTACTTAGATAAAGAATAATAAAATTATACCCGAAAATTATTTGCAACATATATTTTTTTTTCGATTGTGTTTTTGGTTAGTCACTTTCAGCTTCTGTGCTGTTTGTTAGTATTTATGCATTTGAAAGAAATGTAGGTAAGTATGTACTTTATACTCGTATCATCAGGTGATGACCGATTCGAATAAGATCAAACGTCAATGCATTATGAGGATGATGAAATACTTAGTCTTGATGGCACTTATTCATTTTGAGGTGAATGTTACGGTGAAGGAAAATAATGTGAGTTACCTGCACAACGTGCGAAGCCCGTCCGATGCGCGATGGTCCATGTGCGAGAAATTCCTCATCCGCAATCGGCCGCGTGGGAACTTACGTCGCAAGTCCTCTCATTCTGATATGAAGTCTGTGCCCAGCTGTGGGACGTATATAGGCAGGGACGATGATGAATTTTGACATATTGTAACTGCAACTGTACAGTCAGCATCAAAAGTAGCAGATCACTTTTTTACTCTGTTGTTTTAACACGTTAGTCAAATTTGTATGGTGTAAGTATGCAGCTACTTTTGATGCTGACCTTACCTCCTACCTATGACAAAATTATTATGATGTTTTTAAGTTTAAGGCAGTTCAGAACAAATTTTTAAGAATTTTATCCAAAAAACCCCTGACGTCTTATGGGCTTAAATACGTTTTTTTTGCTAAATCTGAAATTAAAAGAAATTGTTAACAAGTAAATATAATAAATTACATTGTTTTCCCGTCCATGATTGTCATCCACCCATATTATTATAAAGCGCTACGAGCAGCTACTCGTACGGAAGTAACTTAGTTGATGCGTCAACTGGCCATAGTAAATCAAGTAGGAGTTTTTGCCTCCCCTTCTAAATAACTGGACACAAAACACTTATCGCAGGAGATGGCAATGCGCTCTCCCATGCCAAAAACATGAACAGGCAATGACCACACGGTCACTAGAAGGTAGGAGTTTTTGCCTCCCCTTCGAAATAACTGGCCA
This sequence comes from Choristoneura fumiferana, assembly GCF_025370935.1. Lineage (NCBI taxonomy): Eukaryota > Metazoa > Arthropoda > Insecta > Lepidoptera > Tortricidae > Choristoneura > Choristoneura fumiferana. The sequence goes on along the minus strand of NC_133485.1, from coordinate 4,465,942 downwards.
CAAAACACTTATCACAGGAGATGGCTATGCGCTCACGCGCTGCCAAAAATAAACACAGGCAACGACCACACGATCACTAGAAGCGTTTTATAGTTACGTGCGTTGTATTTATGTAGGGGTTTCGTTTTAGAATGAATTTATAGAAACGTAAAAAATATATACATGAGTACATATTCAACAGGCTGTTACAAAATACCCGTTTAGCGGAAAGGGTGTTTAATGAGACATTTACAATATTTTAAAACCGTAGTATTACCTAATAAGGTAGGATCACTGTATGACTTACCGCTAAAAAAACATGTCATTAAATTTCTCATTGATATGAAAATTATATTTCAGTAAAATTAAAGGGTGAATTACGCAGAATGTTTATGCTAACATCGGTTGTATGATAAAATATGACAGCTTACTAGGGTTGAAAATATTTTTTATATATATTTTTACCGCTTTAATATATATATTTTTTACGAGTTAATTTTTAACACGGAGTAGACGCGTGCCGTGAATGTTACCTTGCACCGTACAGTCAAGTTCATAAACTTGTGAGCAAAAATTCGATCAAAAATATCTAAACACGCTTCTACGCTATTAACAATAGATCGTATTCAGATATTTTTGATCAAATATTTGCTCACAAGTTTATGAGCTCGACTGTACGACAAGATACATGTTTGACGACCAGATGGCCTAGTGGTTAGAGAACCTGACTACGAAGCTTGAGGTCCCGGGTTCGATTCCCGTGTCGGGGCAGATATTTGTATGAAAAATACGAATGTTTGTTCTCGGGTCTTGGGTGTTTAATATGTATTTAAGTATGTATCTATCTATATAATTACATTTATCATTTGCTTAGTACCCATAACACAAGCTTTGCTACGCTTACTTTGGGACTAGGTCAATTGGTGTGAATTGTCCCGTGATATTTATTTATTTATGTTACCCTTATTCTGTCAGCAACTAAGTACAGGCAATTCCAGTCATAAATGCTCGGTGCTCCTGGCATTCCAGGCAAGTTGCTCACTAAGTTATTCTCTAAGATTTCACCGTATTGATTAACAGAATACAATGATTGCTCAACATTTCGCCACGCCGGGCTCCAACGCGCCCCATGTTTTTGCAAGTTTCTGGCCGGCAGGGTTCCCGGTATTTATGACACACGACGGAACCATTTCTTGAGTTAATTCAGGTGGAAGCAGGAAAACTTGGCGAATTATTGTTTAATTGGGCAAAGTTGCGCAATGCACTCATAGACTTTAGGCTGATTGTAATAGGTATAGGAAATAGGCAAAAGATGGTTCGGTGTTCCAGTAAGTTAGGGGAACTATCCACATTTGAATGCTATAACTAAGGCTACAATTAAATACTTATTCATAGACTAACCAAGAAAAAGTTGGAAAACCCCCGACATTGTCACTTCAAAGTTCAATATCTTAAAAACGGCTGAAACGATTTTGATAAAATATGTCTAAGAACCATCGCTAGAAAACCGGCTTTCAAATAAAAAACGCATTCAAATCGATTCCCTCGCTTAAGAGCTACGGTGACACAGACACATAGCGGTCAAACTTATAACACCCCCTTTTTGCGTCGGGGGTTAAAAACCGCACTAATCAGTACTAATTTCTACATATGAACACAAAATACAAATATGAAGTAATAGGCGGTCTTATCGCTTAAAAGCGATCTCTTCCAGACAACCGTTTGGGCACAGGAACTTAGACTGTACTGCATTGCACTGCGTTTCGCTACATCGTTTCACATTGCATTGCATTGCATCACACCCCTTAGTTTTATATAAGCGCTTCGAAAACCACTGAGTTATTTAAAGTAAGTGATCCAATACCTTAAAAATAGTACGCACGTGATTAATAATTTTTTTTTATTCAACTGGATGGCAAACGAGCAAGTGGGTCTCCTGATGATAAGAGATCACCACCGCCCATAGACACCTGCAATACCAGGGGGATTGCAGATGCGTTGCCAACCTAGAGGCCTAAGATGGGATGCCTCAAGTGCCAGTAATTTTACCGGCTGTCTTACTCTCCACGCCGAAACATAACAGTGCAAGCACTGCTGTTTCACGGCAGGATTAGCGAGCAAGATGGTGGTAGCACCTGCAAAATATGGAATATGTTTTGTAATCAGCTAGCAAATTGTAAAGTACGAGACATTTAAGAATTATTTTGACCAACGCCCGCGCCAAGCAGCCGAGCTGCAAGAGCGCTGGCGCACCGTTCACGTTTTGCTTTCCGTTTGCGTTTGCACTTTGAGTAGGAGCCACGGATTGGCTCGAAACAAGTCGGGCATATAGTGAACCGTGTATGTATTTTAATAAATTGTCTGCGTCTCACGCTAGTTTTAATTTAAAGGTTCGTATTATTTTACAAATATGTGCCCCAACTAAGGATCAAAGCCGGGACTCCGTGCTTTACAGCAGTGGTGGGCAAACTTTCTTCATGGGGGGCCAGAAAGTTACAGATATTTTAGAGGAGGGCCAGAATTTACACCGTTCTATTTTATATGTTTTTTAAGTTTTTGCCAAATTATGAAATAAAATAATATTATTATGGTGGCCGTGTTGGCCTAGTGGTTTGACCTATCGCCTCTCAAACAGAGGGTCGTGGGTTCAAACCCCGACTCGCACCTCTGAGTTTTTCCAAATTCATGTGCGGAATTACATTTGAAATTTACCACGAGCTTTGCGGTGAAGGAAAACATTGTGAGGAAACCTGCACAAACCTGCGAAGCAATTCAATGGTGCTTGTGAAGTTCCCGATCCGCACTGGGCCCGCGTGGGAACTATAGCCCAAGCCCTCTTGTTCTGAGAGGAGGCCTGTGCCCAGCAGTGGGATGTATATGCTGGGATGATGATTATGATAGCGGGCCATATAGGTAGGTACTATATATTCACTTCGAAGGAACGTCGGCGGGCTAGATTAAATCCCTTCGCGGGCCGGAGAAGCCCGCGGGCCGTACTTTGCCCATCACTGCTTTAGAGTCACGTTTTCCAATCACTTGGCTATGCGGTCGTGAAATTACAAAATTGAATATTATAAATAATCTAACCAACCAAAAGTTGGAAAACCCCCGACTTTGTCACTTCAAAGTTTAATATCTCAAAAACGGCTGAACGGATTTTAATGAAACATCTCTAAGAACCATCGCTAGAAAACCTGCTTTCAAGTGAAAAAACCGCATTCAATTCGGCTTACCCGTTTAAGAGCTACGGTGCCACAGACAGACACACAATGGTCAAACCTATAACACCCCTCTTTTTGCGTCGGGGGTTAAAAATAGGGAGCACCCACAATATGCAACACCCGCTTTTATGGTATCCAAAGGGAGACAAACAGAACCGTTATTGACGCTTTGACGTCCGTCCTTCTGTTTGACTATGCTCCAATATATGGGACCTTATTAAGGGTTAAGAGACAGACAGTAAAAATAAAATAAAATTGTTGTTTTTTTTTTTACTTTTATTTTATTTAAAAAAATAGTTTTTTCATGTTATATTTTAATTTTCATAATTTAATTATGACCTTGAACAGGTAGGTACCTAGATTTAGTAAGTTTGATTTTTTGGAGATATACGGAACACACAGTGCGCAGGTCCGACTCGCACGTAGCCAGTTTTTTTTTTAATTTTGCTCAATTTTAATAATAGCAATCGAAGGGATGGATCTCTTTATGAACGAGATAGAATCACATTTGGTCCGTTCGGCTTTATCGTGGTTAGGATCAGAATTTGTTTACTGTTTAATACTCGTAGGTAGGTATGTACTTAATTTGTTCGCCGTTCGGATTTCTAACGATATTTTTAACCCCCGACGCAAAAAGAGGGGTGTTATAAGTTTGACTGATATGTGTATCTGTGTGTCTGTCTGTGGCATCGTATCTCTTAAACGGATAAACCGATTTGAATGCAGTTTTTTTTATTTGAAAGCAGGTTTTCTAGCAATGCTACTTATATTAAAAGCTAGACAGCGCGGCGTTGGTATTTTGTTTGTTTGCTTTCTCAAACTACTAAGTAAAATGTATCATAGGAAAATAAATAGGAGATTTTTGTGTATGTGTGCGTGTTTGTTTTTGTAAAAAATTTCATTCATATAATATAATGTTTATACATCTTTTTTTTATGTAGCCTGTATAGATCTTTTATAATTTTTATTTACATAGTTTTTTTTTATATATAATATATATTGTTTTTTTTACGTGGGTGCACACTCACCGGGGTTCAGCTGAAAACCAGCGCTGCAGCCCTGGTTCCAGGGCAACGGCACATGCTGAGCTGAGTCCTTTTGGCATCGCACTACAGCACAACGTCTCTAATTTTTCTCTCTTCTTCTATTTATGTTTTTACTGTGTCTTTGTTGTGATGTAGTGTGTTTTTTATGTCAATAAATGTTATGAGTTTGTGAGTGAGTTTGAGTTTGTTACTCCTTCACGCTAAAACGGCAAAATTTCAAAGTTATAGGGCAACTGAACTGAAACTAGGTATTTTTTTAGATTACGGCGATTTGTATGGAACCACTTTTTTTAATGACTCTATCTCATGATCTCGTTGAAGTCTTATATTTTCACTGCTCCAACCGGCAGTAGACCGGAGTGTTTGATAATATTAATTGCTTGACACCTCCACGCGTTCCTGAACAAAATGATCTAGACTGACGGATAAAAAAGTGATCCTATTCCATTTTTCCTTTTGCGGTATGGTATCCGCACTGGGCCCGCGTGGGAACTACGGCCCAAGCCCTCTTGTTCTGAGAGGAGGCCTGTGCCAAGCAGTGGGACGTATGTAGGCTGGGATGATGATGATGATGGTATGGAATCTTAAAAGTTGTGTTATATTTTTCTTTGAATCCCTCGCTACGCTCACGATACCTATTACTTTAATTCTACTTATCACAATACTAAGCATTTTTACGGTTGCACTTTATATGTTGGACCACAACCGCATTTTGCAAATCTCTAACCTAACCGGATAATAATAATGTTACGATGATTATGTAATTTATGTGGTTTGACCGTTTTAATATATTTTATTGCAATAAAAACCGGAAATTAATTAGTATTATTAAATGGCAATGATGTTTTTACGATTTCATACCCAAATTCAAATTCAAATTAAAATCATTTATTCAGTAAATAGGCCGCAATGGGCACTTTTACACGTCATTTTTTAAACTACCAGCGCTTTCGGAAAGACCATCATTGCCAAGAAGAATGCGCCGCAAGAAACTTGGCAGAAAGTCATTTTTTCAACATAAAATAATTACAAATAAAATACTTAAAAACTACAGTATACAATTAAATAAAAAAAATACAAAATAATAATAATAATAATACAGGGATGTATAGGGTCCCTTAGTTACAAAACTAAACACTAACTACTACAAAGTTTAGTAGTTAGTAGTTTTTGATTTTAGTTTTTTTTTGAACCCATAGAAACACGTAATTTACCTCGCCTCACACCGTTCAGCTTTTTCCGCTAGAGATGTGCTGTGGAGGTAAATGAAGCGTTTCTATTGGTTCATGAAATACACATTCCTCGCATATCTCTGGTGGAAGCGCTGCCTAATGCCTGTATGTCTCTCCATCTGTCCGTAGTTCGTCTGGCTGCATCTTTTAAACCGTAAAAGGCGGAAATTTGAAATAGTCGAAAGTAAAAGTTGTCCTAAAATATAAACTTGAAATTTGGTGTAAAGGTAGCTCTAGCTCTACTTTACAACCAATAACAAGTCTGAAAAAAAAATTTTTTTTGCTGTCTGTCAATGTACATTTTGTTTGTTTGTTTGTTTTTACTCTTTATTGTACAAAAAGGTTACATAAAAAAAAGTAAAGTGTTAAGTACGAAGGCGGACTTATCCCTGCAGGGGTCTCTGCCAGTCAACCTTTGAGTGGTAGAGGAGCAATCAAAAAACAAGGGTCGACAAATAGAGCAAAACATATAATAATAATGTAATATTTAATATTTTGCTTAGTAATGGGGCTCTACTAACCCTAGATATTCATAGATAGGTACCTACAAATTTGTACGGCACGTCCGAGTCCAAGTCCGACTTGCATTGCCCGGTTCTTTTGCATTCATTTTGCAACTATGGTCTTATTTCCTAGACGTTGTTCCACGAATATATAATAGATATTTAGAGTAAATAAAATACTCAAAACATTGACCTTATGTCTAATCAACGGTACTAATCTCATACCTTGAATGCACATCGATTGAACTGATAAATAATCCTCGTGGGTAAGAGCATATGTCTCTGCATGGGTACTACGAAACTCGAAACTCGAAGTTCGTATCGTGCGGTCCCTCTCGCTCTCGTATTAAATAGTATAACTGTCAGAGGGACCGCACGACACGAACTTCGAGTTTCAAGTTTCGTAGTAGCCCAGCAGAGGCCCGCACGACCATCGCACGACCGGAACTTCGAGTTTCAAATTTCGTAGTAGCCCTGCAGGTAACCGATTTGCAGAGCAATGAACTATTAGTTAGGGTCACCTTAGCCTACGACTGGTCTAGTGCGGAGTATTTAACATACGCCAAGGTGACCGGCACCTGCAATCAGGACGTGGCTACGACGTTGGAATTTAACCGCTAAGATTAGAACGGCCGGACTATCCAATTAATAAATTACAAGTCTACTACTTTGCATGAATTCACGCGGAATTGAGAAAAAAAACCGGCCAAGAGCGTGTCGGATACGCTCGAAATAGGGTTCCGTAGCCATTACGAAAAAATTAAGTAATATTTTTCTACGTATTTCGTATTTTGTACGAAATGTTCCACGATCGAAGTCACAATTCGATCAAAAACAGATATAGTGGCACTGCTGCTTCACGGCAGGATTAGCGAGCAAGATGGTGGTAGCAATCCGGGCGAACCTTGCACAAGGTCCTACCACCTGCGAGCAATTGACCAAGTCTCACTGTAGGCAAAGCTTGTTTTATGGGTACTAGGCAACGGATAATAAAGATACTTTTAAACACACAAGACTCGAGAACAAACATTATTATTTTTCATTTTTTCATAAAAATATCTGCCCCGTCCGGGGTCGAACCAGGACCTTATCGTAGTCAGGTTCTACCACTAGGCCACCCGATCGTCTAAATCAGGGATGGGGAAAAGGCTTGAAATCCGGCCCGCGACCATCAAACAAAAATCAAGAGAAGATTTCGTATTGTTAGAAATTTCATTCTCATTGCCAATGGCCAGCTTGCATACAACATTCACGCATTGTTTCGCGAGCGCGGGCGGGATGAGCGAAAATCGAAAATACTTGCACAATAAATTAGTGTTTCAGAAAATAGATATCAATATTTTTATTATTTCAGTAAATAACATAGCCAAAAATGCAACAACTTGGTCCGCCATATATTTCGTTAGTATAATATTGGCACGCGAGGGAAAAAGTTTCCCCATCCCTGATCTATGATAATGAATTTGCAAATAAATTCAGGAAAGTACAATCTCTCTGCAAAACAGGCAGGAGACTAAATAAAAAAATGCAATGTCTCATAGCGGCTTATCAGTTTGAAAGTTATTCGACCAGATAAAAATATCTCGGAGTTATGAAAGTGTTGTGTCACTGGCGATTAAGGTATCAGCTGTAGAAAGAACTTGATTGTCAGTTCGTTGACCTATTGCACTAGTTTCTCCACTCTTACCTACTACACTGTATACCACACGCGAGCACAATCCTGCAAGCAATTGCGAATCTGTCAAGCTAATTTTACTAATATTATAAAATATGCGAAAGTTTGTATGTGGGAAAAAAGTTTGTATTTGCAGAAAATATGCACCTTTCGTAACTATAAGGATTTCTTTGCTCACCTGCGACCTTATGCTAGCTAAGTTTATGCAAGATGTCATACACAAATCACACAAACGCATGGTAGTATAGTGTACGGTTGTGTTGCTCTGAAGATGAGCTCTGGTTGAGTTCGAAACGCGTCACTGTATTGTAGTGGTGGTGATAGATGGGTTTGTGTGATGTGTGTGTGTTCTTACAGTGTGGAGGTGGAGGAACTGCATGAACACGCATATCTTGCATAAACTTAGCTATCACAAGGTCGCGGGTGAGCAAAGAAATTATTTTAGTTCATACATGCTTTTTATCGCGATATTCCATTCTTTCATTCATTTATTATAAAATTGAGTTGTCTGAGGTTTTCAGTATAATTAATTAAAACCTGTATTAGGTTCGACTAATATTACAAGGGGTGGAGCTTAATACTTTTAAAACCGTTTAAAAAGCTTGCAATAACAACTTGGATTAAATAACTACCAAACGGCAATGTTTATCTAGTTTATAAGCATCGGTACAGCTCCGTTTTGGCATGAATCTAAATAACTTCGGTATAAACCTCGTAGATAATACATATTCGATTGACACCGCTCTCCAAAAAATACTATAAATTTTGAAATTGTAATGCGACGACCGGACGCATCGGACAGGGATTCTAAAGAGTTCGGCATAACTAGTTCATTCACTCTGTCCGTACCAGGTGGGCTGACATATAAAAAAATCCTTGTCTCACCTCTAATGATTAACTGAGGAATGCAGATAGCCTGCTAGCATTGGTCTCGTCATTCAAAAGTCATATTGGTTTAATTATGCTTAAGAAACTGGAACAGCGACGATAAAAGAGTATTGTGATGTTATTTCGTGATATGAATGAATGAACAAAAGTTTATTCGACACACTTATGATACACACAAAAATGGTAGAAATACAAAATATGACATAAAATGTGTATTTTTTTATGTGTGAGCGGAAAAGTCCCGCCTCAGCATAAATGCACATGCTTGCAAATGTGCATGCATACGCACATTTGTACTCGTATTTTATTTTATTTTTTTAACTTGTATGAAAATAGTTTATGTATGGGAATAGAATAGAGAACAAGTTATTTGTTTTGTGCAGAATTGGGTAGAGTTTCCTGGATAAAAAGTATATTTTATATTATTATAGTCTGTCGGATAGATTGTCAGGAAATAATGGACACGTACACGTATCTTTTTCTTGGCATATCAAATTAGGTGCAGTAATTCTGACCACAAAATTCCAACTGTGGCAAAGTACTTTCCAAGCACATTCAAATGTGATGGAAAGTGTACTCTAACGGGGAACTTTAATTGACTCTATCTTCATATCAATTTGAAAAGAAACAACAGTACAGTATAAAAACCAATGTGCTAATAATAGCAGTGTACTATAATTGGAATAGTATAAAGTATGGTCAAACTGATAATTTATATTGTGACCGTGTTATATCTACGATTTGATAAATGTATTTGTATTTGATTCTCAAATCACAGCTCGCCGGCGCATGCATAATACCCCAAACTTAGGCAAAACGTTCGTAAGATGAATTAATTTGAATCCATTTCTGAGCCAACAATAACAACTACTGTTGTATTTTGTTATAGATAACAAAATCTGGTAGATTTTATCAGTCATTTATTTTTCTTAGCAATGTTTTTAACCCCTGACGCTGACACAAAAAGGGGTGTTATGGGTTCGACGCCACTGTTTGTCTATTTGACTGTGTATCTGTCTGTCTGCCTGAGGCATAGCTCTACAACGGAGGGACCGATTTTGATGCAGTTTTTTTTACGAGAAAGCGAATTTCCCTGCTGTGTTCTTAGCTATTAGATAAAAAATCGGTGTACCTAGTTGTTGAGATACTGAATTATTAAACGATAATGTCGGAATTTTTTCAACTTTTCCAAGGTTATCTTCATTAAACTCTACATACATAATTTATAATACGATCATCCAATGCATCGCAGCAAAAATCCATTGTTTTGAAGAAACCCGGATTAATAGACAAAGAAGAAGAAGACAGGCTGGTTTTACTTTTGATTTGTACAAAAATGTGCTTCGGAGCAAAATTCACAAAACGTAAAATATACAGTTACACTCAAAACGTAGCCAATAGCATTGTACACACAACGCATACGGTATTATGAAACACGTGGAACGTACAAAAAGTACATTTGCTTTTTTCCGATTTGTACATTTTGCGATACGGATAAACATACTTAAGTTAATACGTATCTATTAAACGTACGAGACTCGGGAACAAAATTTCATATTTTTTATACAAATCCCCCGCCCGGGAATCGAACCCGAGACCTCAACCTATACGAATTTGTGTATGTAGGTAAATAAATGTATGAAGGTTTAATGGCCCCATTCACGCGTGCTTTTCGTGTCTGTATGTTAGTGGCCGCCGGCCTCGACGTGCGAAGGACGCCGTGGCGATGACTCGGGCTCCTTCCGGGCCTATGTCTTATGACTCAAGGATGCCAAGGCCGTCTGAGAGGTCTTTAGTTCCTTTTTAGGGTTCCGTACCCAAAATACAATTACTGAAGCCCTGCCGGCCGATATCTATTTCCTTTAGAACATCCTCTCAATTGCAGATAACAGGAGAATCCGTAGAAACAAACAGCAAGGCTTTGCAATGAAACGTTAAAATTGGCAATGGCAACCCTAACAAGGATTGAACGCGCTTACATCAGTTGCTCGATTAACCAATCGAAAATATTTTTAAAAATGTTTTTGTACCGGGTCGTTTATCTAGCCGTATGGAAAATAAAATGCGTCAACACCTACATTTAATTATCCGTTGTGGACGACGGCACGGCAAAAAACTGTTTACTTGATCCTTCGCTACCAGGTAGGCAGACTAGGTCCTTGTCGTTATCAAAAGCATTTAATTGAAATAATAAATCTGTCATCGAGTTCAGTGACCCAGCACTTAAAATTTAATGATGAAATAACTTCGAAGGTTGTATCACGACATTGGCCAGGTACCGACGCGCGGTGCCCTCCGGTTAAAATAAAAAAAAATAATGAAAAACTATTGGTATTATTCGTTGCGGAACTGCTTGTCAAAGGTTTATGAACTCTGGCGACGTTGGACCCGTGGACGCGCCTAATGAGCGCCTAATCCGGTGATCTTTTTTAGGGTAGGTTAAACCAGAGGCCGACAACCCTCGGCTCTCGAACTCTAAAGAATTCGGAGTTCGCGAGCCAATGTACCCATTCTAACGATTAAATGTAGGTGGCTCGACGTCTGTTGCATCTCCACGGACGTGAGTTCAAAAACATTCTTAAGAATAATTAAATGAACTCATTACTTAAAGACAGAGAAAGTTTATACAAGTTTGGTTATTTCGTGAATTTCCTGAAGGTTGGTAGCGACCATAGAGCCAAGATTTAGCGGCAAGATAAAGTAAATTATCTAAGGATAAAGTAGTCGAGGGACCTCAAACTTTGTGCTTTCATTATTTTATTACTTAGTAGTTGCATCGTTGGTTTTTGACTGCATGGTCTGCTTTTGAAAGATGGCCGTATAATATACTTACAGGTGATCAATCCAAATGGGTCAGTAGGGAGAAGTTAGAAACTATGAGAGATAGGGAAATCTGTTCTTAGGAACCATGGCTTCGCTTTTAGATTTAATAAAAATGTCATTATTATTTTTTGTTTTAACTCTCATACAGAACCGGGATTCGAACCTGGTCAAAATCTCTGTAAACTATGTTATAAATTCCGCACATTTTTTCGTTGTTATTATTGATGGTGTGAATCATAAATAAAAGAAACACATTTTACAAGCTTATATTTAACTTGTAATGTGTGTATGTATGTATGTACCGGTCAAATCTTAAGTTAAATTTAAGAAAATAAAAGCACTTCATCTAATTATGGCTGTTTTAATTGTTTTGATTTAACTATTGATTTGAATTGAATAATTATATAATTGTACCGTGGAGATAAAAGACAGCTTTTGGTACACTTTAGTACCATTCATCGTATCGTATGTCTCTGACATTTTATGTTTATGCAAAAGTTCAAACACGAAATGACGGCGACAAGGTAGTAAAGTGTAAACGTATCTTTGACCTCGACCGCACTATTATTTAATTTGTGATAGTGATTAAAATATAAATAGTGACTGTGAATTGAATAAAGCTCAATGGCGTTAAGCGAGTAAAAGATAAAAGGTTGGATTATGTTTTGGCTATGCAAACTAATACTGTCAAGTAGGACATAAAACAGAAACGGTGATAAAGAACTAATATACACACACTAATACACATAAAATTGTTGCTATGTTCAAGCATTTTGCATTTTGAACCAAATATGATGAAAGTGCGTCCTCATTTAATTTCTAAATTTTTACGAATACACTCGGCAGCGAAGTGGATGAGCGGTTACGGTGATCAAAATGATCTACACTCGGCTCTACTGCCAAGGTAATAAGAGAGTATTAAGATCATTTTGAGTACAACAACTACTGATCTACTTCTGCTGCTGACTGTACTAAGTAGTACAGATCTATTGAATAATGTTTTTCCATCTTATTTTGTCGGATAACTTCGTATTTATATGCTTTCTCAATCAGCTTCAGTAAACTTCAGTAAGCCAGTTGAGACAGCAAGATACAAAATACGAACATTTCCGATAAAATACGATGGCAATTCATCATCATCATCATGTCAGCCGAAAGACGTCCACTGCTGGACATAGGCCTCCCCCAAGGCTCTCCACTCAGACCGGTTTTGTGCTTTCCGCATCCACCGCGATCCCGCGATCTTAACCAAGTCGTCGCTCCATCTTGTTGGAGGCCTACCGACAGCAATGGTAATGGCAGCGATGGCAATTATTCAATATCAAAAGTGGGCTTGGCACCGTAACAACTGGATACCACTGGACTGAGTTGTCTAATAGTTCATCCAAGGAAGGAAAAATAGGGGAAGTAAGGTAATCCTTGTATCAATAAGCGAATAGCGGTTGTTCGATTCTTGCCAAATAAGGGTAGATGATATTTTTTCGCACTGATTTGAGGGTACTTCCCACTGGAATGGCGAATCTATCTTACGCTGAAGAGGCTTCCGAGCGGACGTTCCGTTTGTATATAGACGACTCCTTGTCGGTCTTCTAACCTCTAAAGACAGTTGTGCTGTGTTTGTGTTGAGCTTCGTAGCTTCTAAACCTTAAACAAAGTGCAAATCCAAAGGAGCCCTACGCCGTGCCACTCGCGAAGGAGGCCCATTTGCTGGAATGGTGCTGGAACCTGAAGGTAAGCGGGAATCTTCATACGCTCGAATTTGGCAAGGGTTTGTACTGCGTCTCACAAGGAAATTAACAGTTATTTAGATCTATTATTATATTTAACTTGCTTTTGCAACAGTGGTATAGTTGCAGGTAAAGGTGCATAGACAACATACTAAAATTACTGATGGAATGGATGAGGGTGATGCAACGGGTAGGTAGATACCAGTAGCCAAATAAGTGGTCTATCAATTTTTAAACAAGTTCCTATCAAACGAATATGTCGCTAAAGACGAACTTTCAAGTTGACAGACACGTCTATTGGCATTATTATTTTATGGCATACAAACAATTATCAACTTTAGGGTGGTAGACCACATATTTGGCTGATGGTACCTAGGGGCGGGTAAAAGGATTTCTCATAAACAGTGCATAAGTAATTTACATACTTTAAGTTTACTACTTTGTACAAAAAAAGATTCTGTTACACTTATTCGCTAGGATCTTCTTTGATCAATACCTACTTATTTAATGAGATATGAAGGGAATGACAAGTATGGCTAAACAACAACAATGACAGAGATATTGTACACCAGAAATAGTAAGCGATACACAAAACAGGTACACAGAGAGAAAATTACAAGGTAAGCACTAGTAAGCAATAGGCGGCCTTATCGCTTAAGTGCGATCTTTTCCACTTGTATACTTCCACTAACTACAAGGTGTTGCATCCAAAGATGTACCTAACTCACCTCACGCTGCTCTCTCTGGGTTGCCTAAAGAAAATGCTCACTCCAAACTCCTATAAGTTAGCAGCTAATGTTTTGAATGATCTCGGTTCGAATTTGATTTGCGACCTAAATTTATAGAAACAAAGGAACCGCGAACCCCAACCGCCGTTCAGCCAGGGCCGGATTAACAATAGGGTCTCGACCGTAATAGGAAGTGTCGGGAACGGAATGTCAGGCGCATAGACACGCAACGGCGACGGTTGGTTAGGAAATATCGTCACTACTTTGAAAAAAGCTCGTATCTCAAAATTGATACTTTTGTAATTGAACTTTACGAAAATTATTTCAAAGGTCAATTTTGATGACGTATTGATTTGAGATACGAGATTTTTTCAAAGTAGTGACGATATGTAGAGGAGACCGGGGACAAAAGTAACAGCGGGTTGAAATTAACATCGGCTTTGTAGAGTTACGCAGTGATCAAAATACCACATGCAGCCATCCTAACATGATTTTGCACCCCTGAAGTAACATTTCAAGATTGATCTATTTGACGTTTATTTATCATAAGAGCGATAATATCAACATGACTACTACTATTTGTAATTCTTTATTACATTGCTTATGGAGTCCTTTAAGTCAGTGTTTTTCGACCGTTTTCATGACACGACCCCTTTAGTATGAAGAAATATTTCGCGATTTAATTTTTCTCTTCGCTAAACATGGTCTGTATTATCTATATTTTCTTTAATAATAATATGTATACAGGATATGGCAAACTCAGGAGTTGTCAAATACCGTATTGCATTGCCTAGAAGCACCGACATGGGAAATACGGCCCTGCGTTCAGCCGACATCCTAACTCTAACGTGCGTCGATCCACACCTTCCCGGCCCCTCATTAAATCTAGAGCGGGACTGTTTTAAAAACAAGTCACGCGGTTCCAAAACAAAATTTAATATTGGAAACATCAATTCATATCCTATTCGATCGCGCAATGTTTGATTAATTGTGATACTGTTTGGCGCCAAAATTCCTTGCAAAAACTAATATGACCGACCGTGACTTCGGAGCAAAAAAACGGACATGGACAGACGCCGCGCGTGATTGTTAAACGTAGATTTTAACTATGATAAGTTAAGTAGTATTCAGGTATTTGGACCAGCGCGGCAATCCTACGCATTACGATCTATAAGTAAATACCTACTTAACAGTGGCATGGCGTCGTTGCTTTGGGCTTAAAACCACTAAATTTCATACCTTATTCACTAATGTCGCTAATTTTCAAATTGCCATGGGCTCATAATACCTAAATGTCAAATTGTCTCATTCTTAAAATGAACGAAATTCATTATGACTTTGACCTAAAACGTTATATTCTCTAAATACCTAAAGATTGAAATGCACAACTCCTTCAAATACCAAATGACCGAGCACTCATCTCTTACAGCTATCATCTTCAGGAGGCTGTTAGTGCTGCCACGTATTCTTGTCAGAAGCGATGCCTTTTTTTCGTAGTATATCAATAAAGCTATCTACTCGCGCTTCGGCAAACATAGTTTGTTTTTAAGCATTTGTTGTTTTGCCATTAAAGTGTTTTGAAGTTAGGCATTATGAGACTAAGGTATTTTGAAATTCGGCCATATTAAGGTTTCGGTATTTTATGAATAAAAATAGGCATTCTGCAATTCTGAAATTTAGGTATTTTGAGACCAAGATGTTTTCAGATTTGGGAATATTGATAAAAATGTAATAAAATTTAGTAGTTAAGTTATAAGCACAGTGTATAAGCTAAATAGCGTATATATATACTGTGCTATAAGCCCAAAGCGCGTCGTTTAACACGATTCCCACCGAGGTTTGATTATTATTAAGTACCTACCTAATCAAATCAATGTCTCCGGGTTACCTAAAATAATAAGTTCACATGTGAATGTGAGACTCTCCGGGATCATGATCCCACTAATATTTTTATATATAAGTATCTCTCTTCTTCTTCTTCTTCAGCGCGTTTTCGCCCACCGTTCGGCATACGCCTCTCCAACCTTTCTCCATCCAGATCGACTATCTGTCTCTCTCTTCCAGACCGGTCCTGCTGTCTCCACAATGTCATCGGACCATCGGGCAGGCGGTGTGCCCACATTTCTTTTGCCTGGCCTGGGTCTCCACTCCAAAACGCGCTTGCTCCACCGTTCGTCGTGTCGTCGGCACACGTGGCCGGCCCAAGCCCATTTCAGCTTCGCGACTCTATGTCCCACATCAACCACTTTCGTGCATTTTCTGATAAGCTCGTTCCGGACTCGATCGCTATTATATTATGCTCGACATTATATTATGGATAAAAAAATATATAATGCGAAATTTTGTAAGTCTGTTTGTTTGTTTGTACTTCATCACGTCTAAACCGCTGAACCGATTTAGATGAAATTCGGTAGGTATACAGATAGTTTGAATCCCGGGAAAGGACATAGGATAGTTTTTATCTCGGAAAAAAGCATAGTTCCCGCGGGATAGCGATAACAATTCTAAGCGGACGGAACCGCGAGTAACGCCGGCTAGTGATTAAATTCAAAAACACGCGTTTTCCCAGAGATAAGACCAAGTTAGATCGATTGTTCATCCCCGAGAACCCCTAAATTTTGAAATTGTTTCCTAGATCTCCGAAATAAATGTAAGTAAATAAATAAGTAAGAATAAAGTTAAGGTTTCAAAGTAGGTATAAGATGAAAAACTCTACGCTACCGCTATTTACATATAGGTACACCTACTATTTATAAGGAAGGTATGGTGTACGGCTTCAGTATGGCTTTAAGCATTTAAGCCAACTTTAAGCATTTGTACTTGTACCTACAGTACTTAACATTAGCTACCAGTACAAATGTTTATTGTTTAAAATTATGTGGGATTATTTAAGTAAGGCAGTTAGTTGTTCCTCTGACAATGATAAGCAAGAAACATGTAGAGTTATTTCAAATGTATTTTCCTAGTATACCTAGCGGTTCCATCACTCTTAATTAACAAAGCCAGCTGGCGCGTCGCGTGCTGAGGAGCAGTATTCTATAATTTTTCTTCAATTAAAAGTAATGGAAAACATTCCGTAAAAGTTTGTTTCTTCTGAAATAATAGAGGACCTTAAGTACCATGAAGTGCAATTTTTATTTATTCATAACCAAATATCATGTGTGGAATAGAGGGCTCTTTGTATGCACCAAAGCGGCCGCTATGTTGTGCAAATTACTCGTAACTTTGCTGCTGACCATATTGAAGTATCGGTGGCAGTGGTGCGTCTTAGAATCTAATATAAGTAACTGCGTTTGTAGTGTTAAAAACTGTCGACTCTAGGGGATACGTATTTATCATCGCCGGTGAGTTTCCCTTCAGCAATCTGCTTTTCTCGTTCCCTTCGCATCACCTAGAAAGCAAACCGTAAAATTAAGCAAGCAATTAAGCAAAATGTCCCCATTTTTCACACAAAATTTTAAGAGTCAGTTTTGTCACGCCCATACTAAGTGTATGAAAAAACCGTCGAAAAACTAACTTTTTTTGGGGACAATTTTAAAAATTATCGGAATCGATTGTGCTCTTGATTCTGAGTAAGAAAAACCATATTTTTCCAAAATTTCAAATAAAAGAATGGGTACACTTTTTTTTGAAAACGCCCACGGTCACTAATGCTGGCGTCCACGCGGCGTCACCGTGGCGGCACGCAGGGGCGAATAATCGCGGAGATATCGCAGCGTGCTCGCCGTGTGCCGGGAAAACGCCGGCAAAAGCGCTAGTGTGGACAAGCTCTAGAGGTGTACTAGAAAATTATTTTTCAAAATTCTCACGGGAGGACGCCAAGTGTTTGTTCTGCTCCGAGAGTGAAATCGCACCATACAGCTAGTGTTAGATAGGTTAATTTTATAGAACCGCAAGTATTACTGACACAAAGGCCAAACCAAAAGTGCCAAAACATATTCTAACTAGCGCCTGATAAAAAAAGATATTAATCAATTTCATTTCAATGAATCATTTCGTAACAACATTATTGTATGTTGCATATAGCCACTAGTTTGAGCTATATTCAAATAGATTGGTATAATCATAAAAAAATCTTCCTATTTGCTTGCTTTGTTTTAAGATATATATAATACATACATCACTCTGTAGTCCAAGGTGCATTTTATAGTTAACTATTGCTATGACAAATGTAATAGGCGTCTCGAGTAGACGGACCACAGCGATGTTAGGTTTTTTTTTCGAGGCTTTAAATACACCAGGTGATCATTTGTCAGCCTCATGGTAGGCTACTTTAGTGCCAGCTAACCAATAAAGTTTTACTTAAACAGTGTGAGAAATATAGTGCGCGATCGTACTTCCTACTAATATTATAAATGTGTAAGTTTGTGAGTGAGTGAGTATGTTTGTAACTTCTTCACGCTGGAACGGCTGGAAGAATTTGGATGAAATTTGGCAAAAAGTTAGTTTATAACCTGGATTAAGACATAGGATACTTTTTATCCCAATATTCACACGGGATAGGGATAAAATCTCTAAATAACAACCGCTGGGCTTAGAGTCGTGAAATTTTGTATGTAGGTAGCTGGACGTCTGGAATAATAACATAAGCTACTTTCTATCCCGATGTTCCCACGGGATAGTGATAAAATCTCGACCTAATAACCGCTGGGCTTAGAGACATGAAATTTGGTATATAGATAGCTGGACATCTGGAATAAAACATAGCCTACTTTTTACGATATTTCCACGGAATTGGGATAAAACCTCGAAACAACAACCGCTGGGCTTAGTCATGAAATTTGACCATGATTGTTTTTAATGTAACGTCAATGAAGACAACGATTTAATTTACGGAAATTCCCACGGGAATTTTTAAAAATCTCGGAATTTCAATTCAGCTGCTGGACCTAACGATTTACGTGTGCGAAGCCAAGGTAAAACTAGTTCGTTATATTGCTCGACCGCACAGCTGCGAATTTATAAAAGATCGAACACCGATGGCAATGCAACGCAACTTGTACAATATTTCCCGCACCATGTAAATGAGGTTTTAATTAGAGAAACAACTAATACGTACAGCAAATCTACTAAACTGCTTCGTCAACGTATGACATTCTCTGAAATCTTCAATCAGATCTCTACATTTTCGCAACCCTCGATCGAGGCCGTAGGCCTCTAGACAATCAGACATGTCCATTTCTTGTTTCGCACAACGGCCAAATAGCTGGTGAGATATCAATCCGCCAGTTACGTCCGTAAATGGCGAGCGGAAATAAGGTGAAATAGTACTTCCCACCATTTTTAATTTAATTGAATAGAATTACGTAAAATTTATTTTTAAATTGGCCGCTATTTTGTGCTCACATATAAATACCTCTCTATAGGTACTAATACTCTTCGAAATACCTGCAAAACTGCTGTCGAATTGTCAATCGATAATGAATTCTGAATGTCATTTAAATATCTATGTATTTAAAAAAAAAACAATATCTACATGGCCAGTAATAAATTTTTTTCACAGTTTCAATTAAATTTAAATTAGTTTGAAAAGTCTTGATAATTTATGAATTAAAAAAAGATGGTTTTGCTTTTAAAGCCCCATGCGGGATTTCCAATGAAAGTACATAAAGAAAGAAATTATATCATTGTAGTACAAAGTACGTACCTAAGTAAATATTTAAACAATTTAAGTTTAGTTAGAACTTTATTACGCTTACTTATATAGTCATTACATTGTTTGATTGGATACTTTACACAATTCTACCAGGGCGGAGACTTTAGAAGCTGTCTACTTTAGGGGAGATATATTTTTGATCTCCAACCAGTTTTCCCTCGGATATTTGCCTCTCTCGCTCTGTTCTCAAAGCCTGTAACAAAAAATAAATAACAATTGTTTTTACCAAATCAATCCATTTTAAAATTTACTGAGCTAAGAAACCCAATAATTTATCAACAAAAACTTTTTAACAAAAAAATGAAACCACCGAAAAAACAGAAAAGCAAAAAATAGTAAACCTTTTTCTCCTATTTAACCTTAATCTAGGTACTAGTTTGAAGTTGGTGCCGCAGCACAAGCCATCAGGAGTGATAGAAGCCCATCAGGTAGACAACTATAGGTCCATTCCTGATGGCAAGTACTGAGGCACCAACTGCAAACTAGTACCTAGATTAAGGTTAAATAGGATAGGGTTTATTATTTTTTGCTATTCTGTTTTTCTGGTTTCATTTTTTTGTTAAAAAGTTTTTATTTTATACTTTTTTCCCACCTTTAGAGTAATTTAACCTATCCAATAAAATAATAATTATGAAAATCGGTCTACTCTGTAAAAAGTTATGCCTGGTCATACATTACAATCAGTGACTGAACAATCAATCATCCCCTGTTTTCCTACGCTTAGGGTAGGAATATTTTTCCCAAATTTAAATGGGACCACCGTCGGACTATATGCTTTCCAATAAAAAAAGAATAATCAAAATCAGACTACTCTGTAAAAAGTTATGCATGCATGGTCATACACATACATAAAATTGCCCTATATTTTGCAAGGGGGTTTATATACGCGTCGACTTGAGAATCTCCTCCGTTTTTTTCGTTGGTTAAAAATAGATTGTTTATTTAATAGTGATAATTTTTAAGAATAAATAATAAACAACAAAAAACTATGAACTGAAACAGAAAAAAAATTACGTTGCACACAGAAAAAAAAACATTTAGAGTAATATTATTATGCAAAAAGTAAACATACAAAATTCTTTATTGATTCTCCAAAACCAAAATGCATCAACACCAATCAGGCCATTCTATTAATAAAAAAACTTACATAGAATCTCTTGAACTGTTTCGTCAACGTGTGGCACTCATGAAACTCCTCGAATAAGGCTTTGCACTTCACCTGCCCGCGTTCCATACCGTAGGCCTCCATACAGTCCATGAACCTCATCTCCTGTTTTTCGCAACGACCCATTAACTGATGAGAGATCAAACCTCCCGTCAGGTCAGTCATAGGAGTACGTAGAAACGGCGAGAGAGACATTTTCGCTCCTGAAAACAATCGAATATTTTAATATCAATACAGACTTGGTTGAGGTTAGAAAATTACGTAAACTTAATATGTTTCGCATCGATGAATGTGCGTGTCAGTTATTCTGTTTATTGTAAAGTATCAAAAATGTTTACTATGGACAATATTTTACCTTACGTATTCGCGTTTAAAACTTTTTGAGGAGTATGGAGTATAATGATTCGAAAACAAATTCTGACTGAATTTTGACAATGACAGCTTTCGACTGAAAGAAAAATGTTTAAACTGTTTGAGTGAATGCATTCAATAATGAAGTAATATAAAAATGCAGCTGTAAAAACATAAGCTCTAATAGACTTCTGTCAAAATCAGCTGTTCTACACCTATCTCTTTCTGTCATCAGTTAGTTGGACTATCTCCTATCTCTTTGGTTGGACTGGACTCTGTGGCAAGGGTGACACTTTCCCGGCACAGATAACACCAACATTGAAATACCGGCCTTGTTTTTTGTGTTCACGCCCATAGAAACTGTCCTGACAACAGGAGCTTCTATGGGCGTGTACACGAAAAACAGGATCGGTATTTCCATTCCGGTATTATCTGGGCCGGGAAAGAATGTCAACTCAGCGTACAAGTTTTGCCAACTAATAAAATAATAATAAAATAAAGCGAAATAACAATTTATCCACTAAATATGGAACAATGGATAGGTGATGGTTTGACCAGGATTTTGAACTTCGAAGTGCCTGGAGATCTCATCCAGTAAGTACCTACATTACATAAAAATAAACAAACCGTAGTCATAAGGCAGATGGAAATTATTAGCCGATTCTAATAAGAATTTAATATACTTACCTACACAAGAATTACTGAGGAAATTTTAAATAAGAGAAATACTTCAGTTCACTTCACTTCACCACATTACCAATTTAAATAGTAAATTTTTGTTTGCAGGTATATTTTAGCAATTCAAAATGAAAATGATTTGAATGAGTACATGAGGACCCTACTGGATTTTGATAACCAACAGCACAAAAACTTCTTTTTGGAATTATCTAAAAGAAAATTTCCTGGTAAAGGTACTAAAATAAAAAAAACATCTGTTGATGGTAGCAAAATATTGCACAATAATATCTAATACATTTGCAATCAAACTAGTAGTTGAAAGTTTTGTTGTGTTTTGTATCCTTATTAAAAATACTTACTAACTTTTACCTACAACTTCATTTGCCAAGAATCCGCAGGAACTATAAAACTTTCCAGGATAAAAACTATCCTATGTCCTTTCCAGGGACTCAAACTATCTCTATACTAAATTTCATCTAAATCGGTTAACAGACAGAGTTACTTTAAATGTATAATGTTATATGTGTTCTAGGCGGTGCTGCACCAAAACAGCAGAAGAAGAAGATATCAAAGAACAAACAGCAACAAGACTTTGTTAGCATCGATCCTCCAAAGCAAGTGGAGCCAGCTCAATCCGAAGACAGCAAGACCAAGAAGAAAACCAAATATGTCAATTTGTACTCACAGGAGGGCAAGAATGCTCAAGTTGTTCTGCTAAAAGGTAAGATTTTTTGAATGGAAAAGTATAAATAATAATTTCTCATTGGAATTATTATTCACAGGGAAAAGGTGAGTTTCAGTATGTTTGCTCAACACTATCAAAGTTTATTTTTAATGGAAGTTGTTAACACACTTGACTAGTAATTTTGACTGTTTAATTTTTCTTACATATTCCAGAAGTTTGTTTTGTTTTGGCTTCATGATTTAGTTAATCTCTATACCAGGGGTCCCAATCTCGCGAGGCAGATAGGGAGCCTAGCTATTTCAAATAAGCTATGAAGATTTTCAAGAGATTTCCTGAGTCTCCAGGGTAACAGGATCCCCACGCGGCGACCAGGGGATCACACCAGGGCGCCCTAGATCGCCGCGGCGCACAGTTTGGAAACTCCTGCTCTATACATTTTTGGGCATACATCACACAGACAATGGTGGCTCAAGAAATTTGGCGTGGGCAAGATAAATTTTGCGAGGCCCTATGATGGCACACCAACCATTAGATGACAGATTTTTAAATGAGTGAAAAAACGAGAAACTACCGAGGCGGGCGCGAACCCCTTTAGACCGCGAAGCCGGGCAGACCACAGATTTTATTTAACACTTTCGTTTGCAGGTCGTCACCACTGTGACTGCCAGGCCTCTAAGCATGCGCTAATAAACAACTGTCTGCAGTGTGGCCGAGTGGTCTGCAAACAGGAAGGATCGGGCCCGTGTTTGTTCTGCGGTAATTTGGTAAGGCTTTATTTTTAATCCAAGGACTGGTTCAGTGCAAGGGAGAGCCTAATATCTGTAGTGGTGTATAGGTTCCCCATGAGGCTGACATAGTCAAATTTAGTGTGCTATTGCCTTGTTAGAATATCAGATTAAAAATAGGACTGGTTCCAAAATACTCAAGTTTTTTTTTATATCTATGCATGATTCATCTTAGGCCACATCTTTACTTATCATCACGTTTAATTATGATAAAATGCAATGGAAGTCAATTACGTATAAAAATATTTAGACATAAGTAGCTTATAAAACACTTAAATATAGTAAGAACTCTGTGTCTTAACCTTTTTAATGATTCAACATAAAATATTTCCTATAGGATGTAGACTGTGATTCCTTTGATAGGCTCTTTTATATTTCGACGCAGTTGTATAATTTCAGCGCATTCTTTAGCCCTTGATCAAGGTGGACCGAGGTTGTCTATACCGCTTCCGCGCTTCAAAAGGTGCCATCAAAATTTTATTTTGCACCGAAAACTGAAAAATGGCGCCTCTTGCCATCTGGCGCCTCGATCTCCTCTTGCTCTACCCCAGGGCCGGCCAGATATTTTGCAGTTTTTGTAGCAAATTATGTTGAATCTGTATTGTCTTTTCAACGTGTACCCAAAGTGTCCACTTTTCTTTTATTCAAAAATGTTTAAATAATTAATGAAAACTGCTTTAATATTTGGCAGGTATGCACCCCCGGAGAGCAGAAAGAGATAAATGCGAAGACAAAGGCAAGCGCGAAGCTGATGGAGACGCTGCTGGAGCGAGACCGGCCCAAGGGCTGGGAGGCTGCTGTGGTGCACAGGAACCGGCTGTTGGAGTATGACCGCACCAGGTAAATTGGAAGATGGGAGTAGTGCTTGATAGAGAGCTTTGTTTTTTTATATAACAGGTGTTAATTAAATAACAGAAAACCTAAAATTTGTTTGTTCAGTCGAGAGTAGGATCGAATATGCTATGCTTTAAAACAGGTTGTGTGTGTTTTTAAAGCCCTTTATTATTGTGCCCAGTCTAAAAATTACGAATGCGGCATACGCCTTTTAAATACCCCGGTTTTTTTGGCAATTTGTTTTTTTTTTAAAACGGCGATGCGCGACTGACTTTATGACTTTAGAATTCAAAATCAAGTAGAATTACTGTGTTAGCAAAACATACGAATATTTTTAAAAGTAACTTTAAATAAAAAAACAGTTGGGGTGTCTGAGATTTTCAGTTATTTAATTAACACTGTCCATGATACTTATTATTGTTGATATTAGTCTTACGAAATTTGAAAATCGAAGTTCGTATCGTACCGTCCCTCTCACTCTCGTATTAAATAATATTAGCGTCAGCGGGACGGCAAGATACGGAGTTCGAATTTTGCACTTCATAGTGTAGGGACTGGCTGGTTACTGTTTACTTTTTTTTTTTTTTAATGGCTTTCACCCTTGCTACTATGTTTACTTAATAAAACCTTTTTTTTTTTATAAAGCGAGCGCCGCACGCGCGTGACAGATGACGACAGCGACTATTTCAACGCGGGCAGCGTGTGGCTGAGTGCGAGCGAGAAGGACAA
Source organism: Choristoneura fumiferana (assembly GCF_025370935.1). Lineage (NCBI taxonomy): Eukaryota > Metazoa > Arthropoda > Insecta > Lepidoptera > Tortricidae > Choristoneura > Choristoneura fumiferana. The sequence goes on along the minus strand of NC_133485.1, from coordinate 4,441,237 downwards.
ACTGAATCGATACCAGCAGTCGCTTCATGATAAGAAGCACGCGTCGCGGCTGCACAAAAAGATGACCTTTGACTTTGGAGGTGAGGGCTGGATTATTAAAAATAAAGTTCTAGTTGGAACGGTAGGCGGTTGCGTATCATTACACCTACGAGCTATTATTGAGATTGAGCATAAACGCCGAATTTTTTTTTTAATTCAGTGGAATGATTCAGTTTTAAAGAAATCTTGGTCTTATGTCTGTCTGTCCAATATGTCAGTAACCTTCTAAAATGACCCCAAACTACGTATATTTTGCTTAGGACAAGTGCTCTGTTAACACTGGATATTCAAACTCCACACTACAACACACACAAATCACACCAACTCCACTGACACGTTTCGAACTCAACCAGAGTTCATCCTCAGAGAAACACAACCATTCACCATGATATAGGCACTGCCACGAGTATTGAAGTGAATGATTACACACACATGATGAACTGATTTCATAAAAGGGGAATGAATGAAATTAATGAGTGAATGTCAAAATCCCGTTGCCATTATTTATTCTTGTGTGTGTGACCGCAACTCTGGTGGCACTACCTATACCAAAAGTCAGACTTCATTACGTTTTGATGTCACCAGGCCGGCAGATAGTGGATGACAACACCATAGAGCATGAAGTAGACGAAGATAAAATCTATGCCATCACCAGCGGAGGCGGCGGCGGAGGCCCCGTACTACAATCAGCACTGCAAGTCGGGGTGCCCTCGGACCGCGACGTGGCGCCCGGGGTCAACGCCCCGCTGCTACAGGTACCATCGCGTACAGAACCCTATTTCACTAACGTGACAATTGTCAGTGAGTTATGACGAGTGACACACCATAAATTAGTAGTACACATCCCATTAAGATTGGCTTTTGGAGTCTTTTTGTATTTTCTATTTCAACTCCAAATTTTGTACTTTTACGGAAAATACAAACTGAAACATAGATGCACAGAAAAACCAGAAAAAGAGACCAGCGCAGCGCTGGGAATCGAACCCACCTGGGCTTTAGCCCTCATCGAGAAACTAGGCATAGATGTCGCTAGTGTCGCTGCTTAAGTAACTAAATAAGAAACAAACAAGTGGTGCATAGGAGAAATTTGTGTCTGTTCTCCTGTCCAGTGGTTGTGTAGCAGAATAGCACGCAGCACGGAATGCTATGTACCCAGGTTCGATGACCAGCGCTGGTCTCTTTTTCTGGTTTTTCTGTTCATCTATGTTTCAGTTTGTATTTCAACTCAACAATCCCTGAACAGATCTGTTTAGATTTTACAATTGTATTTGTAAGCGTATCCGTACGACAAGTCTGTGTGCGTAGCTCGAACGTGCCATTTTTTTGGTGTCCGTACCGTCAGTCACGCACACTAAGACAACGTGTAGGTAAGTACGAGGTTTACTATTGCACATTGATAAGCTGTGGAGGGGCGCTCCTTCGTGAACGAACAAATCTGTCCAGCCAAGCAATTTGTTGTACAGTCAAGCGATTTGATTCCTAGGCCATGGAATGATTAAAAATAAAAGAAACGCTTCGAATAGTGTACGCAAGGTGTACGCATAAGCCGCGTATCCATTAGAGCAGCCTCAGGCCGAGCACCGCGAGCCGAGCTATATTTTGTCGGTTTTTTGGCCGTGCTCAAAGGAGCCTCAGTCTGAGCCGTGCCTTTGGCAGCGTCTCCACTTGCGCGGCCTCGGAGCGAGGCAGCCGCTCGGCCCGAGGCTGCAGCTGTCAAGACTCCAGGGCTGTCCAGCCGCGTGCAGGACGCGGAACTGCAGGAGATGAGCGACGCGGGCCGCTGCCTCTCCATGCACCAGCCCTGGGCCTCGCTGCTCGTCGAGGGCATCAAGATGTGAGTACTACTACAGATAATACTATTCTAGCACAAGTGTATGTGTGTGTGTGTGTTCCGGAATACGGAAATTCGTCGAAGAACCAAAGTCATCGACATAGCTGGAAAAATATGCAAGTTGAAGTGGCAATGGGCGGGCCACATCGCTCGAAGAGCAGATAACCGTTGGGGGAGAAAAGACCTTGAGTGGCGAGTGGCGACCACGAACCGGAAGACGGAGCGTTGGCAGGCCTCCACCAGGTGGACTGATCGTGAGAGTTGAGGGAAACCGGTGGATGCAAGTGGCGAGTTGTCGTTCATTATGACGCTCTGGGCCTTTGATCGGTATTGCCGGCCGTCTTCCCGCTGATGATGATGATGATGATGATGATGACATGTGTAGCATTCAAGCGTTTCAATTTAACCCTGCTGACTGAATAAAAAAATCGGTTACTATCATCTATACCCAGTTTAAATGCCCTATCGCTGGTACAGTCAAGGGCAAAGATGTCGACACTGCCAAAGTTGCAAAAAAAAGTATACGCGGCCTTAATGTTAAGTGCATAGAGTCGCGTATACATATTTTTGCAATTTTGGCCGTGTCGATATCTTTGCCCTTGACTATACAGACCTCCTCTCAGAATGAGAGGGCTTGTAGTTCCCACGCGGGCATAGTGTAGATATGGAACTTCACAAATAAATAATTAGTCGATTGAGTTCACATGACTCAAAAGTGACACGTAACGTCATAACTAGCTATTGCCATGCAAAATCTATTTGATGTCTGGTTGGAGATTCATCCATACCTAGTGCCATCTATGAAGACGCGTGATTTTGTCAAAATTAGACATTAATAGCATTGTAATAAGAGCCACGGCACGCGTCACCGTGAATGACTCTACCTATAATTGTTGTTTCTCTGTCAGCGTGTTACCTCTTCACACTTAATCCTCTGAACCAATTTAAATCGTCACTACTCTTAAAAAACTCGTAGCTCAAAATAGAGAATTTTTCTGAGTGAACTTTATAGACATTACATCAAGGTTCAATTTTGTTGACATATTGATTTTAGATACGAGATTTTTTCAAAGTAGTGACGAAATGTAATTTGGTATGGAGATAGTTTCAGACCCTGGTAAGGACAATTTTATCCCGCAATTAGTTCCCACGGGCTAGCGATAAAAGAATTTTACGCAGGCAGAGTCGTGGGCAGCAGCTAGTTGCTTAAAATTACTAGCATGTTACCCGCGACTCCGTCCGCGTGGAATTCGTTTATTGCTATCCCACGGGAACTGCAATATTCCGTGATAAAACTATCCTGCGTCCTGCCCCGGGACTCAAACTATCTGTATACTGAATTTCATCTAAATCGGCTTAGACATGATGAGGTTACAAAAAAACAGACTTACAAACTTTCGAATTTATAATATTTGTGGGATTATCTTTTGCCCAATTATCCAAGTCAAGAATTCGCTTATCGTATCGATTTCCCGCGGAAACTGCAAGTTTCCTAGATAAGAACCTCAGCAGTTTAAGAGTGAAAAAGTAACAAGCACACGGACAGCGTTATTTTCGTATTTAAAATTACTAGTATGGATTAGTAGAGATACGCGGTGCAACCCTTGTTACTCGCACTAAAAAAAAGTAAACCACTTAATAGTAGGTTGTTCAACAAGGGACTAAATCAAAGCATTATGGTTGTTTAGTCTCGCGTTAAACACTCTACTTTTCACTTTGGATGCGATGAAAAAAAACAATGTTCTGTTCAAAATTACAATATTACTTTTTAAAAACGTACGCTCGACTAATGGACTGGCCATTTGTTTAAAATTGAAATAGAAAAAAAGAATTGTTGCGCGGTTTTTTCTTTTCTCTTATTGTTTATGAAGTGACTTTTTAAATGCTTGCATATTTAGCCAACAGTTTAAAAATTGGAAACTATTTTAAAACTAATTGGACTATGCCTAATAAAATGAATTAATCCTTAATATAATTGAATAGTTTCATATTCGTAATCATTAATTGTGTTTCACGAAACTTAATCGTGTTTTTTAAACAGTTGATATTTTGAGGTTATTTCCACGCCCTAAAAATCCTCCATTCATAAACACCGTTTTGGCTCTTTAGGGGTTTCCAACGTAAATTAAAAAAAAAATACTTTAATCCCTAGAGAATAAAAAGGAGCTTATGCAGAGACTAAAGTAACATTTTAAGAGCGCCCTATTCAAAGTAAAACACCTCCAATACGGGTTATGCGTCACTAAACAACACCACCACGTGGCTGGCTCGAGGCCAACATACGGCTCTTTGTACCGATAGATGTCGCTATACCGCGCCCACGTCCTAATTAAGATTTTTCCAAAAAAAAATCTCATTAATCCCATAGAGCAATCAAAAAATGTGAGCTTTAATCCCGAGATGAGATGTGGCTAAAGTAACATTTTAAGAGCATGAGAAGTAAAAAATAATAAAGTCACTATTTACAAATTTATAGTAAAACACAATGCACGTACTAGTCGTAATACGGGTTATGCGTCACTCCAAGAGATAATAATAAACAACATAATACACCACGTGGCTGGCTCGAGGCCAACTTACGGAGCTGCCAAATGTACCGATAGATGTCGCTATACCGCGCCCATAGCAATCCTACATCGCGCTGTTAAGATTTTTCCAAGAATAATGACCCTCTACGCTCGGCCAAATTTCACTAAGACCTTACTTCATAGGATCATTTCTATAGTAAGCTCTTCACTAGGCAATCACAAAATGTGAGCCAACCCCATCCACGTTGATGAGATGTGGCGCGGTGCCCTGAGCGTGAGAAAGGCGGTGACTTTACGTCATCAGCCATCGATGATCGTTCACTTCTCCTTTAGGGGAGAGGCGTGGGGTACTGTCGCTGTCTGAGTGGCTGGTTTTTAACTTTATTATACTTGAAAAATTGCAGAAGTCGTAACAGACTCAAGGAAGACTTCTTACTTCTAGACTAGACTTTTATAAAAAGTCTATAATTTTTTTTTTACTCTACTTCGTTAGAATTTCCCTGTTTTTCCAGACTATTTTGTCTGTGATGTTTGTACGGTACATTACATACACTAACCCACTGCGTACGTACGTTTACCCCGCTTGCCTCTATCATGTTTTCTTGATGTCTTATGGGTCAACAAGACTTTTTAGTATTTGTTTCTACCGGGTGTGGCCTGTAAATGAGCAAATAATTAAAACAGATCATACTCCTCAAACTGAACAACATTAGTTCAGAGACTTCTCAAAATAATTAGTTTTTTAATTTTTATTACACTTTAAGTTTATTCGAAGAAGCAATGCGAAATGTGCAAATGCTTGATGTTTGTAGCGTGACAGGCGACGTCAGTTGTGTTCTAGGATGGCGTACATTTGTATGTATTTAATTTTTGTGAAAAAAGGAAAATTTAAAAACTATATTTTTAAAAGTCGCTGAACTATTGTTCAATTTGACGAGGACAATCTGTTTTAATTTTTTGCTCGTATTATATATAGGCCACATCCGTTAATTTAATTGTTTGTAGGCACGAGGGCCGCACTTGGTACACGAGTCACCGGGGGCGTCTCTGGATCGCTTCCACGGTCAAACCGCCCGACCAAGACGTCGTCAGGGCTTTGGAGAACCAGTACCGGGTTCTGTATCCAGGTAAAGTTCTATGAACAATTTTTCTCAGTTATTTTTCATTAGTTCAAGTTTAGGTTAGTTTTTGTACTAAAAATAGAGATGGGCCGAATGTGGTTTGTACCGAATACGAACTAAAAATAAAATATTCGGGAACTTCAATTCAATTACCTGCCTCTAGTAAATCTTAAACGAGTAGATAGATAAGAAGAGATTGTTAAATTGGATTGTTGATAAATAAAAATACTTAATGTTTCTCAATGCTTAGTTTGTGAAAATTGTGAACCATAAATGTTTTTTTATTAATAAATTTACGAATACAGCCAAGATATTTAATAAATGAATAGACATACTAAGCTTATTTCATCATACATGTTTTCTGTTAATTTCAGTCGAAATAGTACAAGTCGGTTATTTTTTTCTAGTGCCGAATGTTCGGCATTTAAACCGAATTTCGGCCGAATGCCGAATGTAAAACGAATTTCGGCCCATCCGTAACTAAAACGTAACTAAAAACGTAGATTTTTACGTAACGAGGTATTTTCCGCAAATGTAATTTAATTAAAATGAGAAAGCAGTTTGTACTTACGAGTACAATCCTACTTAATAATATAAATGGGAAAATTAGTGAGTATGAGTGTGTGTGTGTGTGTGTTGTAAGTTTGTTACTTTTTCATGCTAAAACGGCTGGACCGATTTTGATGAAATTTGGTATGTTGGTTGCTGGACATCTAGAATAACACATAGGCTACTTTTTATCCCGATATCCCCACGGGATTTGGATAAAATCTCGACATCTCATCTGCTGGGTATAGAGTCATGAAATTTGGCATCTTTGTTTATAATGCAACTTCAATAAAGACCACTATGTAATTTTTGGGAATTTCCACGGAAACTAAATATCCCGTAATTTCAATTCCACTGTTGAATATGGTTTACGCATGCAAAGATGCGGGTAAACACTAGTAAGTACATTATATTTTTATTGTACTTACAACTGGTAAAAGATCGAGACATCTAGCGCCATCTATCTTTGATCGATAGCTTGATAGTAAGTAGTGTTTGTAACGCATTTACTTAAAGCGTGGTAATGATATTGACATTCAAATGTTTATCAAATCACACACAAATAACATAGAACAAGAATATTTAAATCATGCATGATCTATCTATGCACAGTTAAGTAACTCATGAGATGGTTAATAGATGGCGTTAGTGATTCTATAGTCGATGGTTTGGAAATAATGCTCTACCAAAAAAACTATTAAAATGTGGCAAGTTTCATGCATAAGAAGTGTTACTAAGGCCCTCTCGACTTATTTCATACCACCAATGACAATCTATGTAACTGCAAATTCAATATAGTTCCGTTCAGGATCGATAGATGGCACTAGTGTGTGTTCATAATTTACTAACGGGTATCAATTTTTTACTTATAATATATGCCACGGGTTCACAGGAAAACCTTTACAATGAGGGCTATCGTTTCTTGTCTCACTAGATGGCGCACTGTTGCGTGAGGTTTTTAAGTATGGCTTTCAAAGTCTGTTATTAAAAACAAAGTTTAGATTAAAAAAATATTTAATACAAAAACCGTACTATAAAAATATCAGCATGTGTCCCATAGTAAAAGGGAACAAAGGTTTCCGAAAGACAAAACTGTCTCAAAACACAGACATTCATTGCCCCGGAACGCATATTTGCCATAATTAATTCCAGATATTGCAAAATATTCACAAAATTATTCTAATTATAATTATGCGGATTAGATATATTTGTTATGGGACGTGAACCATGATTAGTGTTGTTAGTGTTTGATTGATTACCATGAGCTAATTTTGAAACAGTCACACTCTGAAGAATTTGTGTCGAAATATATGTAACTAGCTGTTGCCCGCGGCTCCGCCTGCGTAGAATTCGTTTATCGCTATCCCGCGGGAACTATGCAATTTTCCGGGATAAAAACTATCCTATGTCTGCACATGTGTGCATCTATCTATCTATTTGTCTGTCTGCTGCCTCTTCAAGCTTACACAGTTGAATCGATTTAGATGAAATTTGGTATATGGAGACAGTATGACAACCTCAAAAGGACATAAGATAGTTTTTATCCCAGAAAATTGCATAGGCCCCGTGGGATAGCGATGTTCACTTCTTTACTCGATTAAATTGCACAAGTGTGTAAAAGTGTTATTATTATTACAATATTCTTTGTTCAATTAAGACAAGATTCGAAATTGAATGAGGTTTGAATTTTATTCTTAGCTCTTTCAAGCTTAATTTTCCCGGCTTATTTTCCGGGACTCTATCTATCTGTGTACTGAATTTCATCTAAATCGGATCAGTAAGTAGCTCCAAAGATTACCCCTACAACCTCACAAGTAATCGTGGATCATTAAAAACTGCAATTACCAGCTGTTGCCCGCTATCCCGCGGGAACTATAAAATGTTCCTGAATAAAACTATTAGACAGTTCAACGGTTTAGACGTGAAGAGATAACAAACAAACAGACTTTATATTAGCGGGACTAGTTATTGCACGCGACTCCATCTGCGAATAATTCGTTTATTACGCGCCCGTGTGCTCCATGCAGTTTTCTCGGCATAAAAATTATCGCCATACTCACCTTCGCATTTCTAAGTATTGAAATAAAGTCATTTGTGGTACAGTTGTAAGATTATTATTGATGATGCTTTTTTCTAGATAAGCAGTTCAAGTTTCCGTCATTCTACCCAACCGGGTGTCTGTTGGGATGCGTCAATGTCGATGACTGCGTGAATCAAGAGGAGTATGAGAAGAAGTAAGTGTTTTTTTTTAACTTCTCATGCTCGTAAAGTTCGTATTGATACTGGATCTAGGCGACATAAAATGACTTTTTATGCTCTAGTGCATAAAGTAAAATCTTCGTCTAAGACCAAGGCAATCAGGTGTAAACAGCCACAAACAATTAAGTTTCTACTTACATATTTATGTTTTTTATAATTTTTAATTTATATAAAACTAAAAATCAATAAAGTCAATCAAAATAGATCAATAAAACTAAAAATTTATAATTGTATAATGATGCATGAACAATAAAACGTACATAGTAAGTGAACAATGGTTTCCACTGTTGATATTCCATTTCCTCGCCATCGAAGTGAAAAGCAGAGTGTAAAACTCGAGCATTAAACCCATTTTCCCCTCGACGTGTCTATCCACCCTCGGGTGTACCGGCTCGGGTTATGCTCTTGTTGTACAATACTATTGTTATCCTGAAATTGAATTCCACTGCTGGGCAAAATTCCAATGAAACAAAAAATCAACCTAAAAATTACAAAGATGAAGCGCGTCAAAGTTGGGGAGTGGGGGGGGGGTTTGGTGGCTGTGACGTCACGCGGGATTTTAACTGGCCATATTTTCATTTTTGGTTAATTCACAAGACAAAAATACATATCTAATATTTTCTGACAATCAAGCTTGTAATTTTATTAAGGTCACTAATAAATAAAAAAATCAAGGGCTTTTTTGCATGTCACTTTTTTAAACTATCAGCGCTTTCGGAAAGACCACCTTTGCCAAGAAGAATGTGCCGCAAGATACTAGCTTGTTGTACCGTGATATATATTTTTATTTATTTTATTTATCCAGGTACCCTGATGGTGAGAGTGACAGCCCTTACGTGTTCATCTGCTCCAACCCTGTCAGCTTGAGGCTTCGGTTCCCAGTCAAGGGGCAGCATAAGATTTGTAAGTGTTTACTTGTCAAAAAAAAAGTGGGAAAAATGTTGATTGTTTAAAAAACAACATTTAATGGTGAATCTTCACGATTGCTCCTTCATCAGACTCTAAATACCATTCTTCTAAGTCAAGGCCAAAGTGGAAAGACAATTCTAACAAGCCCAATATCGGCTAGATTACGTTGTTCTATCTTGGAGTTTCAGCGCCTAGCTGCATCATCAGATCAGCTCGATAGTACCATACTATTCTGTTGTCATAAGAACTACGAATAGATGCCAAATTTTGTAGCAATATTACAATAGGAAGTGGGTGAAAATCAAGTTCAAATTTTCCGTCACATTCAAGTCAGGTAAACTAACACATGTTAAAAAGACGCAAAGATATGGTGGCATATTTTTAGGCCGTCAAATTGAATTTTGATTAAAATCGTCTATTGTTCTAAATGGTAAAGAACTCCATGGTTACATATGAACCATTTTTTCCATAGTCAACTCCTCTGAATTAGTTCTTCTACTCGCCACTAGATGTCGCTACTGTCATGTCTTTTAATAGTCTTACTAATTTTGTCTATAAAGCCGAGTTTAGAGTTGCAAGAAAAATCGTGCAAGTTGCATTACATTGCGGCGCTCGATCGACCACTACAAACTCTTTGGCTTTTCAGCCTCGCAATCTAATGCAACTTACACGTTTTTTCTTACAAGTCTGAACTCGGTTTAACAATTTGCTCATATCATGTTATATACTTCCTAGTGCATGTGCCCTGTGCTCAGAATGAAAAGGCTTGGGCCGTAGTTCCCACGCGGGCCCAAAGCGTATCGGGAACTTCGCACAGACCATTAAATTTATTCGCAGGCGTGTGCATGTTTGAAAATTATATACGAAATTGATACGTATTTTTATTTTCCAGATACGTTAGATAAAACCATACACTATGCTGCTGTTAAGAGTATTCAGAAGATGGCGAAACTGCAGGCAGAAGAAGCTAACGCCGGCTAATGTTAGTACTTATCTAATGTAATATCTTATTGAAATAAATACAGATAATTGTTATGGAAATCATTTATTTACAATTCTAACTAACAGTAATAAAATTATTATAACAAGTATACAACACTCATAATTTAGCTGCTAAGCTACGCAATGCACACACGCGCAATCACTCACACATTGTTACAGTCTGTTTACTAAATTGAGAGTTGGCTTGAATGCGTTTCACGAAACTTTTATTTAAAAAAATACACTTATAATAATTAGTAACGTAATGTTTTTAATTAATCGTCTCGTGGAATGGCTTCGAGTCATCTTATAATACTTACTCAATTATATCACTTCATAAGAGATATAATGTAAAGAACTAGTCTAACTAAAATGAGCACCGACAATATTTAAAATAATGACAACGCCAGTGGAAAGTACAAAAATGTCATTGGTGATCCAATCATTATTAAGTACGAAGGATTATTAATTAAAATACTAGTTAACTACCTATCCGAATGTTAGTAAAGACAATAAATAATAATGTTTTCAACAAGCAAAAACATACTTTATTGCCTACACATTGGGTCCAGCTAAGTACAACATAGCGAAAGAACAGATAAAGCTGTATCTCCACTTCTGTACGTTTATCGATTCTGCGCCGCTCGACGTTGAATCGATAAACGGAGCAGAATAAGGAGGCAGCCGTAGTAAATTTTTGCTTGATGAAATTGAACTTGAAGTTATTGAATTAAAAGTATTCTTGTAAGGGTTAATCTCGCTTTGGCAGTGGAAAGGATTTGGTTTTGTGAAATTACCTAAATATACGGAGTAACTCACTCCTTCTTTTGGTTTAGTTGTGGGAAGAAAGCCTCGATAGGAAGTATGGGGTCGTCCGTAGCTATGGTGAAATAGTTGGGTACTCGTCTGCTGCTCTGTGAGACAGTTTTGAACATTCCCGGGGTGTTGTAGTCTTTGCTCGCTGCGAGCGTGAGGTCCGACACTCGCTTTGAATGTTCGAACAAGTGTTCGACTGGATCGTGATGCTTCTTGTCAGCAATCTTCATTATAGCGCTCTCTGACCGAGTCCTTTCCGATGTCGTATCATCTCTATGCTCGTTGATAGTTGTGGTTTCAGTGACGCTTACGTCTTGCACCGATTCGCCGATATCGGAGTCTTTTATTTTCTTCCGGAGCGGCCGTTTGCTGTGGACAGTGGTTGGGCTGGTCGTCTCGGTCGCGTCCTCAGTGGTCGGCCGCGGTCTTCGAGAACCGTTGCGGATGCGAGACGATATCTTCTGCGTTGTTCCCTCCGTATTATCCACTGTCGTTTGTCTCACTCTGCTCGACTGTCTTACTGAATGGATCTCCTTCTCTACTTGGTCGTTGTTTTCTGTACCGTTTACAACTTTGTGTCTCGGTTCTTTTGGCGTAAACTTCTTTCTCTCAGTTACAGTTTCATTTTCACTGTTAAATCTGTTCTCGTTGTATGGTCTTCTTTGTGGAAACCTCACTTTGGGTGCGTGGGATTCTGCGGATTTCTCCGTGGTACTGGTTGTGGAACTGAGCCGGTTTCTGTAATCCTTGACGCTGAACCTTGGGCGATTGCTCTCGTACTTGTTCTTTAGTCTGGGTCTTTGTATCTTAGTTGAACTTTCGGATGTAGTTTCAACTCGAGATGTAGTTGTTGATATTTCATTAGCAACTTCGCTGCTGTCTTTTATTGATTGGGTTGTGGTTTCCCTGTGGTTTTTTATTGGCACCAATTCAGCTTCTATAGGCTTAACGTCTCTGTGGAACGAGAAATTCTTATCGGGTCTAGTCTTTAACGTGTCACTCAGGCTGACTGCTATGTCGCTAGTAGGCGTGTCTTTCTCATCCTGTTTATGACTGTAGTCGGGAGTTTCGCTCTTGAGTTCATATGGACTAGAGGTGACTTTCGGGAATTGCGGCCGAGTCGCTATCTTCATGATCGGAGACTCTTTGTTTGAATCGTAATCTCTAAATGACTGTGTAGTAGTTTCATATCTTTCTGTTGTAGTCGTTAGAGGCCTGCGGTGCCCGAGCTTCTTCTTGGCTATAGTGGGAAACGTAGGTGAAATGGTCGGGAGGGCACTTGTTGTCAAGTCGTCGGACACTCCTGGAGTGGTGAGGTTAGGCTGGCCCTTGTATTTAGTTGGTCTACGTGTGTATGCGTGGTACTCCTCGCCTTCAGTGATAGGCGAAGGCTCCGTAGAAGACTGCACGTACTTAGCGGTGCTAGTTTCTTCTCTGTTTTGGTTGATGTTGGCTAGAGGAGGGCGACGCCTACGATGCTTAATCCTTTTCCTTGCCTTTTCCTTTTCGGTGGGGGGAGGAGTGCTCGGCCGTCTGAAGTGCTTGTTGGGGGGGAGCGTAGGCAGGGGCTCTACGAGAAGCTCGTTGTTTTCATCGTTGGCTAAAGTTGTGCTGGAGCTTGTTGTGGCGGCTTGTGTGGTCTGCTTGTACGCTTCAGTCGGCTTTTTCTTTCGTTTCGGCGCGCTGTGTTCATCGTACGTAGGAGTTACTTTATAGTAGTAGTCTTTCAACTTATGCTGGACGATTGGCTCGAAGTCGTCGCCCAGTGGGCGTCTGCTTTGGGATTCGGTATTACCGTTGTATAACAAAGAGTTTTCGTAGCCCTTATCAGCCTCGGTTACGATGGCGAACTCTTCAGCAACTTCAGGCACCGGCGTAGTCTCGGGTTTGAAGACGGAATCGACGTACTCTTGTTGTGTCACCGATTCTTGTGTAGGCTTATAGCTGCTTAGGTCGTAGGATACCGGTGTGACGGTCCAGGGTGCTTTGGAAGAATGCGTATTACGCTCATCCGAGTAAGTCTCAGTTACCTCGTAAGTGGCTTTGTAAGGCACCGAGTTCGGCGTGCCATCTAAACTGCTTGGAGAATTAACATACTGCTGCGATACAACCTGGTTGCCGCCCGCCGCGAAGCTGTCATGAATCATTTGCTTCTTTTTCTCATAGTTCAAGTTGGCTGTCTGTTGATCATAATAGTTTTGAGCTTGAAGGTTCTGTTGCGCGGGATAGCTGTAGTCGTTGAAGTGGGTCGCTAAAGTAGTCGTCTGTACAGGATTGTACGTTGTAACTTTATTGTAATTTGAGTTGTGGAGTTTTGAAAATGGGTCTTGAGGGCTGGCTTTAAAGCCTTTGTAGCCGGCGTTAGGGTCGATCTTGGGTGGAGTTGACACCTTAGGCGCTTGAGTGGGAACGTTGTTATTATAATCTGTAACAGCTGTTCCAAAGTGAATGTGATTTGCGGTGGTTTGTAGTTTGGGCGTCGTGGAGGGGAACTGGCTAGGGTTTGGCTTGTAGCTGGGCGAGTAATTGAACGAGTTGAAGACGGTCTGCCGTGTTGGCTGCTGCGGTACGTAGGTCGTCCTGGTCGGGAACCCTGGGTCACGTCCTTTCACGGGTTGCACGTTGAACGGGCCAAAGTTACCTGGAAGCGGAAATAATATAAGACGTCTTATAAGTGCATAGTTTCGTGTACCTGTATGAGTTTAAGCAACGAATGTCAATTTTAATGAACAGCACACACAAATACTTGGATGGATATAAAAGAGTGTTGTAAAACCAATATCACAGTTTCTTCACAGATCTGAGAAAGGTGGAAGACTTATTATTTGACACGAGCGTGACATGTTTGTTTAGACGTTGGGATTTCTGGATGTATTTGTATTTTTTTACCCTTCTCCAGACTTGTGAGTGGCTAGTTTAGTTAGCCAGGTAGGGGTCACATGTGCAGTAGTGGTTGCTAACGTAAAGCGACCGGTTTCCAAAAAAAGTTGAGTTAGCCCAAAATCTTACTCCACTTACCAAAAATTCTCGGCGGGAAAGAATTGTCCGTGAAGGTATAATGCGAATACGGGTTGACAGGTATCTTCTGCCCATACGAGTTTTGAGCGAAGGGGTGGGTAGGGAATATCTGAGCGGGGAAATTCTGATTTTGGAAGTTTTGCACGGGAATCGTCTGCTGCTGAGCCGTCTTCACTTGCTGACTCAGGGATTGCTGAGCGACATCATTATCCGGCAATTTGTATACTTCAGGTTTATAGATTTCCGTTTCGCTTCCTGAGCTCTGCTGCTGTGGCTTTTTAGTTTCTAGTTTTGGGTCAGCAGGTTTAGAAAACGCGTCGAAAGGTTTGCCCGTCTGGTAAGCGAACTGTACGGGCTGGACATTAGGTAAATGTTGGTAGTTATGGATGGGTTGTTTTACTTTCTGTGGATATTTGAAGACGGGCCTGGCTGCGTAGGGGTTGTGAGGGTTTCTGATCAGCACGCTTTCGACTGGGAAGTTCTGGACGTATTTGTAGTGGGTTAAGCCGTTGCCGAAAGGGTTGTGGTAGGTGTTGATGGGTTGGTTGAGAGGGGCTTGGGAGGAAGGGACGGTTCGTAAGGTGGTGGGGCGGTAGGATTGGGCGATGGAGGTAAGTTTGGTGGCGTCCCGGGTGGCGAGCGGGCGCGGCGAGGACGCGTATTGCTCGAGGGGGATTTTGTAGGCTGGTGGGGCGTGGAGGGGGGCCGTGCCGAACGCGCCGAACACGAGTCCGCTCGAGCCGATCACTGGGCGCCATCCTCCTTTGGTCACTGGTAGGGTCTGTAATAAGAACAGGTAGGAAATTAGTTCGATATTATCTTAGTTTTAGATCTGTGTGGTAAAACATCATATGTAAAAGGTACCTTGCCTATGAGAAATAGTTATGAGTAGTTTAAATGAAAAATACTAACTTTTTCACTAACTGTATCTTGCATTGCCAACCCACACAGATACATGGCTTAGTTTTGTGTAATGTAATTAAAAAAAACTGAATTTTCCTCCCTCAACTAATGTTTTTAATGCCACAATCTCAAATGTATTTTTACATATCAGGTTTATGACAAACTAGCCCGTGACCCGTGACTCCGTGTGCGTAGAATTCGTTTATCGCTATCCCGCGGGAACTATGCAATTTTCCGGGATAAAAACTATCCTATGTCCTTCCCCGGAAGTCAAACTATCTATATACAGAATTTCATCTAAATCAGTTCAGCGGTTTAGACGTGAAGAGGTAACAAACAAACAGACTTACAATATTTCGCGTTTATTAATGGGATGTACGATAATTGTCACCGAAGTTAGTTGGTACCGTCAGCCAAATGTGGTCTACCACCTTAAAGTTGATAATCGTTTGCATGTCATAAAACAATAATTCCAATAGACGCGTCTGTTAACTTGAAATTCCACTTTAGCGACATATTAATTTGATAGGAACTTGTTTAAAAACTGATAGACCGCTTATTTGGCTGATGGTACCAGCAAGTGCTCTAAGCATATAGGTAGTTTTTAAATTTTTACTCAGGAAAATGCTTATAATGCGTTTAATGCATTCGATGCTTGTGTTGGCCTTACCGCTTGTGTAGGAGTGGAGCGGCGGTTATGGCCGGCAGCGCTCAGCGCGACCAGCGCGTGGAGTGCCGCTGCTACGAACCAGCCTCCCCCTGGGGACAAATATATTATCAGTTATAACGTTATTATATTCTAGCAATGACAGTGGTATATCTCAATTGCAAGGTAGAGCTGCTTCGAAAAAGCATAATGAGAACTGTGTTTTTTAGGGTTCCATATCCGAAGGGTCCAAACAGAGCCCTATTGCCTGCTATTCATGTTTTTGCCGAAATGTTTGACCTAACCCATCAAGTATATCGTCTCGAAGGTTTCGTTGTTTAGAGCTCGTTGAGTAACTAAATACTGTATTTCAAAAATATTTGAAAACGCAGGAAAGAGAAGCCACCAAAATTACCTTTTCTTCCAAACTTTGTTCCAAACATTTTTCGACTTATCATTCACCATGACTATAAACTTGAAATGAGATGATAACTTTACACAAAATAAAATAGGAAATGTTAAATTAAGAAAAATCCAGTATATGTAAACAAATTTTCTAAGTCTAACTCTTATATATATATATATATAAATATATAAGAAACTTTTCATGGGCGGCGAGATATTTTACACCTAGTACACGAAATATCAAAATTTGAAATGTTCCTACAACCTCGTGCCCAAATAAGTCCCAGAAATGCGAAATAACTAACACAAAAACAACAAACTAAAGAATTTCCCACGACGAAGATGCTCATTGCTTGACGTATTTTTTGATAAGGCGATATATTTTTTTATGAATATTACATGTAAGCAATCTTAATACAGGGATTTATCTCTATGATACCGAGTTTTAGCAACCATGTGGTCATATTGTCTCTGAAAATGTCATATCAGTTCATCTACTCAACACGAGATGGCGCTAGTTACCTACGTTGACTACATTGGAATTTTTAAAGAAACATATAAGGGTAAGGCCGCGAATTTTGACCAATGTGACATAGAAATAACATAAAAAAAATACGTGACGTTACCATATAAAACGTAAATTTTTTTTCGCCTAGATCAAACTGGTAAAAATTCCCATTAGATAACGTATGTATGAAATAAAAAGTACATCTCAAATAATAAAGTGAAGTTTTTAAAACTAGAACTTTCTGACGATACTGATCTTAAATCTGTCCTATATGAGATCTATAGAGCTAAACATGAGAATGTGGAAGTAGAAGTACCCTCTAGTTGACGAACATCTTTCCAAAAGTGTATCTTTACATGCCTCTCTAACACTGACAATAAGGTGCACATTTATAAGCATAACGAATTTGGATGTGGTTTTTTTTTATTCGACTGGATGGCAAACGATAAAATGAGTAAGAGATCACCACCGCATAAAAATCTGCAACACAGGGGTATTGCAGACGCGTTGCCAACCTGAGGCCTATGATGGGATACCTCGTGCCAGTAATTTCACCGGCTGTCTTACTCACCACGCCGAAACACAACAGTGCAAGCATTGCTGCTTCACGGCAGGATTAGCGAGGAAGATGGTGGTAGCAATCCGGGCGGACCTTGCACAAGGTCCTACCACCTAGTTGTGAGCATGCTTGTGACTTCGACTGTACAAGCTATTAAATACCTCAAAGAAATGGCCAAAACCCTAAATCACAGGTTTTACCAATTTAGGAAGTAGTATCTTAGTTAAGTGGACAATGTAAAAAGATGTTTTTGGAAATAAATTATTATGATTATTAAGTTTAGGTAACAAATGAACTAAGTAGGTAAGTGAATCTCTCCGTTTGTCTCTCACTTTAAATACGCTATGCATGTAGCAGGACGTGAACACAGAACTCGCCACAATTCTCTTGTGCCGATCCCTGCACCTACAGATTAAAATTTATTTAACTTCAAAATATCCATCTAACTAACTTACTGTGCGTGCAGTCATTGGAAACCTAATAATAAACTGGTGTAAGTTAGAATTTTTCTGTGTGAACTTCCCTTTACCACATTTTTTCGTTACGTTATGTACAAAATACGTAGCATTTTGTAAAAATGTAACGTAATCGTAACGAAAGTGTAACGTATTTTATACAAAAAATCGTTTATCATGGTGAATAACGACATTTTGAACATTATTATTCCCCTTGATGGCGGCCTTAAGGCTTGGGCCAGTGTCAGTTACGATGACAGGGTTGCGGTTTATTCTGCAGAACGCCAACAGTTTGACAGGAGCAAGAAAATAATTTTGAGAATAAAAATAAAAATAAGTCCTTTTCTGCCGAACGCTGTTGCAGGAGTCACGACACACTACGACAAAGACAAAACATGTTATTATTGGTTAGAACTATAGTCTTATGTTATTAGAGGATATAAAATCGCACAGAATGACAATAAAAGGAGAATATACATAACGAAGGAGGGATTTAAAGTTAACAGGGCGAGGAATATAAGGGGGGAGGAGGTCATACAAAGAGGATGACAGCTTCGAACATTCGAAAAATAAATGATCAAGACAGCCTTCATCTAAACCACATTCACACAAAGAGTTGTCTTTCACACGGATCTTGTGAAGAAAAACAGGAGTACATGAGTGGCCCAGTCTCAGTCTACATATTGTTGACGTGGTTGCTTTATTAGCGGCACGGAATTTAAAGAACCAGGGTTTGGCGGGAACATTATCTTGGACATCAGAGTAGTGAAGTCCTTTCATCTGACTAGATCTTGTCCAGTGAGCGAGCCAATCTGAATCCAGTCGATCCTTAGCTAGAGAGGTCAAATCATGGGAATAGCACCTGAACTGATCTAGGCAGCCTGAACGGGTCGCATCTTTAGCAAGCTGATCGACGGTCTCGTTGCCCGGATTCCAATATGACTTGGGATCCAGGCCAACGAAACTCTCACATTCTTACCAGAGAGTCCATTAAGAATTTGCTTAATTTGAAGAATGACCGGGAATTTAGATTTACTACGCAATTGATTAGACATTATGGCTTGTAAGGCGCTTTTGGAGTCTGAAAAAACTACGCAATTATTAAGATTGTGCGAGTCTATATATTTCAGGGCCTCGAAAATTGCCACCGCCTCGCCAGTAAATACAGATGAGTATATCGGCAATTTATAGCTCAAAATAATCTTGAATTTGGGTATCCAGACAGCAGATCCTACACAACCCTGGCTTGGAAGCTGTGAAGCATCCGTGTAGATAGAGGTCCAGTCAGGCCAGTCTCTAGCAATGACACGACTTAAGTCTAGGTTAGGGGAGGGGGATTCTCTATTAATACCAAGGTCAAGTGAGATATTAGGGCGGAACATGATAGCATCATATGGGGTTTCAAAAAGAGGGTTTATTAACCTACACTGAAATATAGGGCACGGAAGACGAGTTATTTTAACGAAACTATTGACCAGACAGGGGGGGTCCTTGTGAACCCAGTAAGGAGAGGCAGAGATTAATTCAGAAAGAGACCGAAGTTTAGGGATTAGAGGGTGGGAAGAAGATTGCATAATTTTGATGACATATTTATCAGAGAGGAATTGTCTTCGAATAAAGAGGGGAGGGTCGACACACTCAATTTGGAGAGCATTTGTGGGAGATGATTTCATCGCTCCAATCACTAAACGAAGACTTTTATATTGGATTTTATCCAGGGAACTTAAACAAAATTTATTACAAGGCTCTAAGAGAAAGGACCCATAATCAAAGTGACTGCGGATGAGGGCATTATATACAAGTTTTTGAGTGTATGGGTGTGATCCCCACCATACGCCAGACAAAGAACGAATGATGTTCAAGTTCCTCTCGCATTTCTTCGCAGTGTGATTGATGTGATGTACACCTGACATTTTGGTATCAAGCCAAACGCCAAGAAATTTGACCTTATCCTGAGCAGGTATACGGGTACCATCACAACCAATAGGGATATCTGGAATGGACCTTTTACGGGTGAATGGGACTACTGCGCATTTTGGGACAGAAAGAGACAGGCCATGCTCTATTAACCACACATTCAAATAGTGAAGTGCCGAAGAAAGGGGAGGGACAGCATCGGAAATATTGGGAACTACGGAATATAAACAGATGTCATCAGCATACTGAAGGATGTTACAAAATGAATTTACTGACAATTCCAAATCATAGGTATATAGGCTATACAAAAGAGGACTAAGGACAGAGCCCTGAGGGAGGCCCTTATAGACCACTCTGGGGGGGAGGGAGACATTATAAGATGAGATAAGGACTGATCTGGCCAAAAGAAAGTTGATTGTGAAGTCAACTAATCTCTCCGGAAAACTCAGATGGTGCAACTTTTGCCTGAGAAGAGGGAGAAGTACGTTATCGTATGCAGAGGAGATATCTAAAAAGACCCCCACTACAGACTCACCTTTGGAGAACGCAAGGCGAATGTCGGTTGTGAAAATGGAGAGGCTATCCATCGTACCGAGTCCTTTACGGAATCCAAACTGACTTTTGGCCAGAAGGCCCTTACTTTCTGCCAGCCATTCTAGACGGTTTTTAATAAGATGCTCTAAAATTTTTGCTAAAGCAGACGATAAAGCAATGGGGCGATGACCTGAAGGGTCATTACATAATTTTCCTGCCTTTAAGATGGGGACAACTATTTGCAATTTCCATTCCTCAGGAGGGGAACCAGAGAGAAAGATATTGTTTATAATCCCAAGGAAGAATTGTTTAGAATTTGAACTGGAGTTTACTACAAAGGAGTAAGGGATCCCGTCCACGCCAGGGGATGAATCCTTAAGCTGATCGGTGGCTGTAAGGAATTCCTCCATAGTAAAAGGGGCGTCGAAAGAACTAAGGGTAGAAGAAGAGGGAAGAGACCAGACTGGAGATATTTCCTCAATGGATGGGACAGAGGGGGGTGCTAACTTTAGAGCGAATGTTTCAATCCACTCTGAAGGATCATTTGATAGGTTTGATTTCGGGGTAAAAGCGCCACGAAAGCGCCTGATACCTTCCCAGACTAAAGAGGAGGGGGAATTAGGAGAGAGACATTCACAGAATTTTTGCCAACCTAGCCTTTTTTTATTTTGGAGGAATTTGGAGGTTTCCTCTGCTACTTTCTGGTAATGCAAATAGTTCTCCCTCGACAAGTTGGTAGAAAGGAGAGCTTCAGCTTCTCTGCGCTTTTTAACAGCCGCAAGGCATTCAGCGTCCCACCATGGAGGAAAAGGGATCTTTTTTGAAGGATTTTTTTTTAAAGGAATTGATTTGTCAGCCGCAGACAGAAGAGCTTTTTTAAATCTTTCATACACTGAGGATACATTATTGGGGTCAGGGGAAGGAATAAGAGATATTTCCTCGTCTAAGGCAGATCTAAAATTGGGCCAGTCTGCTTTTTTGGTTTGATATTTGAGACGAGGAGGGAAATAAAAGGTGGGAATCGGGTCAGGAAATGATACCTTGATGGGGAAATGGTCACTCCCCAATGTGGAGGGGATCACTTGCCAAAAGAGTCTAGAAGAAATTGAGGGAGAACATAAAGTAAGGTCAACAGCACTTTTTGGGTTTTGGGAAGGAAGCACACGCCTTGTTGGGAACCATCATTCAGGACACATAGATTAAAGTGATCAAAAAGGTCAAGAAAAGCAGAAGAAATTGAGTCACTAGTATGGGAGCCCCAAGAGGTATGATGTACATTAAAGTCTCCTAGTATGATGATGGGGGGAGGGATGGAAGACAAGATGGAGGAGAGCTCAGCAATCATACCTGGATGGGGATCAGGGATATAGAGAGACAGAAAGGAAGTATTATTAACCCTTACAGCAACTGCACTAATAAAGTCGCTATGAGGGGGATGGGAATATGACTAAAAATAATAGAGCGGGCAACTAATATAGCTGCACCACCATAGCCATCCCTCCTATCATCCCGGAGACAGGCAAAACCATGCACTCTAAAAATAGAGTTAGGTTTCAGCCAGGTCTCCTGAATGGCTAGGAGGAAGGGTTTATGTTTATTAATCAGATAGATCAGTTCATTTTTTTTATTGTAGATACTACGACAGTTCCACTGGAGGAGAGCTTGGGCCATTTTGTGAGGAAACAAGAGATAACAGTTGGGTCAATTTATGATGCATGTTGTTCGGTAAACCGGAGTCAGAAAAGCGTGACAAAATGTTAATTAGTGTGTTGAGCAGAAGCTCAATGAGATTATCATTAGGGGAGTTAGGCTCTTGATTTAGCGCACAACCATTAGGTTGGGAGGAAATGGGATCACGGACAATATTATTATGGGCAAATCTGTCATAGCCTGGGTTACACGGAGGAGTATGAGTTTTTCTATGAACTAAAATAGTTTTCCGGTATGATTGGGATGAGGATGGAGCTTGAGAATGAGATTGTGATTGAGGGAAAGGGGGAGTATTATTAAATGAACCAGGGGAGGGAGAATTCAAAGTCTCAGAGAAGGTCTTTCTTACCTGAGGGAAGCGAGCAGAGGATTCAATGTAGGAAAGGTTTTCCTGGGACATCACCATTTTAATATTGCGCTGCCTTTGTTGTTCTGGGCAAGAAATGTCATTAGCACAGTGGTTACCAAAGCAAAATAGGCATTTAAGTGTAGGAGAATTACAATTTTCACCAATATGGTCAAGAGAGCATTTATAGCACCTAGATTTGGATCTGCACTGAGCTTTGACATGGCCAAAACGGCAACAGTTGTTGCATTGGATCGTTGGTAGGAGGTAACACTCCACAGGCAAACTGTTGTAGAAGCAGAAGACCTTTGGAGGCAGACTACGGCCACTGAATGTAAGTACCACTGATCGAGTAGGAGTCCACGTGGGAGAATTATTCTCACCAATGGATTTCCTACTTAATCTGCGGGCCTTAATCACGCGTCCGAAGCCCTGGGGGACAGTCACATTTTCCACCACCTCCTGCATCGACCACTCAGGAGAGATATCCCTAATAATGCCCATACGGGTCACGTGGAATGTGGGAACAACTGCAGTATACTCTGCTGAGGTAAGGGCAGGATGTACTAGGAAATTGTTTGCATGTTCCGCCGAATCAAACTCGACTGAAAAACGGTTGCGCCCGATTCTTTTCACTCCGTCCCTAACAACGCCGTAGATATTGTTTCTATATAAGAAATGCCCGAAATTTATAGCCCTTAAAGCAGTACCTGAGGCTGGGTCACTCTCTGTTCTCTGGACGTTAATAATAAAGGGGCCAGAGTCTTCTGTTGAATATGATGACTTCAGCTTTTCGAAATCCGGATGTGTGAATGTCGTTTCGTAGGAAACTGCAGGAGAATCGGATTTTTTGGCAGGAGGGACATCGGGATCGACTAAAGGTCTTTTACCGAGCAGAGGAGTTTGAGGCGCATGAGCTGCCTGGTTTGGAGGGATACGGGAACAGTCAGGCCCACCACCGGGATCTGGATCCAAAGGATCCAGGTCCATGTTAAAACTACCAGAAACACTTACACTAGGACACTCACAAACAAATCTAAATAACTACAGGATAACAACAGCGGTTCTAGCACGAAAAAACTCCGAAATACTAAAACCGAAAGACAACGCTTGCTACCACCATAAACGCTGACAGCAGAGCCATTTTGAACATAATAACACATGCCACTTACATGGAAAAGATTACCCTATCGTATGAAAAAACAACCAGTTAAAAATAATCACTACTTACCCTTAAAATCGAACAAGCACTTTCGACGTTTTTTCGAAAAAAAAACCTCCGCGTCACTTTTGATGGCTGTTTGTCAACAAACTGATGAGATTTATTTATCTTATCGATGTTGCCCTATTAGAGTATTAGTTGCCAGTGTACAAAAACTAATTTCTACCGAAATTGGCGTTAAAGGTAGCTTAAAAAAGCGTCACCTAAGTATTCGTAACGAAAACGTGGTTTTTTGGCACGTGAAAAGAAATAAATATAAAACATGAAAATTATTTGATTATCATGATTCCGCAATCGGTAGGACTATCGTTATATCATAAAATTTCGTTTAAACAAAATCATGATCATGAGAAGTTAAATAGCATGAAAATAATAAGGTATTAAGTACTCGTGGTCAAAAAAAATAGTCAATTTTCGTTACGTTTTTGACGGTAATATATTTTTATTATTTTTTTAAAAGGGTTTAAATCAATTATCTCATTTGCGACCTTGAGAGTTTATATCGTGTCATATAATAAAAAAAAAATTAAACCTCTAGGTGTTATCAGTTTTTTTTTATCAGCCTTCCAAATTTGAAACGTCCAAATTGGTCAAAATTCGCGGCCTTACCCATAAATTCAACTAAATACGTTCATAATTTGTACATTAGCTTTGACTTCAATAATACAAAAAAACACACCCGGTGAGACCGATTACTTTATTAATTAACTAGCTTTTGCCCTCGGTTTCGCCCGCGAGGAATTCGGTTATCGCGCGCTGTTCCCTCCCTAAAAAGTAGCCTACGTCACAGCAGTCAAAGCAGCCTACAACATACAAACACACACATTTTCGCATTTATAATATTAAGTGTAATTACCTCTACCATAAGTAATAGTTATCAGTACGTGCCGTGCCCGGTTTTAGAATAGGACGGGCTCATCTCTTCCCGTAGGTGTTGTAAAAGGCGTCTAAGGGACTAGATATGAGAGTGGGTAGAAAGAAAGAGAACAAGAAATTATTGTTTTGGTTCTATAAGCACCACCACCTTACAGTAATAAGACTAAAACTAGCACTAAAACTAAGTTACTTGGTGACACGACAGGACACCAAAAACGTTTTCCACTCAGCATGTGTTGCCACACGTTATGTGCAGTAACGCTGGTTTTCTGTGGAGCCCAAGCAGTATCTATTGCCGACTACGAACTCCAGCTGTGTGGAAGGCAAAGGGAAATCGACACACTATTTTCTGAATAAAATCGCCATATTCGTCATCAAAGTTCACTCTAGCCACTTAAAAGCATAGTTGTCATTACCTAATAATATAAAGTGTGAAATCCATAAGAATTGAGAACCTTTTTTTTAAAATATAACAATTAATAATAATAATAATATCATGGGACACTTGACACCAATTGACCTAGTCTAAAGATACTTATATAGATAAATACATACTTAAATACATATATTAAACATCCAAGACCCGAGAACAAACATTCGTATTATTTATACAAATATCTGCCTCGGCCGGGAATCTAACCCGGGACCTCAAGCTTCGTAGTCAGGTTCTCTAACCACTTGGCCATCCTATCGTCAAAATTACCTTTACCACAGAGTCCTTAACTAATTATGGAGTTATTGTTTTTTTTTTTTAATTTTCTCGAGCAGCAATGTAATGCAAACATTTATTTGGCGTTTCAGAGAGGCAGCAAACGTTAGTGTCAGTTGTTACCGATACATTGCGCGCCGAATTAATTTGTATGAAAAAAAAACTACAAATACTATAATTTACGTGCATTAGGGCTTATGCTTTCAACCCTTAAAATATAATTATGTTCATAAGGAAGTCACACGTATAAAACGACTCGAAAAAAATGGTGTATAAAAGAAGTATTAACTTCTCATTGGTATTAAACAAAGCCTTTCCTTTCTGGAGGCAGTCAGGTAAGAATATCAGGTAATTTCCCAACATTACGAACAATAGCCTCTTTTTAAGGTTACCCCGTAATCAACTAAGTAATTGAACGCAACGAAACTTCCCAACCTCCATATCAGTGTCCACTTTGGGCTATTGAGGTTACTTTCTACCTAGTTCTGTCAAATGATACTTAATAAAGACCACTAATGCGGTCCGACGGAAGGACGGACAAAAAATTACTCGGCAATAGAGTTTAAATTACATATCCGTTGTTGAGATGTTTGTGAGAAAGTGATAGCAAAAACTTGTCAGTAATCAAGTTCGCTTTTTATGCCTTTCCGGAGCTGATACTGGATTTGGTCCTGTGTGGTTTCCTTATAATTAATATTTAATTATAAATCAACAAGGTTGTATTACTTGTAAAGGTTTGAAAGCAGGGGGCTGATTTAGTGTCACCAAATTTTTGATCTCGGCAAGTTTCTGCGTTAGAGGTCTTCAAGCGCACACATGACGCGCGACGGCGACGCTTGGTTACGAAACGTGCTACTGGACATAGTCTCATACTTTTCGATAAAAAGAATATATTTTTCCCGACACGTTTCTATTACAGTCATGATATGATGTCTTCAGAAAGCTGCTGCGCTATCCGGCCACCTACGAATTGGTTGTGGCTGCGTCTAATTCCACATCCATTAGAATAATAAATAAATACTCTTTTTTTTAGAGCTGCTAAACTATCTATTTATCGACTTACCTCCCGCGTCTATGAACACAAATATCTATTTACAAACGCTATAATAAACTCGTTTTAAAAGTACACCAACATAAGTATGAAGAAAAAAAAGATCTAAAAAAAAAAACCTAAGCTAAGCTTACTTTGGGACTAGGTCAATTGGTGTGAATTGTCCCGTGATATTTATTTATTTATTTTAGTTTATTTCGGTTGCACAGTACCTATGCTGAAATCACGTAACACGAAAGATACCATACGGAAGTGTTAAAAAGCAGTCATGCCCAAATAAATTTACTGTCTAGTGGACAAGATTAATAAGAGATGTTATTTTCTTCTACTTATCCCTACTAATTTGCCTTGGGGTGCCCGGACAAGAATAGCCCCCCCCCCCCCGCCATCTTGTCCCATTGGATATCATAGGAAGCAACTATGGGAAAATCCAGAAGACGGTTCGCAGTGTCTCTTGTGTGCACTATTAGCGCTATTACTGCGATCCCCAAGCCACCTGCCAAGCGTGGGGATTATGGCAACCCCCAACCTCCTCCCCAAGATTTGTTAAGTGATGACTACTCTACTTGTATTTTAAAGTCGGCTTATGTTTGTTTGTTTGTTTATTTATACTTTTTATTATACAAAAAGGAAATATAAAAAGATTACAAAAAAATAAAGTGTTAAGTACATAGGCGGACCTATCTCTGCCTACTAAAGGCTAACCTAGCTCTGCCAGGTTAACCTGTGAGTGGTTGAGATAATTATGATTTCAGAAATAGATCTCTTGGCCACTTCTTAGAATGATGGTCCAACTTAATCCAGTCAAATTTCTTTGTAACGAAAGTAAATAGCGACAAATGAGTGACATTAGGTATTGCGTATGTAGAGCGGAACGCGAGCCGTTTCGATCGTTCCCACGCCTTCGTTCGCTGGTCAGCCATTCAATCCGTTCATTCAGTGAGCGCCTCTTTCGCTCAATTAGCGCCTGTTCCGCGATATCGCACTGTGAAATAGGCTTATTGATAACCATGTAACCGTAACATTGTTTTGTTTACATGTCAGAAAGTTGAACTCTTGCTTTTTACGTTAAGTACCTACTAATATAATTAGCGGCTCTGTTTCCTTGCGAGTTAAAAATTTAATTATCACTATCCTTTTTTTATTACTTATTACTAAAAACGTAACCTAACTGAATTATAAAGCGAGAAACTTTAAATTTAAGGATGTTTTTTTTTAATTTTTTTATTCGACTGGATGGCAAACAAGCAAGTGGGTCTCCTGATGGTAAGAGATCACCACCGCCCATAAACATCTGCAACACCAGGGGTATTGCAGATTCGTTGCCAACCTAGAGGCCTAAGACGAATGAAGATGTAGTTTAAGTATGACAAAGGTAAATTTTGAAGGGTAGTTCTACGAGTGTTTTAACCGTTATCAGTTTCCTGTCGCTTATACTAAAAAAATGAATCCGATAGAATGGAAGGAATTTATAAAACGGTATGGTGTGCATGCACATGCGGTACTATTACAATTAATTAAGGGGATCCCATGCCCCAATGACCTTCAATGTAAATTCCATAGTTTTCTAATGTGTTTTGTAGCTTATATATTAACAACAACGGCTTTAAGCAATATAGTATAGTATCCCATATTTACTTCAAAAGTCATTTGTCATCGAGATATTTGGCATCAAAGTTGAACAATTTTAGGCCAAAAAACCGGTTTTCTGGCCATAACTCTTGTGATCATTAGTTTCAAACTATCTGTAGTGCAAAAGTAGGAGATACGATTCAAAACTTGTCAAAAATCGATGAAACCTAGGGTAGCCCCTTAAGATTTCTTGCTTACGCTCTCTCATTTCTGCAATACCTATATGAGTCAGGAAACTGATAGCGGTTGAAATTCTCGTATAACTATCTTGGAGGAGTTTTCTGAAATACCCAGGTGGCAGGTTAGTCTTCTTTTTGGCTTCTACACCAGAAGCCCGCACCATTATTTCAAGGGACATTTGTTGACGTATTAATTTGAGATAAGAGATTTTTTCGAAATAGTGACGATATGTTGAAATATTTATTTTCTCATATACAATTAACCGACGCGCGGTCAATTACAAGAAAGTTATGTTTCACTATATTCTATTAAAACGTTTACGAGGTCGGTTTCCTCGCCGGTGAAGCATTAACTTTAATTACGGTTAGCCGCTTATTTTAATTAGGTAAAAGCGAGGACACTGCAGATCCAGCGTCGGCATTCTAAC